>NC_142406.1:9833896-10168798 GCF_059441095.1 Idiotropiscis lumnitzeri | reverse complement strand
ACCTGCTGAAGTACCAGGTGAATGACGTGAAGCACAAGATCCAGACTGCGGCGGAAGACATCACCAACAGCTTCACAAAGACCACGATGAACCTGTACGACGCCATGCATGACAAGATAGAGGAACTTTCCAGCTGGTTTCAGCCTGTTGTCTCCTTGTTTAATGACGATATGTAAACCACTTGTCTAAATGTCTGTCTATCACTCTACAGATGTAAAATGACAGTGATTTACTAATAAAGAAACTCACTCACACAAATGGAGTTTGAATTTTATTTTGTCACATGGTAGAATAAAGATTTTTATGGCAATAGTAAAGCCTGGGGGAAAATATTATAGAAAATATATGATGACTCTGCTGGTGAAACATTTTAATACATGTATTTGTGTGTGCATTATTTAATTAGTAATAAATTAAAAAATATATATGTTGTTAATAAATACTAATTAAGTGACAAGAAAATTTCATAAATAATTCCCAAAAATATTTTATATGCATTTTATTAACAACAGTCGCATTTGTGTGTGCATTATTTAATTAGTAATAAATTAAAAAATAAATATGTTGTTAATAAATACTAATTAAGTGACAAGAAAATTTCATAAATAATTCCCAAAAATATTTTAGATGCATTTTATTAACAACAGTCGCTTAGTAAAGTTTTTTTTAACAAAAAGACAATTATTATGACGTAGCACCGTTCACATGTGAGTCGACGGCACCGCGAAACCGAACTACTATAATACGTCATTTCAGTATCCAATGATATTTCTTTGAATTCTTGCCCAGCCAATCGGAAATCGTTTTCGCTCGAGTAGGAAGTCGCCGTTTTGTGTTGTCATTTCCAAGCATGTCGCTCATTTCTAACATGAACACGTTTCTTATATTAACATAATAGTTGCCTTCCGTTACAATGAGTAACATTTGTAGAGAGGTTATCACGCTTCAGCTGGGGCATTATTCCAACTTTGTGGGAACTCATTGGTGGAATTTACAGGTGAGGAACTCTGCCGGCTAAGTTAGCTAGCTCTAATGTTAGCTTTACATGTGTGAGACAAGAGGATGCCAAACAAAGCGTAAAGTTTGTGAAGATAAGCGTCATGATTTTATTTGATCAGATCATTAAAGCCTAATCTCATTAAAAACATAAATACGGAGAGGAAAGTATGTAAATTGTAAAGCTTTGGTCTAGTTCATATTTTCTTGAACGTGTGAGGTTTGTTCCAAAATCACATAGAAATCACCTTTTAAATTATTGGTGAGAGTTACGCAATCCATTAACTAATCAGTAGTCATAACTATTCATTTTTAATGTTGAATCTGAATTTTATTCGATAAGGTAGGTGATGAAGTCCTTTTGTCTTTGTAGGATGCATCACTGTCATATGACCCAGAGATGTCACCTGGAGAAATCCAGAGTGATGTCATGTTTCGTGAAGGACAAACCTTTGGTGGGAGCATCACCTACACTCCACGCCTCATTGCGATGGACCTCAAAGGTAACAATGCTTTGTAAACTTACTTTTTGTTCTGCAGTGAATGTATGAGAACCCCACATAATGTGTCCGTCACACAGGAAGTCTGCTGACTCTTCGACAGGAGGGCAGTCTGTATGACACTGGCAAAGAAACAACTGCTCTTTCCTGGTAAATAAAAAGTGACTGTCTGGTGGTGTTTCTTTTTTCATGCACCTGGCCAGGACATTTTCAAGCTAAGTATTCTCTAAATAACAGGGATGGAAGCCTGATGATACATAAAGAGAGTCCCCCTGCAAAAAACTCCTTTCTTGAAGACCTGGACAAGTTGGATGTGAGTATTTGTCGTGAAACATGAATGCATATCTGAGGTTATTATGTCAGTCTGAACATATATATATCCTCTTTTCTACTCAGTGTGGGGACATACTGACTGAGGCAGACTTTTCTTCTGGCTCCCTAAGCGTGGAAACTGTCAACAGTCGACTTGCTCGAGTCCAGAAGAATTACAGGCTGGAGGGCAGCGTCAAGGTCTGGTCTGACTTTCTGCGCATCCACTTGCATCCTCGAACCATCTCTGTTATACACCGGTACAACCATGATGGGTGAGTTATGAATTTGGATTTTTTTTTCTTGTGTTTTTACCAGTAGATATTATAAAGCAAAAAAAGAAAACGGGTGCATATGTGGACTTTTGAGCTCCAACTGGGTGGCACATTTGACGTTTCACATATTGAGCATTTTCATTCCTGTCTGCACATTTAAAAGTATTATATTTATTTTTAATGACCAGAGAGGCTGACCGTCTGGAGACTTTTGGCCAGGGGGAATCGCTGCTGCAGGGGGCGGTGCTGGAGGATCTGGATGACAAACTTCATTTCTTTGTCGAGGAGTGTGACTACTTCCAGGTAAATTTCTCTTAAAGCAACGTACGCGCACTATTTGAACATCACCCATTTTTAAAAATGTGAGGAACCACTCTTTAAATCCTGAACGCAGCCATTATAATTCTGTTAACCAGTCCTGTCCAGTCCACATACAGATAAAATATTCACCCTTTACAAGACATGAGCCAAGATTAATGTGTGTACCACACTTAAGTAGAGGACAGAATTGTCTCCGGAGAAAGAAAATTGTAGACAAGCACGAGAAAGACAACGGCTGTAAGACCATCTCCAAGCAACTTGATGTTCCTATCCCTACTTCTCCACTTTAGGGTTTCCAGGTTCTGTGCGACCTGACGGATGGCTTTGCAGGTCTCGGCTCAAAGGTCACAGAGATGCTACAGGACGCGTACGGCGGTCGAGGCATCCTAACCTTCGGGACGGCCCCCGTCAGTCACCCAAATTCAGTGAGTTGGACTCAACGTTGTCCATGCAAAGTGTTTAATGCGGTTGTTGACAGGTTCCTTTTGCTCAAGTAGACTCCAATGAAGGACCTCTACCATCTCTTGAACTGTGCGTTAGGGATGGTCCACATGGCCAGTTACAGCTCCTTCTTCTGTCCGCTGACGCTGCGAGGAGGACTGGGCCTACGACCGTCGTCTCCCATAAGCTTCCCTTTCCTAAACTATGACGTACGTTTTACAACTCCTCACAATTTTGGGATATTTGGCTTTGAGGGAAAGTTCAGAGTGAACCTAACATCTACATACTCATGACATTTACGTTTATTTGGTGCAGCCGTCACTTTGGTACCACTCCAGCTCCGTCCTGTCTCTCGCTCTGGATGCGCTCACTGTGCCGTACAGGCTGAGGAGCAACTGCATTCCCATGTGGCAGCTGGCAGACTCGCTGTCGACGTCAGGCAGAAAGGTGATTTTTTTGTTGTTGTTGGTTCAAGCAAGTACTATGACTTATTTTTGGCAATATAAGGTAGTGTAACGCGAACGTATTTAATTACAGGTGGTGGCAGCTTACGGTGCCGTCCCGTTTCCCATAACGCACGGCAGCTCTCTCCCCGATGCCCTAATGGCCTGTGACTCATTGCCATGGAAACCGTTGTCCACATGCGCCGAAGCAGCCGACGGTCGATGCTATGGCCAGTGGGTGACACTCAAAGGCTTGGAAGGCCAAAGACTCACCAGGTACATTTTGTTGCTTTTAATATCTGCGGATCGTGCGTAAAGTTTATGGAGACAATATTTAAATTTACATTTTTCTTTCTGACCCAGTTCTGTTGCTCCAGGGAAAGAACCGCCCTCTCCTTTTCACAACCTCCACAGTGGGGAAGACGTCCTGGCGTCTTACATCACATCTTTCTATCCTACAGCACCTCTGTAAGGCCCTTAAAATGTATCCGTTTTTTGATTTCTGAGAAATCCAATTGTTACTGAAATTTGATTAATTGCTTGAGCCTACAATTGCTGTCTTTATGATGAGAAAACCTAACTTTTCTCCTTTTAGGGCTCTGCAGCTGGTATCCAGTCCCAGTAAAGCTATCCCACCTTTCCCTCAGATATTCAGCCAGTCTCTCAACCATCAAGATCTCCAGCACGACCACTTGCATCCAACCAACTGTGAGTTTCTGAAGTCCCATGATCTGAAATGTTTGTCACACTTTTCTATGCTAAATCCGCTCTTTATTTTGTAGCCCCTCCAGTCGTCTCCTCTGCACCAGTCATCACGTCACTCCAGTCGGGGCCCGCGCTGGACCCGTGGCTCTCTGAGTTGCATCGCAGCGTCAGTGCTTTTGACGTCCGCCGCGTGGCTCCCAGCTTTCTTTCGCAGGGACCCGAATTGTCGGACTACAGCGAGGCCCTGGAGCAGTTGCGCTTATTGGCTCGGAAGTACCGTGACGATAGCAGCGGAGCAACGCGTTCGTCTTCTGAGGAGGAGGATGACTGACGTTGGGTTGGATGGACTTGTTTTTGATTACACTCCCACTGAGGTACTGAGACACTGTGGGGATTAGTCGGCAGTCTTGGTAGACTTCAACACATCTTTTTGCACCTGGGTTGAATTAAGATACATATCGAATTATACTTAAAATCATTGGGACCGCGACATGCGACTGTCCATAATCATTCTGCAATTTTAGTATGATTTTGACTTGATACTTAAATGTAGCTTTTATATTTTCATTCATGATGCTGTAAAGTTACCAAGGTTTGCTGGCCCAGTACGGTTAGATGTGTAATATTCCTCTGGGTGCCGCATTTAAAAAAAAATATACACATTTGAATGTATGGACTTGTTACTTTTGAAATGAAAATGTATTTCCTACAGCGATTACTTGTCGTGCTGGAGATAGTCACCCAACGTCATATTAAACATGACAAGCGATGAAATTGTATTTTTAAGCAGGAGTTATTTTTCTTTATAAACGGCAAAAAAAAAAAAAAAGTTGGATATCTAAAGAAATCATGAATCAAAACAATGAAGAGGCTTTTTTTTTTTTTTATTTGAAATAAAATGATAAAGAGCTTTCACAAAAGGTGAGACGTATTCCAATCAAGCACATAAGTATGTATTTCACATCTCTATTTGAGGACACAAACGCATACCACCAACTTAAAAAAAAAAAAAAAAACTTGAGGATCACTGACTCCTATTTAAACACAAAGCCTCCATTTTTCGGTCTACGGCAAGGGAGAAAAATGTTAAAAGAAATTGAGATGTGCATAAGACATCAAGAGCAAGCATCTGGGTTGTACAGCTACTTATCAAAAATTTGAAGTACCCGTGTGGGGGTTACAAAATGTAAAATTGTGAGGGGGACACACACGAGGAGATGGTGACAAACAGTCCAAAAAAAACCCCCGATATTATGAGCGGGAACGAGAGCGGGACTGGGAACGAGATTTGGAGCGAGAGACCGAACGGGAAGCAGAGCGGGAGCGCTCTTTGACGGGGGTAGGTGAGCGGGACTTGGATTTAGACTTGGACTTGGACCTCGCTCTGGATTTTAAGTTGGCGGGGGAGCAGGAGCGAGAACCCCTCTCCTGTTCACCTGCCTCATCCTCGCTCTTGGGAGCGTCACGACCCTTTGACGCAGACTTCCTGGAGACTGAACGGGAGCGAGACCTGGATCGCGACCGGGACCTGGACTCGTCCGTCTTGCTCTTCTTTACCTCTTTCCTGCTCTTCTTGCTTTTGGGGCTGCGGCTCCTGCTCTGGTCTTTGTCCTTCTGGTCTCCGTTGCTGCGCTCGTCCTCCTTCTTGCTCTTTCCTTTACTCTTCTTGCTATCGGAGTGACTGCGGGAGCGGGAAGCAGGCCTGCAGCCGAAAGCAAGATTAGATACTACATTAGGAATGAACGGTATGAAGTGCCAAATAACTGATCTTCTGTACCACTTTAGGCAAGCTCCCGTTTTATGATTAGCAACAACGACAACGTGAAGCTACAGCGCAGACCCGGTTGATGTCTCACCTGGAACGGGAACGGCTCCGGCTGCTGCTTTCACTGCGGCTTCGGCTCTTGCGGGACCTGCGACTCCTGGAGCGGGACCTGGATTAGCGACAGGTGTTAGTACAGTGCACACACGACACAAAAACCAGCAACAATAGAAAAATGATAGAGAAGCCTCAGGCAATGTTTAATCTAGTTCATTGCTAACAAGAACCACTTCATGTGTTCTACTTTGTACCTGGAGCGGCTTCGACTACGCGAATAGGAGCGGCGGCGTTTGGCTCCGGGGCGGTCTTCGATGAGACGTATCTTTCTGCCGTTGACCTCGGTGCCATCCAGCTTCTCCAAAGCCCGCTTCATGTCAGCGTACAACCTGAACTCGATCACCCCTTCATTCTTTCGCCCCTTGTGCGTGTCAGCGTAAGTCACCTCTCCTGCTTGCCTCATGTAATCCTCAAGAATAAAAAAAAAAAAGTACATTTTAGATGGCGGTGATAATATACAGGTAAAGTATTTGTTTTAAATAAGAAATAATACCTTTAAGTCCTGCCAGCTGCATCGGCTGGACAGATTCTCAACAATGAGCCGATAGTCCGTCCTAATAGGTGGACCATAGCGGTCTCTGCCCCAACGTCCTCCGTAACCACCTTTCAAGGTAACAAGGATAGAGCAACAAAATGAGGACCAGGCAGCAACACAGATGTGCTTAATATTCTGAACTCCACACTACTCTACAAATAATTCAAGCCACTCTGAAAGTAATTAAAAAAAATAATGAAAAAAAATTTCAGTTAATAAATAACAAACAAAAAAATTATATACAGTTATCAAAATTGACAAGTAATGCTACTTCTGTCTAAACTTAAAAAAAAAAAGCAATTCATTAAATATTAACTAAAAAATAGGATGCATTCTAAATCATTTAAAATTACATATAACTGAAGAAGGAAATAGTTCCGGTGAAAAAAAGGTTCTAAGCTAGCCTAAAAACAACTGACTGTTAGAGTAAATGTTCTTTTTTTAGGCTGAACCCACATCTGTTCCTAACCCCCATGGCATCCTCACCACCCGGCCTGGGCTGGGCCTAATGGCAATAGCGGTCTTCATTCACAATGGCTCCCTTTTTTGGTCTGCCCAGGGGCCCAGAATGGTCAAACCACACTCTTGGAAAGGGGGGACACCATGGCCAGCAATAGGGCGGGCAGTCGGCAAAGGACTCTTTCAATTGAAACATTGAGGTTCTTTGTTAAATCTTTACCTTTAAAATTGACAATCAACTTTAATAAAATGTTAAAAATAGAATAAAAACAGCATTCACAACATATTGAACATTATCAATTATATTCAGAATTAATCAAATGAAAATCGTTTTCCTATTGCAACTACTTTTTGCAAATTCTAACATTGTTTCATTTGGCTACTCATTGGTGGCTTGGGTGCATTCAAGTAGAACAGGAAAGCTCTCTCGCCTGCAATTCATTTGTCCAAAGAATTTGAAATTTCATGCGATTGGTCAATTTGCAAGATAACAGACATCAACCGCTCGGATATTTCCGAATGCAAAAACCGGGACACGCCTGTTTGTAAGAGGGCCGTTGAAAGCCAAACACAAAAATGTCTATTTGTATCTGTTGAAACTCAATTATTTACTTTGCTATCCAAATGCTGGAAAATAGTTTCCCCAACATTTACATGACAAAAGTCATGACACACCACCCCCCAAAAAAATATGTAATACACTGTAATATAAACTTAAATGATCTTGTTTCTATTTACTAAGTGTGATATTTGGATTGGTTTTGAACTGCATACATTTGTCTATGCAACATAGGCTCTTATGTTTGTGTCCATGCTAAATGCATGCCCTGTTTTATGTGCTTTTTCTCTAGCTTACGTGCCAAACTATTGGAGGAGTTTCACTAAAGCTGGATGTTATTAAACAGTACTTGGAGAGAAGGGAATGAGGGACTCATTCAGATTATAATCGTTAACAAAGGCGTAAAAATATTCCAGGTCTGGACTAAGGTGAATTTGGTGGAGGGGGAATTTGTTAAAAAAATGCTTGCACAACCAATATAATAGGTGAATGCACACAAGCCACCAAAAACAACAGTTTAGCACCAAAGTAAGTAACGTGTGAATTAAAATATGTATCATTATTATGATGATTGAGAAGAGACAACGTTTCCTTGGTGAACTTACTCCTTCCTCCCCCTCCTCCTCCCCCACCGCCGCCGCCACTGTAGCCTCCATCACGACGGGGGCCTTTGGTGTGCTCCACAATCACACGCTCCCCGCACAGCTCCTTCCCGTTCAGGTCGTACACCGCATCGTCGGCGTCGCGCGGGTCGTCAAATTCAACGAAGCCATACCTGCAACGAACGATCGGTTTCATTACGACGATCCAACACAACACTGGACAATTATTATGATCAATAATAAATCCAGAATGACTGCAAATGCATTAAAATGTATCAATTGCATTTTTACACGGTTACAAGTGCACATTTTAACAAAGCGTGACATTGCCACGTCTAACGTTAGCTAGCTCCTGTTGCAAACCAACCAACATTAAACTAGCAGAGGAAATCGAGTACGTACAAAAGAAATCATGCAAAATAAAGCACAATCGATACTGAAGCGATGAGTGTTTGGATGTTTTGCAACAAAGAGAATTCGATCGGGAGGGCCTGCACCGACCAACAGGCCCATACCAGCAAGTTAGCTCGAGCTAATCGACATTAGCTTTCTGTCACTAACAACGAGAAGCGGGGCGAAACGTTACCCGTTTTTTAGATCGACTTCCAGAATCTTCCCGTAGCTCTTAAAGAACCTCTCGACGTCCTTTTCCCTTGCCCGATAGCTCAGCCTTCCGATATACACCCTTGACATTGTGACGAAGAAACGAGTAGAAAGAAAAACACGAGCGAGGGAAGAGAAACGAGGCTTATCTGCACAATGGGCCGCGACGACGGGGGCGTGGTTTATTTTATTCTTCGGCGCTACCCATGGTTTGAGAAAAACACCTTGGGTTGTACTATCGCCATCTTTTGAATAGGAACGGAACTGTTTTATCCTGTGCATTTCAGCGTGTACTATTTTTGTGTTAATTTTTAACTTAGTTACATGAGTTGAGCCAGTTCTTCTACTTTAAATATTATTTTTTGCGAGACACTGTAGTATAGTTGCATTTAATCCTATAAAACAGTTTACTTAGTTATAATTTTTATTTACCTATAATTAATTTTACTATATATAAGCACAGTCTATAGTGTAACCTGCATGATGTTATAGTTGCTGAGAATAATATTCAAAATGCTTTTTGTTTGACTGCATAAACATCTTATAAGTATTTTTGGGGGGCAGTATTAGTCATAGTTTGAAAACCACAAACAAAATATTTTGTTTCCTAAAAAAATAATCACGCTTAATAAATGCCCTCAAAAGTTAAGAATGAGTTGTTTCAAATTGTTAAAAGTTCCAAGAACACCCTTTCGTTGCCGGATGTTGCGCCCTAGCACGTGACGTAATGCCGGCTATGGGCGGGGCTAACATTAACCCCGAGGGGATTGTTTTTTTTTTTGTTTTGCAAATAATCTGTTGGGCAGTTTTTAGAACTTTATCGTGACAAAAACTCAAATAACAATGTTGCGCTTGCCACGGTGGAGGAGCGAGCCCATTCTAAGTGTCACTTGTAAGACTCAATGAAATGTGCTCCATGGGTTGAGAAGAAAGTGAGGTCTCATTTAAAATAACGGTACACGTCGCCAGCCGAATGTTAGCTCACAGCGCAGCTAGCCGGCTAACTCGGGCTAAATTGTTATGGAACGCGGGACTTTTTCAAAATATTCCTGGATTGATTTCGTCTTCTCCGTCATCGGCGTGTGTACTTTCTTGGTGGATTGGGGCTCCGACTTGTGGGTCGCCGTCGAGTTTTACTGCCACGGTGACTTTTTGTGGTTCGGGGCTCTGGTCGCCCTCATGGTTCTGTCGTCATCCGTGGTCCAGATGTTCAGTTGGTTCTGGTTAAAGTATGATCGCCAACTACCCGGCTTCCGAAGTGACATCGGAGCCGAAGCGGTGTTGTTTGTGGACAGAGTCAAACTCACGTGCCTGTTGCATGTGCTGCAGCTGGGTTTCCTATGCAGGTAAACACGTGTGCAAATTTTGCACAAAAAAAAAATCACTTTGCTTGTCTTATTATTGCACAATTTAGATGGTAAATGTATTCACGCGGTACTTAAGTAGTTGATGCGTTTTTTTTGTGTGTGTGTGGGGGGGGCGGTAAAATGGCTGCGGCAATTATTGTATTTGGTTAACGTCATATGCAATAAAAACTTGGGGCAAAAAAAAGTTTTTAATGGACACAAAATATTGAGCGTCTTTTATTATATTAGACAGTGTTTGTACTGAGAAGAATAAAAAATAAATGAGTTAGATAACATTGTCCAAACGTCTATTCTATTCAAAGTTCCCATAGATTTTCTGACGCTTTTAAATGAGTAACAAAAAAAATACTATATTTGCCAGTGTTAACTGAAAGGATAGAACTTGTATGTTTGTTTTTTTTCGGCTGGCAAGCATTGGGGTGTTAATATCGCTATATTTTTATTTTATCTCATTGCTTGGTTAAACATTGTCGAAGTACAACACTGTCATTGATTTTAAGCAGTCAGGCATTTGGTCTGCGACAGGTTACATGCAGCATCACATTGTTGTGACAGCTCTACACTTAGACAAACAATAACATTTTTACAAGAGGACATTTTTGGGGTGCTTTCTTACAATGTACAAAAAACTGTCTAGACCATCAGCATGGCCTCAGCATGGAAGCGTATAATTACATTTGACAAGTGTCATAACTGTAAACGTCAAGTTCAGGTGTGGCGGTGACAAATAATATGTCGGTGCAGAATCCTGTCACATTCCATAGCTGTTCTCTTTAGCTGCGATGTTTAGATCCGCTGCACGATTCACTGTTCGTCATTCAACAAGTCTTCTGTCACGCATTCCCCTCACTTACTGTAGGCACATCTCGGCCATCAGACAAGGCTTCCGGGTATGGTGGCGGAAAGAGGAAGGCTCCGAGTACGCCGTCTACCTGACCCACGACCTCAGCATGCTGCGACTCATCGAGACGTTCTGCGAAAGCGCTCCGCAGCTCACGCTCATGATCTATGTGGTGCTGCGCACCAACAAAGCCAGGACCGTCCAGTGTGAGTTCTCTTCTTTCACATTAGGGCTGATGTGCACAACATAAGCATAAGTATTGGTACAACTGCTCATTCTAATATTAGAATTGCTCCTTGAGAGGGCCTGTAGCTGATGAAGGAATTGAGGTCAGGGTTCTCGAGGCAAAAATCATCCACATAACTCTTCAAAGACAATGGAAATACACTACTTTTGTCCAAATAAAACTCTTCACGTTCTTCAACATAGTTCTGTGGCAACAAGATTCCACAAGATAGATTGCTGTAAAGCACTGCTTTAGTCTTAAATCAAGCTTAATCCACTCTAAAATAACAGTTGTCATTATCAGGCTGATCCTGGCCTAATTTCAAGGTATCGAGTGTTCATTATGGATGCCGATACCAAACACAGATACTTAAAGCAAAAAAAAAGATCTGACATTGAGGTCGTTTGACACATTGGTGATTCATCATGTGTGTCCCAAAAAAAAAAAATGTTTCTGTTCAGAATTATTTGTCATTGCGTTCTTTGAAATTTTATGTATCATAAATACTTGATCATGAAGTTGCAATTGATGATGATGTAACCTCTTTGTTTGCAGTCGTCAGCATTGTGGCATCAACCACATCCATAGCCTGGATGGTGGTGGACTACCACCGCTGCCTGCGCTCCTTCCTACCCGACAAGGCCAAGCAGGGCTGGGGCTCCTCCTTGGTCTACTTCCTGTGGAACCTGCTACTCATCTCCCCTCGCGTCGCTGCCCTCGCCCTCTTCGCTTCTGTCCTGCCCGCTTACATCGCCGCCCACTTCCTGATCGTTTGGTCTAGCTTCGTCGTATGGGCTTGGCGACAGAAGACCGACTTTATGGACAGCGTCGGTGGGGAATGGCTCTACCGGGCCACCGTGGGGCTCATTTGGTACTTCAGCTGGTTTAATGTAGCCGAGGGTCGGACTCAAGGGAGAAGCATCATTTATCATACCTTCATCACTACCGATGCAGGAATCCTGCTGGCCACTTGGTGGTGCTACCGAGACCCCGTGACCTCCCAACCATACGCAATGGCGCTGCTCATCACTCTACCTCTTACCTACCTCCTGGGACTCCTCTTTAAATGCATCTACTACTGCTGCTTCCACCCCAAACTGTGGAGGCCCCCGCTTAGGGAACCAGGACTGCCCGACGACTTGCCTGATGCAGAAGTGTCCTTCAGAGAATTTCCCATCCAGGATGGTGCCCTGTCTTCCCAGCTGCTCAACAAAAGGATGGCGCACAATGCGGCACTCTTTTATTCCACTCAGTAGAAACCCTGGTGAGAATAACACAACTAAATTAAAGTTGAATTTTCTGTGGATGTTTTTGTGTGTACTGTTGACACACCCACGGGCCAACATTAGGTCACAATCCAATAAGATCCGATACCAGTATTTACAAAGATAATAGTGAAGCAATGTGGTTCTACCCCACTGCAAAGTACAAATGATGTGTTTTTTCTCATCTGCAACTACATGCGTGCACACAACTGGGAAGGAAGTGAGAGGTGTGGCAGCTTCCTTCCGAGCCACGTCTACCGGAAGTGGTCTTTGTGAGCCTTTGGTGAGTTTATACAAAATGAAACGGTAATCACAATGAACTATCACTTGTTCATTAGATTCCAAAATGTGGTGGTTCGCAACCCTTATCGGGCCACGCCAACCGTTTTACTTCAGGAACAATACGAATACTGAAATAATGACCTTGTTTCTGTTTACTTCAATTGAATCGGTCTGAAATTCTGGCGTGTTTATTGGAACACAACGTGGATTACTCACAGGGAGTCATGACTCACTCTCGTACTTTATGAATGGCAACAGGTTGATACACAGGTTTTTTTTGTACCTTCTGCGAAGTAATAGTTTCATTATTTTGCCCATCACTGACAGATAGATGAAAAAAAGTTATATGTACCACAGCACAGTCATAATTTTCATCAATCTCCCAAAATAAAATCTCTGAGTGTGATGTTAACATTTTGTTAAAATATTTATTTCACAAGTTATATTTTCTCTGAATTTTTTTAAAATAAACCGCAAGATTTCAGCAGGCCACTTTGTTTTAAACACATTGCCTGTTTAGCTTCATCCTATTAAAACAATGCAAAACACCATAGCAGGGCTAACCAAAAGTGTCAATTATGCTTTAAGCAATGGATATTCGGACAAAAAAAGTGGACAGACAACGGGCAAATTCTTTATCCTCTGCAAAGAATGACTAATATGCGGCTTACTGTAGCCGTAACCATCTCTTGAGTGTATCTATGCATGTCTGTAGAGTATTATACTGCCCCCAGGTGGCCAAGACATGCACAACAGAAGGAGCAGCACAATGTTAATTGTTGAATTGAAGCAAAAAAAAAGCCAGCATGGTTTATTTATTTAACATTCTTTTCAATGATGTCTGTTTCTATAAAGCGAATTGTATGATATATATAAAATACCAAATATCAGAATTTGTATCACCTTAAAAAAATAGGTAGAAGCCCTTTAGTAGTATTCCATAGTATTATTATAGTTTAAAGGCCGAAACTTTGTGAATGAGTGTAATCTCATTTTTGACCATATGCCTTTAAGAGTTTAGTCCTTGAGGGCAGGGTTTTTATGAAGGAGGAGTGCCCGCCCGAACTTGGAGCTGTCTCACTTTTCTAAACCGGTCGTGTTGAGAGAATACTGTGGGAAGAGCTCAACCAGCATGTAGCTCTCTTAAGTGCAACCATGAGTGTTTTCAAATTCTCCAAATTGGATTGTTTCCTCACTTATGTGGGCCTGGCATTTCTCTTGTTGGACATTGGACTAGACATTCGGACTGCTGTGGCTCTCTACCAGGAAGCTGAATATGTCTATCTCGGCATCCTGATCTTCGTGCTCTCGGGCTCGTCTGTGCTTGCTCAAGCTTACAGCTGGCTGTGGTATACTTATGATGGCTTTGAGCGGATGACAAAAGTTGAGAGATGTCTCAGTCTGAGGCAGTTGAAGGCTGTGCACTTTTTACAGCTCGGAGTCTACTTCAGGTTAGTACAAAGAAAGTTTACTTCAAACACGTGCGGGGAGTATGTTTGTATTTGGACAGATTGTTTGTCTTCTATGGTGCCTCCCTGATTTGCACGCTCCAGTTCATGGAACTCTTCCTATTTACAAGAAAGTAATTTTTAGTAAGTTATTTTTTTTTTTTATAGTTTGCACCTCTACTTCATAGTTCTGCAGTTTGCATGTTCTCCCCGCCCTACCGCATTCCTAAAACATATGTTGTTAATGTTAGGTTACTGGCAGCCATGGCAATCACGTTTCAGGCCAATGTAGACTTAACGGAATGGAGGTAGGGAGACGGCGTGGGCAAACGTGACAGGCGGTGATTGCCGTGGTTAGATTGTTTTAACTGTCAAATTGTTTGCCACCGTATTGTATTGTATTGTATTATATTATATTATATTATATTATATTATATTATATTATATTATATTATAATATATTATGTTTATTATATTATATTTATATATATTTTTACATAAATAAGTTAGGCTTATGATCAAAGAAAGCAACATGCACCACAGACTAATATGAAAGTCATTTTTTTAAATTTTCATTTACTTAAATTAGAGTTGTTAACTTTCTAAACTCGTTGATTTACAGTATTTTAAGCTTCCCCTTCCACAACTTTACAAAATTATACATGGATTTTGAGCGTCCCCACTGTTGTTTTTCAGGCATGCCGGTGTTGTGGAAATCACGTCGTGCCATTGCATGAGAAAGACCCAAGTCCCAGTAGACGCCGCAGTGTTCCTGATTCACGACCTCAGCATGCTGCGGTTCTTTGAGGCTTTATCAGAGAGTGCGCCGCAACTGGTCCTCATGCTCACCATCATGCTGCAGCGGTTCCAACTGGATCCTCTTACAGGTACTACAAATAAATATATCTGAAGTGAGCTTTCTCAACCTTGCTATCTCAAGGCAGGGGTTTTGTCGCCATCTTGTGGCAACATATCGAATCGCGAATATGGAGCCTGTCTAATGTCTTCCTCAGTCTTGAAGGCCGTGGGCTCGGCTTCAGCTATCGCCTTCAGCGTGACCATGTACCACCGCTCCCTCCGCTCCTTCCTGCCCGACAAACAAGAGCAAGGCATCTTCTCGTCGCTCATCTACTTCAGCTGGAACCTTCTTCTCATCTTGTCCCGACTGGCCGCCGTTGCCCTCTTCGCCTCTGTTTTTCCCTGCTTCGTCTTCACCCACTTCATTTGCTCCTGGATGCTTCTTTTTTTCTGCGCCTGGCGCTCCAAGACGGTTTTCATGGACAGCCCAGGTGGGGAGTGGCTCTACCAGGCCACCGTGGGCCTCATTTGGTATTTTGACTGGTTTAACGTGGTGGACGAGAGGACTAGATACAAGACGACGTTGTATCACAGCTTCATTCTACTTGATATTTCCCTCATATGTGGCTTGTGGTGCTGGAGGATACACACACAACCCCCTTCTTTTAAAATCCCCCTCTTCTATGCCTGCATCATTGTCATCAGTGTGGTTGGACTTCACATCTTTGGCCTGATACTCAAAATAATCTATTACAAATGCTTTCATCCGAACCTCACGAAAAAGGATCTGAGAGGAGATTCCTCAAGCGCTTCAGAGGAGGCATTCATGTTCTCAGCCAGTAGTGTGGTGGTGGCAGATGGCGTCCCCCGCATCAGCGATCAAAGTTACACGACTGAAGATGTAGTGGATGGCGCCGTGTCGCAGCCTCACACCAGAATTTCCAATAAAAGAATGAGGAAGCTGGCAGAGAATTTCTACTCATGACACAAGCATTTGACATGCACATGGATGACCTACACTCATGGACTGTATGTCACGAGGAAGCAGTTCTCCAAACTCAATGAGAAGCACTTGACTTTTTTTTTTTAATCTATGGTTGCCTGGATGTTATCTGTCATCGACGAATGTTACTGTGTCATTGTTATTCACCTCCATAATCAAACGGGTGTGTGCAGTCCAGACTTTTTAATGCTCTGTACTAAAATGATAAGAGCAAAACTGAAGTGAAACTACAGCAGCTGGATGCATTACTTGGTCACATGCACAATTTAATGACATCCAATAAATCTGCCTTCTCAAAGATAAAGCTAACTGCTAAAATAACTGCTAAACTGCGAAAATACATAAATTTAACAATGTGATTATTGCAGATGTAATTTACAGTGTAAACTAGGGCTGGACGATTAATCGAAAATTAAACATGATGTCAACTTTGGCTCGATCTTTAAAACGTTATCGAAGAAAAACGATTAACTTGCAGAACAGTGCCGTGAGTTTACAACTTCCCGACGTTGTGAAAGTACCTTGAATGCACCAAATTGCTTGCATATTAGTTTCACGTAAGCGATTCTGCCGTCCCCAGCGTCTTTTAAGATATTTAATGACATCCCAGTTTAAGTTGCAGTCAAACTAAACACACACGAAGAATTACACACTTTGTGTATTTAAATTCAAAACATGCTTTGTTAGTAAACTTTCGCAAGCGCTAATGCGAAAGCCAATGGAGGATTCCTTTCAGACGCTAACTGTAAATTAGCGTGTGATAGTCCTTAAAATAACGACTATTCACACACAAACGCCGTGGAAACACAAACACGGGTAAGATATATCAACGCAAATGCATAATTTATTCACAATCTGTGAAAAATGATTGATATTTAATTGAACTGCAACTTTCTTCTGTTCTCATTTTAAGTGTGTACTCCATCCATGCAAGGCGCCACACTGCCCCCAAGTGGCCAATACGCGTAGGAACAGCCGGTAATTATTATTATTTTTTGCTGTTATAGTATTTTATTTTGTACATATTTTACTTTCGCATTAATTTATTGTATTTATAGTAATTGTATTATCCTTATTTATTTGTATGGTTATATTTAACGTTGACTTTCAAATATTACATTTCCTCAAAACGCAAGCATACAAAGATTGGAAAGCATGCCTTTTTTGTGTGTCAACTCATACCAACACAAATTTCCACAAATCGAATCACAGAGATCCCAGTGAATGTAACACAAGATAAAATATGATAAGACGTAAGGGTGTTGCTTCAATGAGTGCAAAGATTCAAGGCTTTAAAGGTGAGGTGTTAGCAGAGTGAAAATACAAGATTCTTGAATCTTACATATTGACAAGGTTTTTATGTACTTGACAAAAAAAAACAGTATTCAACGTGCAGGGATGAATCGGCATGAGGCAATGATCAATGGAGAAAAATCAATAAAGAATCATTTAAATAATCAGGATTTCAATTGCAACCAAAATAATCATGATTCTTTTATCCATAATCGTTCACCCCCCCCCTTATTTCGTGAGTGGTTACTCAATGTAACAGTTCAGTCTACACTGAAAGCTGCAATAATAATTTCTTTTAATGTCAATCCAAACTGAACATTAGATTTCTAAAAGCAGACTTTTTCATTCAGACCTTGAATTGGATGTAATTAGATTGTGCAACCATATTTAATAGTGTGTCCCAAACTATGACAGCAACGAAAGGCTGCTTTTAGTTTCACACTCATGTTGCCAAAAAACCCTTTGAGGATTTAACTCTCTCATTATAAGAATTATTTCCATCACAGATAGTGTTGCCATCTGAACAATATAATAAACACTATGGGCATGCCTGTAACATGGACTAATATATTACAATTGCTATTCAAATACTTCAAGAGTATATTTAACGCAGTTGTCTTATTTATTAATGTAATGAAAATTATTTCTTTTTGTATTGTGAACAAAGGAGCTTGCTGGTGCTGCCTCTGTGAAAATATGCAAAGACACGGGTCAGCGTATTTACAATATACTGACTTTATCAGCTAAAGAGGAAATCCTTACAGAGATGTGTTGAGGTCCTAAGCGGCTACGATCCTGTGACCATGAGATGAGTTAAAAAAAAAAAAAAGAGCTTTGAATAACATTGTACTTTTAACATTGCATCTTCATTGTTTACTTTAAAACAGACATGACATGCAGTTATCGCAGAACAGAATTGTTTCATGTACCAGAGTTGGTAGCGTCATTCTGTCAATTGTACATAAAGTGAACAAAAACTATTCCAATACTTTGTTCAACTTGCTTTTTTTTTGTGAGCCAGTAATACCACGTAGCACTTATTGATTGTCTCCAAGCCAGTATGTCACAGCAACTAATAAATGCAAATAAGTCTATTCAACAACAATACAGAGCACACGGCATTCGTGAAATATTTTCTTTTCTCGAGCACATTTCAAACAAAAGGGCTTGCCAATGCCACACGAGGTTGCTGACGTCTAAACCAAGAGAAAAACGACACGAAAGCATTTCCAAAAATGTTCTCAATTCGTGAGAAACAAAACCGCATAAAAAAAAAAAAGAACTACAACACTTAGGATAACAATATATTGTTATGAGGACTAAACAAAAACTTACACATTTCCCTTTGAGATTATTCATACAGATGGATAAAGGCAAAATATAAATATGCAAAAAAAAACAACACACACAAACAAATGCACACAAATACACATTCTTAACGGTCCAAAAGCTGCGAGTGAGTAAAGACGAAAACCTTCAGGCTCAGAATTGTTCAGTCAGGTCATGTGGACACAAAGTTGACGCCCCCCCCCCCCCCCCCCCCCTTTAGATTTGAATTCGTACCATTTTGAATTTGCATGAAAATGTAAAGCTCATCGTTCTACATTTGACCACAAGTCCAAATCTGTTCACTTAACTGACGTCAACAACTCGCATCCAAAATTGCTCAATTTATTTTTTGGTTAACATTTGGTTTGACATTCAATTGCATGAATGAAGCACTTCGGAGGTTAAATGTAACGAGCTAATTTATTCAGGAGCTGTTTTGCCAAAATGCACTGAATAATTTCTCCGCTACATTTTTGACTGCCCCGTCATTTCTAAAAAGCGGTGGGGGAAAAATAAAAAAAACATCTACTCAGTGTTTGTGAGAGTGGAGTCTGGCTGATGGCTTAGTAAAAAAAAAACAAAAAAAAACACGCAAAATGTGACTTAGATAATTATTTACAAGGGTCACATTCTTATCTTCTTTAAACAACAAAAAGGCAAACAAATCCTTGAATTTAATACCATGCTCCATATGTGAACACTTTTGAAGGACACTTAGGCTTGTGCTATGAGAAAGCCAAAGGGCCAGTAGTTGAATATTTGATGATGATTGTTATTATGGGAAAAGAAAACTTCATTTTCCTCTCTCAAAATTTAAAGTAAACACATTCAGCTTATCTAAAAACTCAAGACGCATTATTTCCACAGGGTCAAAACCTTTTTTTTTTTTTTTGTTCCGAATCTACTTTGAATTGATTCTCACTTCTTGTTCGATCACACGGCAGAGTTGTGTGTGGTTACGCCACGGACAGTTCCTTCTTATCGTTCCTCATTTCAAATGTTGCAGTGGAGACACGGGAAGCGAACTAGGAAGGAAACAGATGATCAAAAACAGTGAACTCCTTGCATATTCCCGCGTCGGCATTCCCGGACTATGTTGAAGTAGTTAGAGAGATTCATGTAGACAAAAATAGTGCTTTGCCGCCATCTTGGTACCGCAGAACTAAGTTGAAATGAGTTGAGGAGTTTCATTTGGACAAAATAGTGCTTTGCCGCCAATTAAAGGCAATTGTAATCATTTATTTTTGGGGGTCAGTTCCGGTTTTTCGTTATTTGCGACCGGGGTTGTTTTCCTATCCCCACGAATAGCGGCGGTTCACTGTACTTGATAGATGGCGTCAAAATGAGTGCAAACAGAACGAGTGCAAATGAGCCCAGAAATGGTTTAAACATTTTAAATGCAAACTAACATCAATGCACAGAAAGCAAAGGCCCTTTGGTAATTTGAAATCAGGAGGGTGATAGTTTTTTTTTCTCCAACCTAAAAGAATTAAAAAGGGATCAATGTCATTGTCCCCTTTTGCGTCTGCATGAGTAGATCATTTTTTTTTTTTTTTTAGCTGTGGCGAGATTAGCTGCCAAAGAATAGGGAGTGCTGGGCACGACGACACTGAAAGCAGCCGACTGCATTTCCAGTCAGTTCCTCACAGTCGGCTCCACCTCAGTTCTTTTTGACCATCTTGTAAGCCAGCCTGCAGCTGTCTGTAAATACGCATGTGAGCAGCGTTGAAGGCGCAGAGGATTCTTGATCAGTGTCCGTCCAGAAACGAGAACTGGCTGCTCAATTTTTCCCGTTTAATATACCGTCGCCGCCGCTGTCGTCTCTTTGTTTACAAGAAGTCCAGTTCCAGCGCTTGGTGCAGGGACACCAGGTCGCCGTGAGCGGAGATCCGCCAGAAAGGCATGTTGTGCTACGTGAGGCGACAAAAACATTGAATCAGACTTCCGTCTCGTTCAAATACCATCGAAACGCGATCCATTTCTAAAGGCATTTTCTTCATCCGCGGTTGCACGTACCTGTTTCGCTGCAAACTCTTCATCGCGCCCGTCGCCTATGACAACATAAGTCACCTTCTTCCCGAAGCGAGAGACGATCCTCTCGAAGCAACTTTCTTTACCTGCAAAGCAGAAGACAGTGTCGTCACTTTGCAGCAATTTTGCGGAATATCACATGACGGACATGTGCATGACACTCGTGTTCCTAAAAGTCTGGTTGAGACTTGTGATCTATGACTAATGCGTTCTTTTTTTGAGAGTACACAGCTATTAACAAGGAGGCCCGTATTTAGCTGTACCTATTTTTGTGGCGCTGTAGATGTTCTCGATGGGGAAAACATCTCCCAGGCCGTAAAGCAGCACTTTAGCCAGCGCGGGCACCAGCTGAGTGGTGGTCACCAAAACATTAACACACTTCCCCCTGTTGGTGAAACAACGTCATTACATGCTATAGCGAGTAATTGAACAACAACCATTAAAGATTTTTTTTTTTTTTGGGAGATAGATAGTCATTAAAAGCAAACCTGGACTGGATGAGCAGTAGAGACTTGAGCGCTGTGCTGAGCCAGGAGTCAGTCACGTTCTCGATATCGGACTGAAGCCGTAAAAGTAGCTCCCTCTTCACCGGACTCAACAGGCCTGCAGAAGAGCAGCAACATTCGAACAGTTTCCAAATATCTGTCATGCACTTCTGTCAAAGTCTGACTTAACGAGCTATTTGCAAATATAATAGAAATTAAAAGTTTTATAATATAGAATTGAAGAGCTTTATCACTCAAAGGGGGTCCTGAGTAAGAAAAAAATAAATCTTGTGTTAACGCACCTCCCACATTTCCCTTGTAGTTGTTGTAAATCTCTTTTAGGCGGCGATAGCGGAAGGCCAGTTTGCGCATCCACTCCACGCCTCCCTGGACGCCTGTAGTGGCTCCCGCTGCCCCGCTGCCGCCGCTGGGACCGTTGAATCCATCCGCCAAGAAATTGTAAGTACTAAGAAACAGGGGATAAGAATCTCATATTATAAAAAATCTATTGAAATAATCACAAACCATTAAAAAAAAAAAAAAAAAATTTGGCACGACTCAGTGGTTCCTTGCCCCCCCCCCCCAAAAAAAAGTACCTTAGGTCTTGCCCGTTGTCATCGGAGGCTACATCCTCAACATGGACTTGGTCACATTCCTTCAAGCACAAAGTAGACCTCGTCGTCATTAATTGTATTATAGAATCCATATCTGATTTAATTTGAAACATTCTGTTCACTAATTTTCTTAACCATGTGAGCTCATTAGGTCAAAGGTAAGCTGGAGCCCCTCGTAGTTTTTTAATTTCTTTTTCATGTTTTTTTACATTGGTAGTAGAGATGACACGGTTGTTAGTACCTCTAAATCGTTGAAGAACAGGTGGTTGTCGGCCAACTCAAAGATAAATTCCTCCATCTGCAAGCCCAAGTTCAGCATGGTCGCTGGGTCCTAAAGCCGTACAATAAAAAAGAAATCTCTAAATACAGATATATATATTTATATTAAATATTTTTTTATTATGTGTTTACATCTGCATACCTTGCCAAACTTTTGCGCAAAGGAGCCTGTGAGCAGTGAGTGGAATATAATAATAGTTTCATCCAGATCCCACAAAAAGATGCGCTAAAAAAAACCCAGTCACGAATTATTGACCTGTCTTAAAATCAGTTGCAAAGTAAATGTGATGCATTAAGTGGCAGAATTACCTCCAGGTCGTTTTCAGTAGGTGAGGAGCTGTCACACTTTTTGGCCTTTCCTTTCGCTTTTCCCATCGAGTTCCTGCGTCCAACCTCATCTTGGTCCAAGGCTCCAGCAGGATGAGACACGCTCGTGGGCAGGGCCGCCCCTGCTGGGAGATTCTCTGGTGGGGACGCATCTAGGAGGTAAATAAAAAAACATCTTCACTTTCCATAGCACAGTAGTTGCCTAAATGAGAGGATTAAAAGTGAGTTTGGAAAAAGGCACCTCTGGGAGGTAGTCCCGCTGAGGCGGCCTCTTCTGATTTAACGGCCGAGTACACAGCCCCTCCCACGGCGGCTCCGTGGTCGTCACTGTTGGGCAGGGCCGCGGGTACGTAACTGGCGGGCAGGCTGTAATACTGCGAAAACTGGCTCTGTCCCAGAGAGTTATAGCCACTAAATTCCTGAGGGAGTCCAACAGAACGACTTATACACACACGAACATTACTGAGATTTGTATAACTTAAAAATAATCAACGGCATACTTGTAGAGCCACGGTGGTGGATGCTGTGGTAGCGGCTGTAGCTGACGGGATGTTGGAGTACACACTGGATGTTGTGAAACTCGAGCCTTGAGAGGAACGAACATACTTATATCAAGGCGACAGGAAAGAAAAAAGCCACATGGCGATCTAAACGGAGGAGAATGCTGAAAATTCACACTCTCCTACAGAAAAAAAAAATTTGCAGAGTGTGACAGCATTGTCCTGAGCAAGTGATGCTGCAGCTTGCCTTGGCTCGGGTATGAGTAGTGCAGCTGGCTTGGCTGGCTTGAGGTATATGTGGTGCTGAAGCTGAGAAACCCAGGCTGGCCACCAGAGGGCGCCTCTGGCAGACCTGTCTCTGTTTTTATGCCTGGCCACATAGCACCTAAAGATGACAGACAGCAATAAAAGCAAAGAAGGAAAGAGGCAGCAAGGGGGTTATTGGAGACGGCGAGGAGTTTAAAAAAAAATCCTCCCGTCGAAGCTGTGGGCTTTGTGTTTTGGAGCAGAAAACCCGAAAGCAAATTGATTCCACAGTGCAGAAGCAGAGTGAGGCTACTAAAGCGAAGTGACAAAAGGTGCAATGCTGTGATTTTAGTGAGCAGACTGTTAGGAAAGGAGGGGGGGAAACAAAAAAAAAGGAACTAACCAAAAGGCGGGAGGCCATGTGTTTGGCCTGTTTGTGGAAAAGCCGAATACACAGCGGATTGGGCCAGCGGAGGGAAGGCCACCGGACTCGGGTATGATGTCACCACAGCGCTACAAAGAAAGACAATCAGTACTCGGGGACATAAATGACAAGAAATACCCGTTTATCTAATGCTGCGTACTCACTTGCTTCCTTCGTAGACCTGCTGGGTGTAGTCAGATGCTGCGTCTGCGGCTGTTGGGACGAAACAATGATCATTTTCTGAACAATTAATCAAATTAAAATCGACATCGCTATGTCGTAAAATGTTTTCCAATTGCAAAGGCTAAACTTTGAGCGCTCGGTTAGGCTTTATTTTTATATATTCACACTGCTATTTATATTTTATTTATATAGTGTTTAATACGTAAAAAGTGCAGCCCACATTGCATATCAATGTTCCATGAAACATGAAAAGTTGACGTACCAGAGTGCGCATACGAGTTCAACTGCGGCGCTGCTCCTATCTCCCCTTCAGACTCGCGATCGCCTGCAATCAGAAGCGAGGATTTCATACTCAGCGGTTATACTTGCGCCGTGTTTTCGACTCACGTGTGCCAAGTTGGGAGATGGACAGGGCGGTGTAAGAGCTTCCCTGCTCCGATGGAGCGAGCACAGCATCTGGGTTTGCGTCCTCTCCCAAATTACTACAAGTGCATTCAGATGTTTGTTTTTTTTTTTTCACAAATCAATCACATTTAATACACGCTACTTGCGCCTTTTTTTTTTTTTCTCATACCTTTGCTCTTTCTCCAGGCCACCGTCTACATCAAGCTTGGCTTTCTTCGCCTGCGCCCACAAACCAAACATTTATGGTTACATTTGAAAGGAGGATACAGCGCAACCTCAGGTGACAGATCAATTTGGGCATCAATTTTGAGCACTCATTCCAGCATTAAAAGCTCACAGGATGCTTTCAACAAGAAGATAAAAGAACAGTTTCTTGAGAAATGATGGGAAACGGTGAGAGAGCGCCGATTTCAAATCATTAGTCATTAATGCGGGCGGGCACGCTTACCGGCAGCTCCTGCGCGTCATCCATCTCTGCGGCAGAGCGACCCGACAAGACAGCGCGCCGTCACAGCCTACTCTCTGGACCTCGGGATTCTGTGCGGACCCTGCTTCAACAGTCACAAAGGAGATGATTGAAAAGTGGACTGAAATGACGCCTTATGTAGTTTCCCCCCCCTAATACAAAACTCTCCCCTCCCCTTGATACGTAAACACACATCGATGCACCACCCTCAACGGGGAGCCCGGGAAATGGGGCGTCGGGGTCGCGTATCCTGCACGAGACCTGCAGGTGAGGCAGGTGTGACTGACGTCGCTTGACTGGCCGCCACTCTCGTGCTTAGCGTGGGATTAGCGAAGCGTGCCGCCTTACATGTACCTAACTCGCGTAAAACGAAAACATTCTCGCTCAGGTGGACGCTGCCGGTTCAAATGATGCCCCCGGGGGGGATAAGATCTAACCTTGTTTCATCGCTCGGCTCGCTCAACTGGCCTTTCCCGACATGGAACTTGTATCTGACAAAATGTGGACACAGGAGCTGAAAATAGGTCAGACGGCAAATTCAACACCACGCCAACATGTGAGGCAAATAACACGGCACGTTCTGAATCAAAAGTGTGCCACCGCCAGGGGTTGGGTCCAATAGGAAGCATATGTCAGCTTATACAAGATTTATATAAGTGAACTCATGACACCTGGTGCAAAAGAAGGCCACCGAAATTATTGACACACTTTTAAGATGCTCAGACCACGGCCGAATATTTTTGATCGCGTCTCTAAATGAGTAGCATCTTATGCTGACCTGTACTTCAATATCAGATTGGATCAACTTTTATTATTTCTGATCATAAACAAAAGTTCTCTGTACGATAACAGGCAGACATTGGGGAGAAAAGCAGTGACGTCGTCGACGAGCCAACAAAAATCAAGTGCTATTGATAAATATTAGATTTCTGATTTATTTAACAATTCTATTGAAGGTCTCCCTTTTTAATGAAATGCCAAACGACACTAAAACCAAGCAAACACGTTTTGATACAAGGGTTATGATCAATTATTTTTTCTCCAATAACTATTCATAGTTTTCTTATATGACAGAAAAACGTCTAGCTGCAAACAACAATGTAACACAGCATATAGTAAGTGTAGATCAAATACTATCTCAACATAACATTACAGGCTCCAATCAGAGGGAAACAAAAGGACAACAACAAAAACAAATTGTATTCTCTGCTGACATCTTTATGTAGTGTTAGTGTTGTTCTTTTTGCGCAAGCAATACCGCACAGGTTGAACGTAACTACATGTTAATAACGCTTTTCTCGCGTTCTGACCCATTTGTTGTTGTTGTTGTTGTTGTATTGTGACCCCATCTGCACCACTCCATCCCTCCAAGATCACTTTGGCATTTTTGCATGTCAAGAGAAGTCTGGAAATCGCTGACCACCGTTAGATTAGCAGGAACCAGCAAATAACCCAGCCGAAGGGGGGAGTAGTCTATTGAAGGTGAATCAGGCATCAGGCTAATTCCTGAAAACCGCCTATCGCGTTTGGCGTCGATTTAAAGGTAAGTAACAGCAACCGCATATGATCACGATTGGTTTATTTACCAACTAGGGAACGTTATGAGCAGCTAGCGCGGCTAGTATTTAAAGCGCGATCGCTGCGGACGATGTTAGCAATGTCCTTTCGCGCTTATAAAGTTTCACACGTAGCAAAATCGGGTGCATTTTTCTTTACAGTTCGCTTTAATAACCCATATTAGTTAACGTGTGATGCAATAGTCGGGCTGGCAGTGAGATCGTGAGTTTGGCACGAGCATAAAAGTTTTCTGCTCCAGACATTAGTCGGGTTCGGCCGCCATAGAAGCGGGTACTGAAATGGCAGCGTGCAAAGCATCTCACTCCTGCTGCCGCAGCAAAAAAATGCCAAGCTGATCGTAAAATGAACGACGCATTACAGTGGCACCACAATCAGTAAACCCGTCTTACCATTGAAGGTGGGAAGTCACAACGTAAACATTTACGCATCTCCAATTGAATCCAAAGTGTAAAGCTTTGTCTGTTGATAGGGAGCACTATTTTGCAGGAAGTTGGCGTTGCTGCGCTACTTGCGCATGCGCACAATTCCAATACTCATTTCGAGCGTCCACCGGTGCCTGGTCGACAGGTGAGGAATTGTTTGTTCATTCGGTCATTGTTTCCAAACTTTTACGCAGCCAAAGCACACATTTTGCATGAGAAAAATCTTATACCAAGTGTAAGCAAAGGTTAGTTGCTATTTTGTTTGTCACTATACGGTGCTGGCATCAAATGATGAGTAAAGATGCTTTAAGAAGGAGAATGTCTTTATTGTTGCTGCAATGGTATTTCAAATCTTTTCGGGACCAAATTTAGACTTTTTTTTTTACCTCTAAGTATTCATCCCTTTGTGCGTGTAGGCAAAAGAATCGTCCAATTAAAATAGGAACAAATATTAAAAAGAAAAAAATAGAACGAACCTTTTAGCTATGCATACAGAAACGCTTTTATTTGGTTGATTTTTTTACTTTACGGCCCACGTGAGGATATTTGCATTTGACTTTTTTTTCCCCGTAAATTTATGGACCACCCATTGTTTAAGGGTAGTTTTTCTTCCATGTTTAAGTGTGGTTTTAATATTCAAACTGTGCTTTATGTTATAATGTCTTAAAATAAATGATATACATTTCATAAAGTAAACACGTTTTTGGGATAAACCCTAATTTGTTTTCAAACACTCAGGCCCTTTTTGTTCCTGTCTTTTAATGTTAGTCATTTCGGTGGTACGAGGAGAGATAATTATATTTCAAGGTGGTACTTGGTTTAAAAGTTGGAGAAACTGCTGCTTTAGAAGAAAACAAAACTTTATACGGCATTTAAATTTCTTTTCGAAAGAAAAAAATGTTGTCCATGTATCCTTAAATGTACAGAGCTTTCAGAAAGTTAGTGTATTTGTACATTATCAAGAAGAAATTAGATACGAAATCAGAATCAGAGAGTAGCCTCACTTTATTAGTTTGAGTGGGCCGCATAAAGGGATGTGGCAGGCCAGATTTGACCCCCGGGCTTTGAGTTTGACACCTATGCTCTGAATTGTACTTATTCGTAAGTTTGAAATGTTTTCTTTGTGTGCTCTGTGACTGCCCGGCGACCTGTCTCGGGTGTAACCTGCCTTTCATCTAAAGCCAGGTGGAATATGCTCCAGCTCACCCATGATCTTAAGGGCGTTAAACGTTATGCGTAAAATGGATGGATAAAGCAGCAAGACACTGATTTTCAGGTAAGAGATTTTATTTGGAATTTCTGACATTAAATTTCAGGATTTAAGTAAATCATGTACATTACTTTCATCATACAGTAACAATGGCAGGAAAAAAAATAAATACACACTGATATACAAAAGAGAAAATTGCAGCTTCCAAATATGGAAGAAAATGATGTCGAACTGTGCAATGCTTTTTTTTTTCTTCCTTCTTCCTCAGCAGGCTTTTTAAAAAAAAACACCTCTTACATGCATCAGTTTTTAATATGTACGAGAAATAAATCATCCATTTTGAATAATGTAACACAACGTCATGCATTACTATTCCCATTCTGTTGCATCGATAAATCCTCCATCAAAGCCAAACGGGATTTTATTGCACTTTTAAGAACCCTATTAAGCAGAAGGCTTGTGGCTAATGCCAAAGCCTGCTCCACCCTATCGTTCTTTGTCAAGTTAATGAAGCACTTAAATAAATCAAGATCTCTACAGGAGGGAACAACAGGTAATGGAAAAGGGATATGTTCTGTACACGCAGTAAGCATGGGTCAGGCCGCCCTGGACAGGCACGAAACATTCACAGTTTCTCTCTACACGGTGCAGAAATACAAAGACATTTTTAAGATTTGGAGTGTTTCTGGCAAAACGTTGTGGTTGTGAAAATGATTGATATCATTTCGACCGGTTATTGCTGGTTGAATCACATGTTTTGGATCAATCAAATAATATAGAGCTGGAAGAGTCTCTGCTTGTAAATGAAGGATTTGAGGGGATTGTTTTGCCATTCAATAAATATAACTTTCATGAAATCAAAGGATAGAGGCGCATATCTATGTATATATTTACACAGTACACATTGAGAAACGTTAACTTACTGTATATGCAAATTACAAAGGTAAACAGTATATCTCTTGTTGTTTGTGGAAACATAAATGGAATTTCAAATGTACATATTTCAAATAGTAGACTTCAATTTGGTCCAAAGCAAAGATATGAATTAGGAGACTCCAAGATATGATAAAACTCTTTCACTTTCCTTGACCCATGCTCCCATACGTGCAATCGAGCATGTACAGGAAATCAAATTGCATAATCAACTCTGTGACCCTCTCAGTTGGAACATGCGTGCAAACGTGGAATGAAGGCATCACCCTGAACGGCTCGTGTGCCCCTGTCAAAAGTCGAGCGGAACAGTCGTGGGAACGGTTGACTCATACAGGCCCCGCCCCAATTGCTTTTCAAACATCAGGCACTTCTCTTTGTCACATCAGGAGCTGCGTGGTCCCGTCACCGGTGGGTGCTTGTGGATGATCCTGAAGTGCAGTACTTGGCACACTTATAGTTTTGTCGTCGATGCTGGAGGCAGAAGTGTCGGGCCGGTGATGTTGTAACATGAGTCCATCTCAATGCGCGAGTCATGTCAAAAGATCTTTCGAGATTTGACCTTCTCCAGGTCCATGCGACCCCCGTCGTCGAAACTCAGCAAAACGCAATCCAGAGCTCGTAGCTTTTAAGGGAAGAATATCGACGAATGATGCAGGTATTCACAAAAAGGAATTGTCTGCTGGAGGCCCGTAGGAAAATCCCGGGAATGCCCCCGCTGCTTCTTTGATACTGCTGGTCACGCTGAAGGTGTCATTACACAGGGAGGAGGACACGGGCAGGTGGGTGAACTCGGGGTCGAAGTGGCGGAGGTCTGTGGGGCCACTCTGCAAAATCAACCCGGACGCGGATGTCGTAAATAGTTAGCTGAGATATATTGAATTCTCAACAATAATTTGAATCTGAATTTATCCCAACTTGAAATCTTCAGTTGAACCTACCACAGAAGGAATGAAGGGTGGCGTGATCTTCTTAGCCATCAGGTCGTCCCAGTTAATTGGCGAGAAGAAGGAATGGTACTTCAGTTCAAGCTAGAGAGAAACAGATCCTTTTACTCCACGTTTTTTTTTTTTTTTTTTTGTAAATTCCACATTGAGTGTAGCTTTGTGTACTTACAAAATCATCCTCCCCCCCCAGCCTCTTGGTCCGATCCTTCTGCAGGAGCCCCTCGAGCAGCTCCCTCCCCGAGTTTGACACGTTGGGTTTGAGGACAGGAACCTTGTGCAGGATGTTGTTGTACATCTCGGCAGTGTTGCGACTGTAGAAGGGAGGCTGCGCAATGCAAAAAAAAAAAAAAAAAAAAAGGAGAGTCACTCATTTAGTTTGATCTCACACATTGGATGGGAAAGTGGGCACGCGGTTCCAACTTACAAGTCCGTAAAGCATTTCATAGAGTACGGATCCCAAACACCACCAGTCAACTGTGCGGTCGTAGGCCTGCTTCTGGAGAACCTCCGGAGCCAAATACTATAAAGATTAAAACGTCATTTTATTTGTCACATCTGTGATCTCCGGTCGATGGGGTTTAACTGTAAGGTTTGTACCTCAGGCGTTCCGCAGAAAGTTGTTGTTGTGCCGTTGGGTTCAAGTCCTTCTTTGCAGAGACCAAAGTCCGTCAGGACGATGTGGCCTTGGGAGTCTAACAGGATGTTCTCGGGCTTCAGGTCCCTGTGAGGAAAAAAGAGGACACCACAAAAATGATTCCCAGCTTCTATGTGCTTCGCTGAACATGCTTTCTTCAAGACGTCCACAAGAGGGCGCTGTCGTTTACGTTTTTTTAATGGTTACCTGTAGACAATGTGCAGTGAGTGGAGGTAGCCCAGTGCGCTTGCAATTTCAGCAGTGTAAAATCTGGCCCGGGGTTCTAAGAAGATCCTTTCTCTTTGGAGATGGTAGAAGAGCTGCAAGGACAAAAGCTGTTAACTTTGACCACAAACACGTTTTTTCCCGTGTTTTTATTTCAAGGTCACGTGAGGCATACCTCGCCACCATTCACGTAGTCAAGTACAAAGTAAAGCTTGTCAGTAGTCTGGAAGGAGTAATGCAGCCCCACTAGGAAAGGATGTTTGATGTTTTTCATGAGAACGCTGCGTTCCGCCATGATATGCTTTTGCTGGAAGGGCGGGGAAAAAGAACATTAGTTTATTAACAACAAAAATGTGTCAGTTCACGATCTTCAAAAATGTACTCTTACCTCTTTCTTCTTGAGGATAATTTTCTTCTGGAGCACTTTGACTGCGTAATATTTCGTGGACTCCTTGTGTCGTGCGAGCAGAACCTGCATAAGAGCAAATGCACATCAGTATCCCCACCAAGGGAAAATAATCAAAAGGCATCGCAAAAGAAAATGACCTTTCCGAAGCTGCCTCTGCCGATGATCTTGAGGTAGTCGAAATCGCACGGTTTGATCCTGCACGGGCACGCACACGCAATCAGGATTGTGCCGATAATTTTTAGTTGCGTAATCATTATCATCATAATCAATGCAGGTACTTACTGAGTGTCCTCGGCGAGTGAACTTTGGGAGTTTAGAAACCTCTGCAAGACAAGAATGAGGAAACATAAATACACGGCAATATTTAAAAAAAAAAAAAAATATATGGCAAAAAAAATTCTGCTTACCCTTCTTTCAGCAAGATCATGTTCAACCTCCTCATTCTGATTCTCGTCAATCTTCAGGAAGTTGTTGACTTCAACACTGGTGACAAAAGAAAGTTGAGATTAATTAAATTACCTTTGCCCTGCCACTCGTATCAATGTAAACATTCTTTTATCTCGAATACACTCCCCCTCGCTGCGGAGTGAATGAACCGTCTGATGCCTCTAGACAGGTCAAGTTTACGACAGGTGCTAACCCGTCTGAGCAAAAGCTTAAGCGGCTGACCCATGACAAGGCAGCTCTGTAAGGACTCAGCCAGTTGACCTTTTGGGCGCATTTAAGAACACGGATTTGATATTTTGTACAATACCAGACCCAATTTTAAAGGCCTACTTTACGTTACTTCTACTTAGGCTACGGCGATGCTACGAACCATTTTATATTTTAATTTGATGATAGGTTTACCTAGCGCACACCAGGGATTTTCTCTACAGGTGATTAAGCAGTGTGCAGTTTGTTACAGGCTCCTCATAAAAGGCCTATTCTTACCCCGGCTTCTTGGACTCAGATTAAGCCTTTCACAGAATGTTCTACACAGCTCAGGAGGCAGATTAAATCGGCCAGTGATCTAAATGAGCGAGTGGTCACAAATAACTACAAAACCCCTGACTGATGCCAAAAACGCCCTCTTGTGCCTAATTTTCATTTCCACTATACTCACTGTTGGCAGATATGAGGAGTCGACACCAGCTTCTGGATGAAGTCATTCAACCCCATTTTTCTCTCCTTGATGAAAGCTGAAAATGGAAGCAAAGCCATTGAGGTTAGCAGCGAAGAAAGTCACACTGGTCCCATTTTGAGGTACGCAAAGATGAGATCCATATTGGAAAATGGTGCCTGTACCATGTTAAATGATGATTTAAAAAAAAATCTTGTGGTTGATGCTTTTTCTAGAGGTGCGTTAAAACACTTCAACATGCAAACACAAGAAAAATAAATACATTAAAAAAAACATTTTGTTTTTTCTAAAAGTAGCCACTTTGATTTTGCAGGTGTACCTAATGTTGTGGCAATGTATAGACAATAGACAAAGGGCTTATAAGCATGTAGTAAACAAAAGGGGTTTTATCCCAGAGAAAAGTGGGGAAGAAAACTCTTTGAGTGCAATAATCCGTTGTGTGCGAGATCCAAAAATCCTTTTTATAGGACAGATTTGCGCCGTTGCATCGCATGAAACTCTTAATACTGCGGGTTTATTCGTTACGCAACCTCTTAGGTCACTCATTAGATGTATCGCTGGCAGCCAGCAAAGGATTTTCCATTAAAAAAAAAAACTTATTGTTAACTTGAGAGTGTGATTATATATTATTTAAAGGGTATTAATTTGCAGTGTGCAACGCGTAATTGCGCGTAAAACACAACACCGAAACACAATACGGAACATGTTATCCTCCTGTCAGGTAAGACAAGAACGATGCCTTAGTATTTAAGTTACTCGTGCAAAATTAAACACCAAATTGAATAATAAGAGGTCAAAGTAGTTGAACGCGGGGTGATTGCTCGAATATTCTGGTCGCTCACCGGTGAGAACAGCAACGATCCCCCTCATTTTGCAGTACGTAAGATCGCATCCCGCTTCAGTCACAGCCATGTTGAGAAAACCCCCAAAAAACAAAATATCTCCTTAGTGATAATCTCAAAATCAGGTGTCGCCGACTTGCTTTGTTCCAACCGCAATCGCTCCGCTCAAACTTGCCGAATGCCGACACCGACACCGGACGGCCAGTGTATTTATATCAACCACGTGGGACTGTTGGTGACGCCCATGCACGTCACCACCGTTGCCGTGACAACCGTTGACCGGGGGGGGGGGCGTGACGTCACGGGATTCCGCTGCACCCATACTTCGCCTGCAGGAGGTGGTTGATGACAACCTCACTGCGGAGGAGGAGGTGGGAAAAGATGCGGGCGTGAGAGGATTTCTTCCTCCTCCATTCTCGCAAAGGATTGAATTTATTTTTATTTAGTATTTCTTCCAAAACCTAAAGTTATCACATTTAATTGATTACAATTATGTGGCCTGTTGACATATTGACAGCGGAAACTGATGCCGTGCATAAGGTCCATTTAACACCAATAGCAACCTCACACCGTGCAGTGTAATAATCTTGCATGAATGCAATCAATTTCGGCGTCTATGCGCTTCCCTTCGCCTTTCCACGAGGTCAAGGTGACTTTGCCCGGCAAGGGGAATGATATAAATTCAGAGAAATGAGACATGACGCCATTGCGACTCTCAGCCGCGGCAACAATCGTTCCATCTGTTGTGGATGTGGTCCACTAACCTTGTAAGTTACATAAGTGTGCCATTATGCAAATCACCATCAGGCTTGAGGGGGAATGACAGATCTGCATAAAAACTAGCTAGTGAATCATGTTTTTAAACATAGCACCTGTTTGATTTATTTATTTTATTTGTTTTTTTTTTACATTCATCTGCCATTGGAGAATCCCTTGTGGTTATTTTTCATTGTTTTGCATGTGATAGTCATAAACGGAATCGAGATTGCCGGTAATGTCTGTGTCATGGAAAGAGGAAGTGAAGTGCATTTTCTGGCATAAAAAAAGACTTGCAGGTTGTGATGCTGCTGAAAAGCAATCTACCCGAGCAAACATTCCGCTCTCTTTACACAAACGAAACACGTCAGATGGTGGATCATGACGCAATCCTCTTCTAAGCTTTCTCACCTCATTTCTTTGAATTATTCACCGGGGATTTTGTCAAGATAGTACATGCCGAGACATTCGCGAGTTTTCAGTTTTGTATGTGAAGTCGAAAGCGTCATTTCTCCACATGATACCGCATTGGAATAGTTAAGCCCCGCTCGTGTTAGGTATGTTGCAAAGTTTGATATTTAGTGGTGAACACAGAACAACGGTTTTGGTGTTTTCAATGGAACGCCCGAATAGAATAGACAAATGTGCCATTTGTAATTATTCACATTGGTATTGCTCACAGATCGAGAACGTCAGCAGCAGGGTGTGGTACGTTAGCTTATGTTCAGAGTGCCAATGTGGCGTCATGCCAGCATCACGCAATGTACCTTGCGAGTGAATTGAACAAAGGGGATGGGACATAGTGAGGAGGCACCTGAACACGCTCACCCAATTCAAAGTGAGCCAATCAGTAGTTTGAAAAACAACTCAATGTTTGGGCGCTACAAAGCCAAGCCTTGTTTCCAAACTGTGAAATGAACGTCCTTGTCTGCCCCGACAAGTCCAAAATGTACTGTTTTCTGATTGGGTGCTCATTGCCACAACAACGTAATTTCCCTTCCAAATATATTGGAACGGAATGGAAACGTTCGGGGGTTGATGTCAAAGAATGAAAAGGCGACAAGAGATCAACATTTCAGCTTTTCAATCCAGATATTCGCATCTGGATCGGATGCAAAATTTATCGTAGTTGTGTAGCATTGGAACATCTTAATCGCAATCATTAGTTATTACACGATAGTACAACAAAACCACATGCTGCAAAATGGCCTTGCTGGTTAATAATAATTAAGAAAAAAATTTCTAAAACAAAAGACATGCGAGCTTGAGGTAATTTCATGGTTTGGTTGCCATTTCTTGTGGAACGGACGCACTAATCTCCATTGTTGTGACACATCATCGTCATTACGGCAGCAGCGTAATGAACTCGGAAGTCAACAGAGACAATTGTCTGCCGTTTGAAAGAAAGAATTCTTAATCTTGCAGCAAGAACAACGGGGGTTCATTGAGTATGTTAAGTCGATCACCGGACTCAAATCCAATTGAGCATGCATTTTATGTACTGCATAGCAAACAACTGAAAAAGCCTGGAAAAATATCACTATCAAATAGAATCCGTTCTGTTTCTTTTACAAATAATGTCTTTTAAATGTAGCGTCAAATAGAAGTGTAAATACCTTGAAATAAAATTTAGTATTGATCTCTTGTCTCCTATTCATTAGTTTTTAGTCCACAGGCAAAATCACGGAATTGCCTTTTAGAGGAGAGTGCATCTTTTTAAATGTCTCTGGTGTGCTCGTGCTGTCAATTGTCACACGCCACTTTCCCCAAATTGGTTCTGTTTTCCTGGCATCCTGTTCCGTCTTGTGACTGATGCGTGATAGTCATGCTCCACTATCACTTCCCAAACGGCATTTAAGGATAACGACAATCCCCCTGCCAGTAAAACTCACATCGGGCCTTTCTTATCTCCGTCTCAACTGAGTGGTGGTGATGTTTGACTTTTTGGAGTCGGTTGCAGCGCTCGCTTGTTTTTGGGCGTGTTACTACGCCGCTGAAAATATAATATGAAATTTATCCTTCCCGGTCTTGCAAATTTATAGTTGCCCGTATGAGATGGTCACCACATATTAAGACACTTGTATTGACGAACCCAATATAATGTTGCACTCACGGGTTATGCAATTCGTTTGGAAATGAGCACCTCTTGAAAGAGGGATTTTTTTTTTTTATGGGCCACATTGTGCGTGGTGTGTTCATTCCTCGTGTTGTTATGAGACAGCAGAAGGTAGAAGAATGAGTCACACCGGCATGCCCAACTGCATGCTGAGCAGAAGGGCTGCTGGCTAATGACCATGTTGGTAATTTAATCGTCTGTTTGGTTGGTGCGGCAATGTTCGCGCGCCTCTGTTTCACGCCCACGCCGTCACGACTCTTTTCTTTGTACATCTCACATATTGGAGAAACACAAGCTCGAGGTGGGCCTCCAGCTCAGTCCAGTCACAATTAACTGCCGCTAGTTCACAACGCCATCAAAAGTACTCTGCCACTCGGCATCCAATTTACAATTCAAATATAATTTGAGCGGTCAAGCAGCTGCAGCAAACGTGTTTTCTTTCCTGGCCGCGTCGTCCATTTGCTTGTGCAGCCACTTGTTGCAAGGCAGACAGCCCGCAGCGGACAAATGATACCTGACGAGCAATGACATCATCGCAGGGCTGGCTCCGAGCTCTCTGTAATTAAACACCAAAATCTTCCGCCGTTACGTTTCCAAGACTTTGCGTAGAAAATGAGATGACGAGGTAACAAAATGGAGCTGACACAGGAAGACTTAGGCTATGCTTTGATTCTGTCGTCGTAGTTGAGCAGGTCTCCCTAATTGAGGTAAAGGACTGATTCACAGACGGGGGGGGGGGGGGGGGGGAAACATGACTCAGCTAAAAAAAAAGAAAAGAAATTCATGTCTCAAGCTGCACCACCCTGTGCGTTTCTTGCTTCGAGCCTGACAATTTAATTCCGCAGACAGTCAATCAAAGGTGCACTTACCTATGATGGATTTCTTGCCAGTCTTCATCTCTCTTCCAGCACAATATCTGCAACGGTGGAATATTCGTCTGCAGCGGAGCATCCAGATCCAGATATCTGTGACCGCAGCCTGCGCATACACGTACACCTCCCTCTGTATCTCCCTCTTCCTGTCAACGGCAGTGGAAAAGTCCTCGATTTAAAGGCAAACAAGTTTCCTCCAAACGCCACCCTCATTTATTCTTCTCCTTTTCACCCCGTGTCCGCTTCGACAATGCCGCTGAAACCAAAGATCTGTGACGCACCTCGTCTATACAACTCTCGCTCAACCCAAATCCTCCAACGTGGAACTAAACAAAAAAAGCAGGTGTTTGGTTACGGCTCCCACGAGTGTGTGTGGGGGGGGGGAGTCCCGTGGGGACCCCTCTGGTCTCCATGACGCGGGAAGCCACAAGAGGGAGTGGACTGTGAGATTTTAATTGGCCACGGTTGTGCTTAGAAGACGCGCAGCTCATCAACATCTTTCTCGAACATGTTCAATCCCTCCGAGGTGTTTTTAGAGCAAATGATCCAATTTGCCGGCGTGACAAGACGATTGCCGACGGCTTGCAGGATGCAACAGGCGAGGACAAGCCCGAATGCTGGGCGTTGACGTTAATCCGATATGGGGGGGACAAAGCAATGGGAGATTTTTTCAAAGCAGCAAAGCGGACTTTAATTTGATTGAAGTAGTAGTCGAGTTAGAAAGGTGACTGCGTTTGGAAAACCTGTTGGGACTTGGAAGCTTGCATCATATCTGACAAAAAAAAAAGTCTTGGTGAACTAAGTGGAACTATAAACAGTACAGTGGAACCTTTTTTTGTGTGGCTAATTTGCTCATGGTTTAAAAATAATAAATAATGAATGGCGTGCTTTATTTTGAAGTCCTCTTTTTTTTTTTTTTTTTTTGTCCATGTTGCCAAGCAGACCAGTCACTTTCTGTGGATCTTTCCACAAAACAAAATATATCACACGTAGACAAAAGCATGTTGATTGGCCGGACTGCAACAAATGAGATGTTTTCTTTTTAAATTTTTTAGGTTACGGAGCTTTACGTTTGACCTCCTTTGGGAGGCTGGAAATGTTGGATGTCATTAAAATGGCACACAATAACAACAGACTTAAAAGTCTGTGCGTTCATCCCAAAATGTGTTTAGGTCTGGGATTATTCCATTCTTCCATACCTTCAGTTGTCATTGTAAGAGGAGGAATCAAATTTAAGGGACCCAGAGGTCTAAATTTTGATTAATTAATCAAATGATAGTTTTTTTTTTTAATATTTCATTTATTTATTTTTTATTATTTTATTTAATGTTTTCAATTTGGAGGTTTCACTCTTTCCCAGATATTTTTTTTAAAATTTATTATTATTATGATTTTTTTATTTCCAGATTGGTTTCTCTGCATTACGTTAACACTGACATCACTTGAGATTGCACATTTCTCCTCTCATTTTGCTTGCACGGGAAATGAATCAAGTCTGTGATGCACGAGATCCCGCCTGATAAACTCCCACTTCACAGTGACTTGTTTCCATTGAGCAACAAATGTACCGTAAACGGCCCGACAATGTGTACTGGAGAATCCTGTCTCTTTTAAATTAAGCAAAGCAAAAGTCTTTGTGTCTCTGACAACCTTTGACGTCATTGTCACCGTCCATAAATCAGCCGTCGTCTCAGTTAGTTCACAGCTGGTGGCGTTTACGACGCTCCGCACCAGTTGACTGCATGGAATCTGAATTATTTTCCCAAGTAAATGAGTGCGTCATGAATGTAGCAAGAGAAGAATGTTAATGTGCTTCTGCGCCACTTATATCTCGCAAACAAAACTATTTTTGTTTTGGAGTTACACTCAAACTGCAACCGCTCCTTTCGCTGCAAAAGTGAATCGACACCTTCTGCATTCACGTGTCTCCTCCTTCTCCCGTGCTCTCCGACCAAGTAATCTTTCCGAGGCCGCTAGGTGTTAAGGAGAACAAAGACTGCGTCTGTGTGCGCGGGAGCGAGCAGGCGAGTGGAGGTGAGAGATTGAGTTCATGCCGTCTGTACAGTAGGTCACCAAGCGAACATCCCGAGCTTGCCAGGAGCTATCTTTAACCTGATTAGCAGCCAGGCATGCTGGATATAGACGGATCCATCAGGTGTGCGTTTGTCCGAGGCACTGATTCTTGTTCCCAGTGGTGTCCTATGAAGACTCGTAGATAAAGTCAGGAAAATCTGTCATTTGTATTTTTTTTTTATGGCTTTCAGCACATGAGGATGAATTTGAATAGTTGGACGGGTTTACCACTCACTGGTTTATAAATAGAATCTGGACACGGGACTCACTTTAGGGAGTCTCACCAACTGTTGTAACACGGCTGCCAAATTAAGTCCACAGAATCTGACGATTCTTTTTCAAGGGCATATTTTCAAGTCAAACACAAGACTTAAACCCTATAGAGATTAAGATTCACCACCCAAAGATGAGACTGGGAGTGACAAAGAGGTCGTGACGAAAGCTTTGAAAATCATCGCGAAAGCAGAATTCAAAATCTGGTGATGCCAATGAGTCACAGCCATGAAACAGTCGTTGCGGTTAAAGGATTCGCAACCAGTTCACTTTTGTCTATTTTCGGTCGATCTTTAGTCTGCGATCTCTGTTTCGTTCCAAATAACGACATTCTCAAGTTGTTTATCCCATCCGGAAATGAAAAACTTCAATCTGGACCAACTTGCAAGTATGCCCGAAACGAGCATTCTAAAATGATCTGCGTCTCGGCTGATAGTGCTGAATGTCACGACGGAGGAGAGGAAAGAAAGAAAGTTTAGATCAGTTGTACAAAATGAGGTCACTTCCTTTCGGACAGTAATGAGGACGCACACTTCGGGCGGCCTATTGTAGGGCATCCGGCCAGTCAACCCCCAAGGACAGCGCAGGATGGAAAATGTATTGCTCTAAAAGAGCCCACTCATACCCACATAATTCGCAGAAATCCGCCTCGGGCTTGTGTGTGTTGTGCTTGCTGTAAAAAAAAAAAAAAAATGTAATGACTCGCGTACGTTGCATCACAGGTGATCTCAAAGTCGTCAATAATCTCAACTTGTCACCCTTATATTGTGTCATGTCGCCATCTGGTTATTATATAAGCCAAGGGCTCAAAGCACACACTCAAGGTGGTCTTGAGTGTGTGGGGGAGTTTAAATATCCAATTTTTTTATAGCACATCTTATACTCTCACACAAGCACATCGTCGGAAAGGTTTGTGCCTGAAAAGTTATACAACAACTAATCTTACCTAATGCAAGCAATAGTATGTGTGTGATTCGTGGGTGGGGCTCCGTTCTGGCAATGACATGCACATGAGTTCACCGTAGGAATTAAGAGCAAATGCAGCCATGCATCTGCTCCACGCACCATCCAGAAGGCCAATACGGTAAATGAGCCGAAAGGTTTTCACAGAATGCCGGATTACCTGTGCAACAGTATTAGCTGGGTGTTGAATGAAAAACGTCATCAACGTACAAAATTGCATGATAAACAAATGAATAATTAACCCAGAAGCTCGCGACTGAGGCAAACGTATTAACCACTAATCATAGAATGTGCTAGGCATTAGAAAAAAAAGACTCGAATTGCATTTTAATGCGAAACCTTTGTACAGTATTATGGAACATTTTCAAAGGGGTTAAATACCAAACATAGCTTTTTGTTCCCCCAGTAATTAAATGAATTATTTCTGCTTTGACGGTGAAATAGATTATGTAACAAGCAGAAATGAGAGCGAAGCAAGTCGCGGGGTTGGGAGGGGCGGGGGGGGGGGGGCTAGGGGCGGGTGTTGTGAGCTGCAAGTGCAGTCGGTGCAAGAGAGTTGCCCGTCTTCAACTGCATGACTGTGCAAATACGTTTATCGCCTTGTACCCAGATGCACCCACGTTACGCGTGCAGAGCGCTGTGTTGAGTGATTTACAGCTCGGTGCTGTTTTATTTCAAGGTTTTTTTTTTTTATGTCTGCTGGTAATGTTTTGTTAAAAAAAAAAATTTCAGATGATGACTTTGGATGTTAGTGATTTAGAGCGCCTTGTTGTTGGATATCAGTGCGTGGAAAAACAAAAAGCGGCAGTTTTGACCTTTCAGCTTTAGAGTGCCTCATTGTCACAGCAAAGAAAAACAAAGCAGCCCATTGGTGTTTTTTTTTTTTAAATTTTTAAACCATTCAAGTTTGGCTTGGTTATTAACAATGCCACATTTGTATCATTTGAATGCTCTCGCAAACCAGGGATAATGTGACGACAATCCCACCAAGTAAACCACCTCGAGCATCGTTCCTTTGAGAGGCAACGGCGCCTTGCAGCCGACCTTATCGGCATCTCTGCCTCGTGCATTCCCGTCTCGTGAAACGGTTCATTTTCTGGGCGCACGCGAAAGCGCACAGCTCGTCTCATGCGGTTCACCAAATCCAGCATGTGCAGCCACGGCGCAGTTCCGACCGAGCAGTCACATGTCCCACCATGAACCTTTTCATGTTCACGTGGGAAAAGATCAGTTAAGATGTTATAAAGATCAACACCAAGAGAGTTGATCTGAGAAACGGTCTCCAATGATTGCATTGGGGCTCAATTGAAAGTTTGTCAAAATCAGTCGAAGGACTGAAACGATGAGGAGGATTTAAGAGATTTAGAGCTGCGGGGGGTCAAGAAAACCAATCTGTCTGACTAATCAGAGAAACTGGCTTGAAAATATATGCCCTTAAATTTAACAAATCAGTCAAAACTTCTCTTATGCAAGTCTTCGCGTTTTAAGTTCCTCTCGACGTCGTGCGGTCCGATCGCTCGATCCCCCTTACACGAACCAAAATGCCCGTACGGAGAATTCCAAGACCTTGTGACAACCGAAAGCCCTTGCAGTTTCTTTGAATTGCGTTGATGCATGGCTGCGTGCGTACTCTTGTCAGCTCGCCTGAGGTGCCGCACTCAGTGAATGATTTGAACTCCTCGCAACCACCAGGGAGATTCTTCTTTTATCTTCCAGGCTCTTTGGCTTACATTCAGTTCATTCTTTTCTGAACGTATACGCCGCAGGAGGGAGGGGGGGTTGCGTGAGAAGTGAACTATTTTCTTGCAGAAAGTGCTCGTCATTATTGGGGTTAATGTTACTGGAGCGTGACTGGGAGGACTGGGCAGGATTGGAATCGAGACAATGAACGGGACAACTGAGACGGTTACTTTTGATTAATTCCACATTGAAAATTCAGGAGTTTTATTTTTTTTAAACTGTAAATCACCAAAATAATTAATGGTTATTGAGATTTTTTTTTGGAGACACTGCTCACGTGCTTTGACATCATGACTAACAGGCCTTCCCTTGCACAATGTACGATTAAGGATGGTGATGAAAAGCATCATTAAGTACACTTGCACAATTTCGACGAGCGCCACGTCATTAAATATAATTATCGCCAATCCTCTCGGAATGAGTTCACTTCCTTATCTTCAATTTGAGCAGAAACACCCAAAAGATCCAAGTGTCTGTGACGTGCGGCAGCTCGTGGGAGGTGATGTGGCACCAGAGAGTCTCAGTCTGGCTGACGGGCACGAAATATAATTCACCAGCGGGACAGACGATACAACAAGTAACATGTTGCTATCGCTTCCGAAATCTTCTGTTGATGACGATAAGCGGGACATGACGACGCCACGATGGAGCAGATACAATCGTGTTAATGATTCACATGGTATCTATTCAGCGGAAACTAGTATCGTATTCAGTAAATATCATCGATTGTTGGAAAAGAATTGGACATACAGAATACCACTGCAACCATTTCGGTTCTTTTAGGTTTAAAATTGCCCTCTTGGAATATTTTTGCAGAGTCGCAGATGGAAGGGCGAAGGGAGGGGCTCAGCTGGGGTGTAATAAGTCAGGTATAAGCGAGGGCTAAGCTTGTCCACAGGCTGGCGGATGATGAAGAGGTCGCGTTATGAAAGAGGGAACATCCTCCTGAGGCACCAACGGCGAGACCACTCATGGTTTAAATCTCACTTCATGTTCATGTTATATAACCTAGTTTTGCAGCGGGCAGTTTACTTCTCATCCGACAACTAAATGTGCACTGCTACGTGTCAAGGATCAGTTGCCGAAATTTAACACAGCCTTTCTATTATTCGTGTTCGCGAGCTGCCAATGTGCCGTTGACATTTAAACTATTTTTAATTGAACACACTCCGGATTTTCTCCTTCTCCTCTTCTCCTCTCTTCTTATGTAACGACTTGAGGAAAGTAATTGAATTATTTGTTTGCAATATAACGGGTCAAGTGCTCCTGTGTGATTTCCATTAGTACGTTTTTAGCTAAGTGCTTGTGCCCCGTTTCACTGACCGCCGTCATTTATTGATATGAATAAATGCATTTTCACCGTGCCAGAAAGCAGGAAGTCGTGGACATTCCGTCACAAGATCAATGGTGGGTAATTTAAAAGCGGGACATTATTTTGGAGTTAAAATTGTACAAGTTATATAAGTGTGTGTGAATAAATTATGCTTTTTTTTTTTCTTTTTTTTAAACAAAATAAAAATATCCGCCAAGTTGGTGCTATCCAGAATATCGTCATGCAAGATACCCAATCAACAGATCAAAATCCCTCAATTATTTGGCCTTGGCAGAAGTCGGTGCTTCATTTAATAACAATAGCCATGAAGATAAAGAAAAACATTTCTCAGCATGGGAGTGCGAATGGAATCTTGCAAAATACATGCAAATTAGGTTCCGTGTTTCTTCAACCACATTTACAGACGAGCCTTTACGCCTTTCAATTCAAATGACGCTCGTTCAAACAGGATTGCCCAAACCCGCACTATGAAAATCAACCGATTTGACCTGGTTAATAGAACTTAATTTTTTATTTTTTTTTTATCTCTCCAGTGAAATAAAACACAATCTAAATAAAAACGTCAATTCTGAACGTCATACTTGTGTCCTTTTGTGGGTCAAACGTGAAACCTCACGGTCGAAAGTTTGCTCAGTCATAAACTATCTTGTACACGGTTCATAAACTTTACAGAGCTTACGTCCGAACCGGCTAACAATAAATATAAAGTCGTTGGTCTTCCGCACTTTCTGTCTCTGATACTACCTCGGGTCAAAACCTTGCACACATGGGAGCTTGACGATAATAACGAGGCAAAATTCCGTCTTTGATGACTCGGGTGGCTATTGTTGCGCTGTCAAGACCTTCTGCTTCCTTGTAGCTCAGAGATTCTTGAGAAGAAAAAAAAAAAAAGCACTTCTTCTTCCAAACAATGCCAAGTTTGTCCAGGCGGCTTGTGAGCACCCACGCAGTTTGTTTGCCCAATGAAGGAGGAATTTTCCACTGAGTCTTTCCCGTGGCGACCAGCTTTCCTTTTCTCGGTTTCATCGGCACAGGTGGAAATGGGTCACTGTAGTGCACGTGGCGTTTTTTTTTGTTTTTTTCAACCACAGAATAAATACAGATTCTCCTGTGTTGGGATCGTGACTGCGGGTTGTTTACTTCTCCCTGCCAGATCCAGCGCATGAATGTTCATGCTGTAAATATTTGCTCTCGTCTTAATTAACAAACCTCAGTGTGCCAAAGTGCAGGGTGTCACTGCGTTGCTCGGGAATAATTAGCGTGAGAACATACTGTGACGATACCTTAAAAATACTCTTGGTTGTCTTCGAAGTGAAACGAAAGCATGCCCACTCAGCGACAAAGGCCTAATCCTCTCTCATATATGCTTGGCAAGTTGGAATCCTGACTTGAACTCAAGAAGTGACTCCACTTTAATCTCACTCCAGCGGGAACATGGGCACAGCCCGTACGTACTTTCATGCACACGCACACACCGCAGCAAAATGAATCATCCCGATTCAAAACAAAAAGGATTTATCACTGGCAGGGTTTAACTTGTTGATGGGAATCGAATTTGGAAATGGAATGTAAATCACATTTCAATGTTGTTGCGCATGTCACAAGTACTGCGCTAGGGGAATTAATTTCACAGTTTCAACACGTCCAAGGAGAGGCAGGATAGGAGCGGGAGGTCACGGGCTCTGATTTTTTAATTTTTTTATTTTTTTAAGATGAGAAAATGGAGCACAGGGAAGAAGCGGAAACAATAAAGCAACTCCCGTTACTGGAGTGGGTCTGGAAAAAAAAAAATCACTTCCGCACATAGCAACATAAAAACAACAACGCATCTATTGGGGGTGAAAATCCAGTGGCATTGATCACAATTAGAAAAACTTGTGAAAAGGGAAAAAAATGCATGCAAATCTGGATTTAGAATTTGGAATGTATCTATTACTACTCGTGACATGAATTTAATAGTTAAAGGCAGAGCTGGGCAACTGACCCTTTTTTGCCAGTCAGTCCCCCTCTCTGTCCCGGTCCGGCCTCGACCCTCTGGCCTTATTCATACAAATTGTCTGCCCCTGACCCCGTTCGCCCAAAAAAAACGGTGAAGGATCTGATTAGCGTGAGGAACACAGCAAAAATAAATTTTCAAGCCAATTTATAAGACAGAAAAGCCTCTAAGAAATGAACCATTCTAAAGAAAAACACGTTTCTTGTTATCTTAAGTCAAAAGCAACAAGCTACACGTGCTTTCAGAATCACGTTCCCGGATTTGATCACCAGCGTGGATGGTCTGAGCTGCATCATGAGATCCAGAGACAGACGTGCGAGTGTGTGTCAGCGTCCTGTGTGGATTTCACTGCACACTTGAATTTTATACTCATGGGACGACTTTTCTCCACATGCATTCCGGAACAGGCCACATGACAAGACAGTTATATAATAAAATGACCCCCCCCCTCCTAACTCTCACTCCTTTGGAAACTTGAGTTAAAAGTGACCTTTCTGGGTCGATAAGCCGCAAGAACGCTCACAGCAAGTCCCAAAACCTGTCTGCATCAATTTTCTGAATCTGCGGACAGATGCGTAAAGAAGGATGGATTAAACATTTTTGTGTGCATAATTGGGATTAATCTGTCGGTGGATAACTCCGTGTCGTAATTCTCCTAACAAAACCATCACTTAGAAAAAAAAAAAAAAACATCAATCCCCTTTACTATGGAGCTTAAACGGCTGATAAAGTGTTGCAGGGCAGCGATGATACGAGCGCAGGAGGGATTTAACAGGCTGCTTAATCTGACTTCATGAATGAATGAGCGGGAGGATGAATGGGAAGGAGGATGCAAGGCAGCGCAACACGGGTCTCTTCTCAGGTCATGAGTGTTCTATTCTCGCCACATCCTGTCGAAAGTCATTTAGTAGCTTTCACTTCTGCTGTGGGATTTAAATGCCATTCACAAGTGAGAAATATGGAGCGGAAGGAAAAAAAAAAAAAAAAGCCTGAGGCATTTTTCTAATGCCAAAACAAGTTACTGGTGAAAAACATTTCCGATTCAAGGATGAGATGTTGTCATTTCGACGCTTGCCCCGAACATTTGACTGATTTAGACCAGATTATTGTGTCAGGTTACTATAGGTCACCCGTGTTGTGCCGTAGGTATGTCACAAATCACTCCAGGGTGCTCTTGCTTCGCATTTGCTATATTGAACTTGGCCGCCTGCAAACATTTGAAGTCTAATTATAGCAGATCTCTACGGGAGAGAACTTCAGACATCTGGTGTTATTTGCTTTTGTTACCCATCCACTGCTGGGAGACCCCCCCCCCCCCCCCCCCCACCCCCCAGAGACTGGAAAGCATGTTCAGGAGTCTTTCGACTCCGATGGCCTTCGAAGCTAATTCCGTGTGACTTCGGCTTCAGATAATGGACTTAAAGGAATCTTAGCAGCTTTAGCCGTCTCTTCAAAATGAGCTCATGTGGAAACAAATTTTCTGACCATGATGGTTGTCAGCTGGTTATATTTCTCAATTTTATTTTCTATGTACAGTAATCTATTCTCAGCTCAATTTGATTTGATTATGTTGCATAAGCCGTTCAGATCTGACCCGTGACATGTAGAAATATTTTTCATGTGGTTGCAGACTTCTGATGAGTGGACCCGTGTCTTTATTTGGCTTTTAATTGTCTTTAATTATTTTGCTTGTAAAAGTCTTGGAATGTTTTATTTGAACTATTTGAAACACATTGTGTTTTAAATGGGCCATTCAAATAAAGATGCCTTGGCTTGCCTAAAATATAGTCCACTACAAAAACCAGTTGTCAGAATGCTAAATGGAAATTACTCACTTAGTTAGACGAGAGTCTGATAATTGAGTGCAGTCATGATAAAAGGAGTGCAGGACGCTAAGGAATCAATGCCCAAGGACAGTTCAGTTGTATTTAACTTTTAAGTTTAATACATTCATCGTTATTAATTAATTAATTATTAATGAATTATTTTTATATTTATTATATATTTATATTTATTTATTGTATCTATATTATTAATTAATTAGATTAAATTTAATTTTAATTATTTTTTTTAAACATTTATTTGCATGCAATATTTATTTAACTTCACCATGCATTGTTATAATTAAATCATTAAATTTTTTAATTTTTAAAATTTTTTATTTATTTAAATTTTTACTGTATTTAAACGCAAACTGTACATTATGAAATGGTGGTTTGCACTAATATCACTTTGTAAATAAAAATCTTATTTTTGATGAACACACGGTCTTACTACATCACGTGATTTAAGATCATAAGGGTGTGAATTACTTTTAAATACACTGCAGTTTGTTTTTTTTTCTCTCTGCATATGCGGACTGCCAATCTAGTGCATTGTCATGTGGCGAGTTGGTGAAAGCACAAACCCTCCCACTCTACATCTGCCACTACAATGAGTATACTGTGAAAGGATTAAATCCATCAGTGGAAAATTCTCTCGGTGACCATTAGCAACAATTAATTGATTTTCCCCGTCAAGCCCCTGCGTAGATATGGACAGTATTAAAGCCCAAATGGCTTTGTTCATAGCAGGAGACCGAGCGCTTACGCAGTGGCCAAAGTTCCAACAACACCCACAGGTAGAGCGGCAAACAGACGAGCGATTCTGACCCCCCCCCCCGCTGCTCATCAGCATGTTCTGTCCCGGGCCTCCTCATTGTTACGTGACCCACTGTTAAGCCGTGCATGCCGCGACCTCTGCATTTGTCCGCCTCCTCATATCTACCTCACAATTACTGCCCGTCTCATAGTCCCAGTCATTAAAACGATAACTGTTCCTGCTGCTCTTGATTTTTTTTCATATGCTACAGTATGTTAAATTTGAGTTAGTATGGGAGCACATGATGGAGCGAATGAATTTAGTTTGTTGTGTGATATGGAGATAAGAACTTTCTGTGAGCTCATGATATGTCCACATACTGTCACTTGCGTATGTAATGTTCCGTCCGCGACACGTGACGTGCATTGAGACAAACGTCATGCCGCATTCTGAATTCAATTTATCTTGCGCATAAGGTGGAAAAAAACCAACTGCAACAACAGTGATTGTTTTTGGCGAAATCCCAAATGCAGGCCAAAGTGGAAAAAGCCATAAAACGTGACCGTAAAGCATTCTGTGTTAAAGAGTGAACTTTTGCGAAAGATGTTTGAGTAGGCTACAATAGCTCGTCATAAAAACGCTTTTATTGCTTTATAGCAGCATGTTCCATTTTTGTTTGCTCAAGAACAAAACATCTCCTGAACTACTTGTACAAAAGAAAAAAAAAATCTTACGGGTTTGGAAAAAAAAAAAAATTCCAGGCCAGGCTAGTCAAAATAAAACATTCTGCTGAGTAACGCTGCTGACCATATCTTGCTCTGAGGTTATTTTAAAGTTGATGACGGTGTAATGTCAAGTTCCCAAAAAGTAACATGAGACACCATTAGGCGTCACCGTCGCTAAGCTTGTCACATGACAAGTCTTGCAATGATGACTCTGGCCTCCTTTTTAAAATAATAATCAAAAATATTTCTCCCGTGGCGCCACGTGATTCGTAAGGGCAAGTTGGGATGAGATTTGACCGAGAACATCCTGCGCTGAGTAGTGTGTCGAATTAAGGGGCTGACTCACTAAGCTTGGTGAGGAAATCATGTGGTGGAAAACATCTTGGCATTAAGATCCATCTTGTTAATTAAAACTGTGGATGCCACACTGCTATTGTTTTAATTTGCCTTTTCTTTTAGGGTCCAAAATATTCTCAACAATATTATTTCCCTTTATATTTGAATATATTTATCCGATTTGAAAGCTAGTAAACATCAATACGGAATAGATAAGATGGGTGAAGCTGGCGTGATGACCAGAAAGACTTTGAGGCCCCATGCACACAACATCAAGATGGAGGAATTTTCCATCACATTCTTGTGGGCAGGGATCAGGTGAAAAGGATTATGTGCTCATTACCCGTGAAATCAGAATCAAGGGCCACTGATTTTAAAACTTTACTGGTTCCATATTTTTTCCATTAAAAAAAAAAAAATAATAAATAAATATATATATATATATTAGGGGTGTAAATGATTTGAATCTGGAAATCAGTTCAGAAATTAACATGGCAAAAAACAAAACCCCACATCCTTAAAACAAAACGTATTCAATTGTAATGTTGATAAATATTTTCGACATGATTTCCAACATTTTGTGTTCAATGCCTAATTTGATGATTTCAAATCACACAGTGAAATCCCCTACGTATGCAGACTTTGTGGAAACCCCGTAGAATGAAGAATGTCATGATGTTCACAGAACATACTTGTCACGAGAGTACTGACAATACGTGCCCGCCTGATGACCTTTGGGTCAGATATTTGTTTTGGTTGCTGGGCTTTGTGCAAAGCGAGATGGGTTGTCAGTTTCGGATGTTATTCTAAATACAAAGAATGTCAGCTGAACGAGTGGTTGTCGTCACTGTCGGGAAACAATGCTTTAATTGAAGCTATCTGCTTCTCTATGGCCTTTATTGTGATGCACCAATTTAGCGTGAGTCACGGACCACGAGTATTAGCGAGGAGGACGCTCCGGAGCTGCCAACTCCCACCAGCAACGGCTGTCCATTGCATTATGAAAGCCCTCCTACATAGGAATTGGCCATGACGGCCTACATAATACTATCTGTGTTTTTGCTAACCGAATTATTTCAAGCTTTTGTCACACCGGTCCCATGTTAACTAAACTACATCAATGTTCTTGACAGCATCATAAATAATTTAGTTCTGTTGTCATTCAAGACAATGAACATTCCAAATATTATATCTACTTGGAGCTGTGTCTATTAGCATGCTTTTAACGAGCTATATTTTGATGAAACACTAAAATAAAGAGAATAGACTGTTGAGAATAAAGGAATATAATTGCATGGAATAAATAGAATTGCGCTGCCATTCTCACCGTTTTTCATTTAATTGTTTTACATGAATGGTCAGAAGTGTTTTTTCTAGACAAATATTCATCGTACCTATGACTTTTTACCGCGTAAATTCGGATTTATGGTCGCAATTGCGTCGTAAATCGAGGACACGCTTTCCATTTACGCTTTCGCGTTGTTAGACTGCCCCCTGCTGGCAGAACAGTAATCATACTTGGCTTACGTCATATCCGGTTTAATCCGAGTGTTCGTTTCTTTTACTATGGCGAGCGTTTAGTTTTACCACAGCGATCCACTGTCATCCTTCTTAAATTATTCATTGGTTTACGTTCCGTTCCTTTGAGGAGCAACATCTAAGATAAGGTGTCTAAATTGTATTTGTGTTGTTGTCATGGGACGTTTTTTTGTTGTTGATTTTTTTTGTCCTTTTGGCGTGGATTGTGCTTGCTGACGTCTCGTCCATGGCTGCAACTTTTTCAGTTTTCTCGTGTTGTTCCGCACGAACAGATAAGAAGTGGATGATTGATAACAACATGCAATGGTAAGACATTGTCTTTTTATGAATGTGTCGTAGAATCATGCAATTTGGCAAAGTCCGTTTCTTAATATATGTCTGCAGACCTTACATCAAGAATGTACCCCTAAGAGTCTGCTAGAGAGATATTTGAGGCTGTTTGAGGCCCTGCTGTGCAACAACATAGCAGGGTTATAGGTAAACCTCCTACAAGCATTGCACCGTACGAAGCCATTAAAAGTTTTGCCTGATTGCCTGTTAGTTTGGCGTTCCGATCAATCTATCAATGTTCTTGTGTTTAAGGACTCAGATCACCCGATTTAACAAAGCACACTATTTTCCAGGATTGACAAATGCTTCATACTTCCTGACTGACCTTTGGGACTTGTGTAGAACCTGGATTAAACATACACCATCCAGGTTGGTATTTGACTGTCTTTTTTTAATTTATTGAAATGATTGCTGCAGACCTTCCATCAAGACTGAGCCTGCACTTGCTCTGTTCTTTTCTGAAGTGTCTGCTAGAATGATGTGAGGCTGTTTGAGGCCCTGCTGTGGCTCTTCATGGTGGGGTTATAGGTAAACCTCCTACATATATAGTATTGCCGCTATGTAGTATGGTGCCATCTAGTGGCAACTATGAAGTAGTGCATCAGCACCGTTCCATTCCATAGCTCGTTTTCAAAACGAATTTGCTAAATAAATGCTATATGCTGTCTCATTGTTGGGTTTAAGCAAAGCCTGTCTTGTACAACTGTATGATAAAAGATAACTACTTGAATAACAATGTTTTTTTTCTCCTCTCTCTTCATTTTCAGAAAACGATGCAAAAGGCCCAGCGAATCGGTTGCTTGGAAGTGCTTTACGTTGCGTAACTGTTACCATTGTTCATAAACGCATAGCAACAGTCTGTGAATTTTTCATGTCAAAAGAAATTAACGTACATTTGTGTGAAGCTGTGAATTAAAATAAGTTTGATTTTTAAACTAACGGTTGGTATTGTTTTGTGGCGCAAACTTTACCTCACTTTTTCATTCTAGTTCAAACCAGTTTCAAGAGCACATATTTCAAACTCCGAACGTCATGGGCCTGCATATTTTAGATGTTAACAGGCTTCTGCAGAGCTTGCTGATGTTGATAAATTGAATCAGGAGTGTTGGGGGAGGGAAACATCTAAAACGTTATGAACCAGTCAATGTTGGTATGAAACCTTCAGGCTTCCGCTAGAAAGCAAAAGCGTATCATAAAAAGCCTACTAGAACAAGTTTAAAAAATGGCTGGTGTGTGATGTCTCCCATTTCACATGACTTTTCTTGGTTTTTTTTCCTTCCCAAAAAGGTTTTGAAAATATAAAAACCTGGCCTATGATCAGGTGTGTAAAATATTTTTTTTAGGTAAGTTTGCTGTGAGCGTTTCCCAATGCAAAATAATGTTGCGACGACAAGCTAGCTTGCCAATTTCCCGCCAAGATTTATTTGGTCACATTTCTGAGGAAAGCCTCGGTGAGTACACAATTTTCATGTCGGTGTTCAGTCAAAGTGATTCCATCATTTTACAAAAAAAAAAAAAAGCAAACGCAGTCACTAAGCGCCCTGCTTTCCCTGAAATTAAAAAAAAAAAAAAAAAAAGCTAACCTCAGTTTCTCTCATGAAAAGGTCAGACGTTCTGTCCGCTCACCACAAAGCGTCCTTCATAAAAGGTCGCTTTGTATGAACATTGAGAACGAGAGTCCAACTCTCATCAGGAAGAGAAAGCAAAGAGGATGCAGAAGTCGGCTTGCTCTTCAAAGATAGCCTCCCGCTGTTTATGGACTCACATCGATGCGGTTTGAGGCGACAGGATGACATGCAGCCGCTTGCACACTGCTCGGCATGAGTAAACCATAACCACACCTCCATCACTCACCGTCTACTCCGAAGTCAGCCATACTTCTCTTTTTTTCACTTTCTGTTCCCTTTACGTCTGTCTTTTGCTCCGATTTATCTGCTGAACCGAGGCGAGAGGATGGCAGAGATGGAGGGCCTGGAGTTTGGGAAGTCAGACTTTGTGCTTCTGGATGAGGTGACCATGGAGCAGTTTATGGAGAATCTCAAGTTGAGGTATGTGACGTTAATGCTGAGGAAGAGGAAGCTGGAAGCGACTGATGTCAAAGTTTTCTTTGTGACACGTATTTCCTCGCCTGTTTAGTGCGTTTTCAGGTCATGTTTGAGTTTTTAAACCATGAATTTTGCTCAGTGTTTAGAAAGAATATTTTTTTTTTCAGGGTAAGCAAATACTGTAAAGGAGGTGATGGGGCATCCCGCTATATTTGAGGCTTTTTCCGAAAATACAGAATTAAGTAAATTTTCAATGACTGCCTACAATATTTGTCACTGAATGGACTAGTTTTTTTTTTTGTTTTTTTTTGGAAGGAAAATGTAACCAAGGAAGTGATTATTTCATCACATTTTACTCAGTCGGTATTACACACTTTGCCATTTTTTTCCTGGAGGAGGCAGCAACAATGAATAATTTAAAAACGCGTCTGTGCCGTCGTAACTCGGAAAGCAGCGAGTCAACTCAACGAACCCGCCATTCGATTAAACAAGGCTCAGACCCGAGTTTCATTTCCTGCTTTCAGTGACTACTCACTCTTGTGCCATTTCCTGGCAGCTCTTCATGACAGTGTTGGCTTTGGCACTGTTAAAATAAAGCTAAACTACTTTGGAATCTATAAATGGTGGAAAAGAAAACTAAAAGGGGTTTATTTTATTTTGAAGGGGGTGGACAAATGTCATCATTTCCATTTCTTACATTTTTATATACCTTTATCTCCACCGAAAAAGTCATTAACGCAGTCTTTCGTGTGGCCAGATTTGAAAAGGGTCGTATCTACACCTACATCGGAGACGTGGTGGTCTCTGTGAACCCGTACAAACAGATGGACATCTACGGGCAAGACGCAATCGACGCCTACCGTGGCCGTGAGCTGTACGAAAACCCACCTCACCTCTACGCCGTGTCGGACGCCGCCTACAAGGCCATGAAAAGACGAGCCAAAGACACCTGCATTGTCATATCAGGTCGGTTCCGAAATGAATTGATGACGTCGTGTTTTGCTGAAGAGCTTAGTTTACGAGAGTATTCCTTGCTCACTGTTGTGGTTTGCAAATTATACGACAAATTATATCAAATTGCATTTAATCTTGCAGGTAAAATAGAACAAGTCCAGTGAGAATATGAAACGCAACATACTGATGAGATTTAAAAAAAAAAAAAAACTAAAAAAAACCTTCCACTTATGTGACGTTGAATGCACTGAATTTTTTAAATATATTTTTTCAAATATCCAAATAATATTGAATTAAAATCTTGCATAATCAATATTGTGAAATGTTTGTGCTTATTAGGTGAAAGCGGTGCAGGGAAAACAGAAGCCAGTAAATATATCATGCAGTACATTGCGGCCATCACAAACCCAAGTCAGAGGGCAGACGTGGAAAGGTAAGCCGAGATTGGGTTGTTTAAAAAAATAAATAAATAAATAAAAATCCAACTTTACACACAAAGTCAAGATAACATTATGAAAAGTTCAACGTGAGTGCGATCGTCTCCACTTCTTCCCTGTTCTGCTGAATCACTCGCTGTCATGTTTGATCGCAATTTGAAATTGATGGAGTCGAGGCAGGTGTGCCAAACACAAAAACTAACGCGGCAATAAACCCGACAACAGCAAAAAAATAGGCAGAACGCAACATTATTAATAATTCATAGATCCCATAAGTCTCAACAGAAACCGACACGCATCACCAAAACAAGAACTCCTCTCAAAGTTGTTGATTGAAATGCCCGAGGGAGAGCAAAATATTCAAAGCGCTATCACCCAAAAAAGAAAATGTGCAACTATTGCTTCTGTTGACATTCCAAACATTCTTTTGGCCTCCCTTGATGTTCCCGCGGTTCTACCCGCTCGGAATCAATCAGCGTGAAGAACGTGCTGCTCAAGTCCAACTGCGTTCTGGAGGCTTTTGGGAATGCCAAGACCAATCGGAACGACAACTCCAGCCGCTTCGGCAAGTACATGGACATCAACTTCAATTTCAACGGCGATCCCATGGGAGGGCACATCAACAACTACTTGCTGGAGAAGGTGAGAGCAGCGTCCCTGCTAATGTTTTTCTTTGTGTGAGTTTGAATGTTTCATGAGATGATTTGAAAAAAAAAATTATATTTTTTTTATATATTTTATATTAAATTATATATTTTTTGTAATGAACGTTGTGTTTTTCTCTCCTTTTTTCCATCACCTACTCAAGTCTCGGGTGGTTCACCAGCAACAAGGGGAGAGGAACTTCCATTCCTTTTATCAGGTGAAGTCTCTTCTACATTTGCTTGCTAACTGACATGTACGAAACGTCGCGTTGAAACAAATCAAGCCAATGCCATCTGGTGGTTGGTTGCGCTTTCACAGTTTTTACGAGGAGCATCTAATGAGACCATCGCCTCGTTTCACTTGCAAAATGATCCGAGTGTTTATGCGTACACTAAAGAGGGAGCTGCCGCCACTGTGAGTTCTTTTCATTTCTCTGCCAAATTTTACACAAACGGGCACAAAGTGAAACCAAAGTGTCCGGATTTGTTTTTCCTCTTTCCGCAGACCTGTAACAATGATCACTCAGGCCACAAAGCTGTCGTTCACGCTCTGGAAGTGATTGGCTTCTCCCGAAGTGAAATTCAGTCGATTTATCAAATTCTAGCTTCCATCCTGCATCTTGTAGGTTTTTTTGAAACGTAACATTGCCGATGAGATTAATTCAGTGGCATACTATTTGAACGGTTGTGTTGTGTAGGGTAACGTCCAGTTCGGGTGTGATGGCGAAAATGTTGACGTTTTGAACCTTGAGGCTGTGAGCCACGTCTCGGAATTGACGGGCACGGACGCCGACAGCGTCGCCAAGAGCTTGCTGTACCGCACTGTGGCCCCCGGTGGTGGCGAGGTCATCGAGAAGGGTCACACAGAAGAGGAGGCCTGCTTTGAGCGCGATGCTTTTAGCAAGGTGCGTTCGATTAATTTGTTAATTTATTGGATTTGCTCTGCCCTTGAGTTAACTTGCCGCTTTCTCAACGCAGGCTCTCTATGAGAGACTTTTTGGGTGGATTGTAAGCCGCATCAATGACATCATTGAGGTCAAAGACTACAACCCAGTGCTTCATGGGAAAAACACAGTCATTGGTGTGCTGGATATTTATGGATTTGAGATATTTGACAACAACAGGTTGGACTATTTTAGCTTTTTTTTTCAATACAAGATTATAACTAAATGATGTTAATGTTGCTGGTGTATTTAATTTAATTTAATTTAATTTAATTTAATTTAATTTAATTTAATTTAATTTAATTTAATTTAATTTAATTAATTAAATTTTTTTATTCATTCATTTATATTTTTTTTCTTGGCAGTTTTGAGCAGTTTTGCATCAACTACTGCAACGAAAAGCTTCAGCAACTTTTCATCGAGGTGATCCTCCAGCAGGAACAAAGCGAATATAACCGAGAGGGTATCCAGTGGCAACAAGTAAGGAAAAATAAAATCAACATGTGACGTGTAGAATTCCAATTCCAAAGTCCCTGTTCGTATCGTTCATCCGCAGATTGACTACTTCAACAACCAGATCATCGTCGAGCTCGTGGAGCAGCAGCACAAAGGGATCATCTCCATTTTGGATGAAGCTTGTCTCACTGTTGGTAAAGTCACAGACACCGTATGCCTGGAGAGCATGGACGTCAAATTGGCGCAGCATCCCCACTACACCTCCCGAAAGGTGAGGACATTACCTCACCTGCAATGACAGAGCTTCAAAAAATTCAATATTTTTTTAAAGAATAAATATAAATATAAATATAAATAATTGCAGTTTTCAGTCTCTGCCAGTAGAGGGCAGAGTATCTCTAATTTTCTGCCTTCAGTTTGGACTTGCCATAAAAATCATCTGCTCAACCTCGAAATGTTTTACATTGATTCTTGAAGAAATTTCACTACCATCGATTCAGAAGTGAAAATTTTCCACTTTGCTTTTTTAGCTTACCCCCACTGACAAAAGCATGGACTTCCAGAAGCACTTTCGAATCCGCCACTATGCTGGAGATGTCACGTGAGTTGTCCATTTAGAGTGTTTAACCACTCTGTGATGGTCTTGTGTTTTTGGGCCGGGCTAGATCCTGGCTGGGAAAAAAAAAGACAGGCAGGGGTCAGGAGCATAATCCATACAATCCTATTAAGAGGTCAGTTTAGGACGTTTGTTGCAGAAACATTTCAGTGGAGTTATTACAGTTTGTCGCATCCAAAAAAAGGGAACACTATCAGACTTCTTTCCAGCTGTGGTGCAGGATCTAAGTAAGGGATTTCCATGTACTACAATTCACAATCTTGTTTGTTTATTTCACCACAGCTCTGCCTCACTATCTTTAATTGCTCCACTTTTTTAATGCGTTCACTGATTCTAAATGTCACCGAAGCCAGATGGGGCCTTTGGCCATCAAAGCGACCGCGGATTTGGTTTCAGAAGTATCACACTGCTCTCGTGTACTGCATTCAATTTTGAGAGGCGAAGGTCATTAATATATCTAGCGAACACATCTAAGAAGGGGGAGGAGCAAATCAGTTAGCCTGAAAACTGTGTTACTGTCGCTGAGGCGACAAATTCCTTCTCAATTTACCGTTGTATCCGTTATATGACGTTCATTCTACTCAAGCACGAGGAGCAGAATTAACAATGCAACACATTTCCTTTTCTATTTGAATGCATCCAATCTGAGTAAATTACAGATTTGTGTGCGTGTGCGCGTGTGTATGCATCTGAATGTGCGTGTGATGGATCTTTGTCTCTGTCAGCCACGATTTGGCAGTGTCAGGGCCATGTCCAGGTCACTCCCCATGAGATGTCACTCCTCCAAGCTGGTGCTGCCCACCCTCCATCTCATTTCATCTGAATCAAGCTTTACGCTGTCTAAATATACCTCCCGCCCCCTTGGGGAAAAAAAAAAAAATTACCCATCCACCACAGCTTGCTCTAAACATACACAAGCTTTGACTGACTTCACCCATCCGTTCCTTTTACTTCTTTTCCTTCCTCTACCATACATCATTTAACTTTGCACCTCCTTCAAAACAAAGACTAAGCACATAGCTTCGCATTTTAGCCTGCAAGCTTCATGCGAACATTGAATAGGATCAATATTTCAGTGCTTTCAATGAATAGTAGGCAGTCTAACTGACCTATACTGCCCCCCGGTGGCTAACTTCCACCAGAAGGAGCAGCACAATAGCCATTCAATTAATGCAACAAAAACTGGACGGGGGAAACTGGAACAGATTAATGGCATTTCCATTCATTTCAATGGGAAATATTTATTTGAGAAGTGTTTTCTATTCCGAGCGAGGTCTCGGAAGTAATTAAACTCATGTCTCAAAGCACCGCAGTATGTCTTGCGTTGAATGATATCTCACTTGTCAGCTGGGTTTCATACTCACATGCTCCTTCCTTCCTTTGTGCCGACCTTGACCTTCACTTTCCTTAGTTTAAGCCGTCATCTCATCTCCGGAGAGCATCTGACCTTATCGCTGCATGTCCTCTACAATCTACCTGTCCTTTCAAGTGAATACCACGACTTGCTCTTATGTGTTTTGACTGCTGCTGCTGCTTCTCCTTCTTCTGTACGCTCGTTGGCAAGCCTACCGTAAACATTCCACCCTCTCCTTCCCTAACCTTTATAAAGTGACTGCAAAGTAAAAAAAAAAAAAAAAGTTGTCACAAAGATGATGTCATATTTGCATATCCTTATGCCGCGTTGCCACCCAGTTCATTTCTGTTTCACATTATAAATAAATGGTGCATTTCTGCTGCTGCATTTCCACCGCGGGGAGTCGAGGCCAGATGGCACAGCCGCACAGTGAGCGCCGTATCTGTAAATATGCCACACAAACGACGAGATAAGTCGCAGGCTTTTGATTTAGTTACCAGCGTGTCGTCACGATGTGGAGTCATGCTCCGCCCCAAGCATGGAGGCCTGAAATATTTGTTGCATTATTATAGCTTTTTTTATTTATCCCATTGAAAACATATATTTTAAAAAGCATAGAGCGAAACAGGCTTTAATTTGAAATGAAAATCAACAAAAGCATGACAACAAAATATCAGTCTTGGAGTGCGCCTCCTAGTGGGCACACATAAAAAAAATTAACCATGAACAAGGTTTCTTAATTTAATTTTCTTCAAGTTCGGCGGGCCGGATTAAAACGTTTAATGGGCCACGTGTGGCCCCCGGGCCGTAGTTTGCCCACGCCTGCTCTAGCACAACCCGAGGCTACTGAAAATGAGAGTGTTCAGGTTGTACCTTTAAATGTGTACTGAACAGCTCGGTTGAAACAAGCCTTTTATGTGTGGGAGAGGTATGGAGCTGCTGCTTATGTTTATTTCTTTATTTTTTTTCTTCATTTGCATTACAGAGCTTTCTCACTGTAGAGTTGTTAATGAGGGAAAAAAAAAAAAAAAAAAGTTTATTTTGCCTTCACTCCAAGCTGGCAGATGAACGCCTTATGTAACTTGTGCCATGTCGTGACATCATGACCTCTGATGCTCACCCAAACATTTTCTGGGAGCAGACAGATTAAATTGTAGACGCTTCACTTTTTTTTATTTTTTTTTATTTTTAGTCACCCCAAGCTAGCGTGAGTTGTATTCCTGTTTTGTAAATCTAGCTTTAATCCTCTGAGTCAGTTGGAACCAAGAATGAAATCACTCGCGAGATAATGATGTGACTCTGTGCGTAATCTGTGTTACGCTGTCTCACTTGCTTTCATTTGATCATCTTGATTCTTGTCTAAGGACTCTTCAGCTGTACCGCCCGCGTCCATCTGAACTACTTTTAGCCGGAAAGTCTTTATAACGCTCCCTCTCTCCCTCACCGCCTATTACAGATATTCCGTCGAGGGCTTTTTGGACAAAAACCGAGACCTGCTTTTCCAGGATTTCAAGCGCCTCATGTATCACAGGTGCCAAACACGCCAATCGCAGTTGCAGCTCTTCAGCAACTGGGCCAAGTTCCCTCTTGACCCCACTCGCCTATTTATTTTGCCCTGTTTCAAAGCTCCAACCCAGTGATGAAGGAGATGTGGCCCGACGGTCAACTCAGCATCACCGAAGTCACCAAGCGACCGCTAACTGCAGCCACCCTCTTCAAAAACTCCATTGTAGCGTTAGTGGATAAACTGGCCTGCAAGGTAGTACGACCTGCTTGACTTCCTCTTCTCACTTCTCGAAACCCCGGAAAGACAATAATGTGTGATTCCCCCAAAGTTTTTAAAACAATATAATCCATGGTCGAGTTTATATGTTTCACAGAGAGAGATCATTTAGGTGATGCAGCTTGATTTAATAACTGAATGAGTCACTGAGCTATTCTGAGGCTACCGACGTATAAAGGCTGTTCGTCATCATGCATGCTGGTAACATATAGGACAGGAATGGCAATTTTGTCCGTTTCCGTGTTTGAAGGCTAACATGTCGCTTGACCTTATCGTGTCCCGCTGTGAGTTAAGAGTATGTGAAGGCCCCTAAAGGTTCTCTGCAGCTCCTCTCACTAGCTCAGGCCAGGCTCTCGTGCTTTTATTTTTGGGATAGTCTCACTCGATCATCTCATCCTAGTTGGCAAATGAAATTCTGCTGGCATTTTGTTTTTCACTTTGGTTCACGCGGATGCTTTCCTGAGCATATCAAGAGGACAAGCTATTCTCCCTGCATGATGCGTGTGCGTATTGTTATCAATGTCAGTCAGGCCAAAATCAAAAAGCCTTTCTGAAATAATAAAAAAAATCAAATAAATAAAATAAAAAATTTAAATAAAATATTAAAATAAAATATTAAAATAAAATATAAAATAAAAAATAAAATAAAATAAAATCTAAAATATAAAAAATGATATATACAATAAAATATACTATAAAATCTGCAATGAAATATACAATAAAATATACTATAAAATCTGCAATAAAATTTAAAATAAAATATAAAATGAAATAAAATGGCTTAACCATGTTTTAACATCACTGATTAGATTTCTTTGCATGGTGTTAGTGGAGAGCACTTTAAAGTGTCCACTTTGTTTCTCAGCGAGGGAACACACTGTAGCTGTTCTGTAACAAGATATTGTGCCCGCTGGAGAGCCCTGTTGATGCGAAGGCATTTGTCTGCTACTCCACTGCACTTAAATATGCTTTTAATAAACTGATATGTTAGATAAGTTCCCAGCTGCTTTGCCCTCGCAGAGTTCAGTTTTAACAGCATGTCTGTCAATCACAGTGCCCATGAATCAGCCATTATTTGGATCGCACATTTCTCAAAGTGCTTCACAGGCGATTGACAAGCCAATAATGAGCGATAATAAAATCAAATGACACCTAATAATCAAATTAAATTTGCTGAATAAATCGATCACAACTAAGCGCTCGCCTTTGTCTTCAGGAGCCGTACTACGTGAGATGCATCAAGCCGAACGAGTTGAAGTCCCCGTTGCTGTTCGACGACGCCCGCTGCCAACATCAGGTGTCCTACCTGGGCCTCCTGGAGAACGTCATGGTGCGCCGTGCGGGTTTCGCCTACAGGCAGCCCTACGCTCGCTTCTTGCAACGGTAAGAGAGATACTGCATGTTTGATGTTCACTACGACGACTCCAACAAATCTTACCCAAGGTATAAAATGACATGCGAGTACACTTGGCCCAACCACCTGATGGATTCCGACCGGGAGGCGGTGGAGGCCATCGTCAAACAGCACGGTTTCCAGGACGACGTGGCGTACGGCCACACTAAACTTTTTGTGCGAACACCTCGATCTCTCTTCACTTTGGAACAGGAGCGAGCCGCCCTCATCCCCATCTTGGTGCTTTTCTTACAAAAGGTCAGCCGTGTTGGCATTACTAGCCTTTGCGTCATATAAATGCTTGACTCTTAAAACTTTCTGAATATTCCCACAAGTTGAACTTCACTGATCTGGTCTAAAAACCTGATTTTCTTTCATATCTTCATTCATGTTCATCCTTATTAATCACCCGCTGCAAGCCAGTCTGCCTGGAGTCATATGTGGCTCCTGCTCATGTTTAGAGAAAAACTATCTTGCCTGCTTGAATCCTAATTCTCCATCGCAGTAATGTGGATAATTAATGCGATGCGGAACACAGTTACATAAAAGTCAATTACTTACAGTGAAATTACCTTCTCCTTTCTTCTGCTAATGACCTAGTTGCTTGAGTCTGCAGAGAAGTCTCGCTACCGAATTGGAGCACCCAGTTCACAAGCCCCCGAAGCTCAGCGAGCCACTAACTGTCTCTTTCCGTTTTAAAATTCACACAGGTGTGGCGGGGGGCTCTCGCACGTATGAGGTGCCGGCGGATGAGGGCCATTTATGCCATCATGGGTTGCTTTAAGCGGTACAAGGTCAAGGCCCACTTCTGGGAAGTCGAGCAGCGGTTCGCCAATGTCCGAAACACGGTTGATTATGGAAAGAGCCTCGAGTGGCCGACTCCACCTGCCGCCCTGAACCGGTTTCACGCCATCACAGTCGAGCTGCATCGCAGGTCCGAAAGCGGCTTCCTGCTTTACACACTGAATGGCGCAATTTCAAAATGATCAACAAAGTACGCCGTCTTAATTTCAGGTGGTGGGCGAGACAAATGGTGAAGAAAATCCCCCCGTCAGACATGCTTGAGATTCGAGCCAAAGTCGCCGCTCTGATGACTCTTGGTGGGGAGAGGAAAAACTGGGGCTGCGGGCGAGCCTGGGAAAGAGACTACCTGGCCAATGTGAGGATCCCACACCCAACCACATCCAGTCCGCTGTTCTCTTGATGAAAAACGAACTAAACTCAAGCGAGTGCACCACTGGAGGAAAACACACTTAAAGGGGGAATTTGATAATTCAATTAAACTGTATTGCATATAAAAGTTAAATACAAAATTGCCCCAAATTAATGTTTAAAAATTCAATGCAAGTCAAAGGTTAAATACAACATAAATACAACTGGACTATATTTTTTCAGGCAGGAATTCTTTTGCGTACCACTAGGGGGAGCATGTGTAGCACTCGAGCTACGCATAACACACTTTCGGAATCACTATTCGTCGGATCGGTTGTCGAGAAATTTCCCCTCACCAAAAGCCCTTTTACTGAATCCTTCTCACGTCCTTGTGACTTTCAAGACAGCGACTATGAAAATCAATTGCCTTTCATTTCCTCTGATGTATTTTTTCACGTGAGCTTTGCATGCTAAATGCAACCTAAATGACTTGCTCTGTTTGCACACTCAACGATAATCTTTTATGAATGTACATGGAGCGCATGTGACAGCTCGTCTAGCAAGCAAACAATGGGACCGAGGCACTTGTGAGCGCAGCGGCAGCCCCCCTCCAATGAATCCCTCACTGTTCTTTTAGCCGCTAATCTGAGCTTGTTTGCTGGCCGCGGCCTTTCCGAGACGCCTTCAGGGAGCGTGAGCATGACTTCAGCACAGTCCTGAGTCATTCCTCTCCCATGTGTTTGTGACGGCTCGTGACTCCAAAGTCTCATTCAGGCCGCCGACTTCACGTGATTGGATTTAATTCTACCAAGACCTATAAATGCGTGTCATACAGCACGCCGGCACAGAGAGGAAAACAAGTAGGGCAAAAGTTCTGGGTCAAAAGCAACTGATCGAAAATTAGAAACTCAGTCATGAACACATTGTGAAATGAGTGCCTCGTTTAATGGTAGCAATTAAACTTGGTGATTATTTATTTATTTATTTTAGACAGTTTAGGCCAGGGGTGTGCAAACTTTTTGAGTGGTGGGCCACAATGGGTTCTGAAATTAAAATAAAAGCACTACAACAAAACATATGTCTTTGACACACGACAGTATTTAGAAAATAAAACATGAACAAGGTTTATTCATTAAATTTTTTTTCAAGTCCGGCGGGCCGGATTAAAACGTTTCACGGGCTGCATGCGGCCCCCGGGCCGTAGTTTGCCCACAGCTGGTTCAGGTTCTCATTAGGTTCTGCAAGTGTATCTAATATTGTGGCTGCTGAGTGCACGTCAGATGAGGTGCTGTATAAAACTCTCACTCACCCCCCCAAAAAAAAATTCTCACCCATGAGGGGAGGGATTTATTGCACACAGGAGCTAATCAGAATTCTTTTGGTGTGACTGATTTATTATTTTTTTTTCTGCAATATTTTTTTTAGCGTGCCTGCGAGACTTTTTTTGTTGTGTGTGAAAGTTTTTTTTGGGGGGGCGTGTCAGTTATTTTGAATATGAGCAAATTGAGTTTTTTCTGTGCAACAGACATTTTTGTCAATTTCTGGCCTGCACGCTGTAAAATCTTGCACACTGTGATTTAAATTATGTGGTAGCAACTCTCCAAATCAACAGCATGACACTTTTCTCGTCGAAAAAAAAAAATATATAATTGGCTGACAATAACCAGAAAGCAGTGAGAGAGGCAATAAAATCCCCCATTACAGTCTGAAAACTCTCGCCAGAATTATCAAGAGCATCATCGCGTGCAGCTGCCGATGTTTGCTGTTACGGCAGCCAGTCTTTATAAAACAATTTAATCTGGCCACTAGTCGCAATTGAGATGCCATCCTTCAGCTCAGCTCTCTTCTGATCTTTGATTCCTGCAGATGCGAGACTGCCCTCAATCCAGTTCCGCCTTTGCTCGCTTCTCCCGGGAGCTGAGGAACAAAGACGAGTACAGTCAAGTTCTCTTCTCGGGCTTCTGTAGGAAGGTGAATCACATGGGAAATACATGCAAATGAAAATGTGTTCCTGCTTGCTCGCCATTACTGTCCAAGGATTCAAAGATTTTTTTTTCCAGTCATCACTTTCCTATACACGTGCATAAATGAAAATAAAGAGGATATTATTATTTTTGTACACAGTTCAGTCATGTATACCCAATTTACTAGATTTAGAGTTTGATGCAATATATTTGCTAAATAGCAAATTGTACATTTCCAAGTCTCCCAAAAAAGTGAGAAAAAGAGTAGGAAGAATCCTCAAATATATTCTGAAACCCGCAGAAGTAAGTGCGGTCTTCTTCTTATTTTGCTGAATCGTTCTTATCACCTCTCACCGGATGATAACGGCCGCATTTTCCGTATCAAGGACAATGGAGAGCGCAGCCGCATAAATCGAGGTGCCAATGATTTGTTTTGTGCTTTTGCATTTTCTGTCAAAATAGCAGATTCTCCAACAGCTCAAATTGTCAACCATAACTCTTTTTTTTTTTTTTTTTTCTTATCTTCCGCAGGTAAATCGGTTCAACAAGAGCACCGACCGAGCCTTGCTCGTTACGGACAAGTGCGTCTACAAATTAGAGCCAAAGAAACAATACAAAGTCCTTAAGAGAATTCCATTGGACACTGTAAGTATTAACGTGCTCGGAAAGTTTTCGACTTTTTTTTTCCTCACGAGATGGTCATTAGTATTGTTAAAAATCGCTGAATAGAAAACCAATTCATCAAAATAAGATAACGGTAAACATGCCGCATCTATATTTCAGCATATACGAAGAGATGAAATATTCCACATTGTTCGCTGTAAACATGAAACATTAAAACTTAACAACTCATATTTTAATACAGTACAATGATTTATCACAAAATAAAAACAACGCATCTCCTTTACTTATGAACAGATAATTTTATACATAAAAAAAGAGGAAAAAAAAACACATGCCCCTTTAGACACCTGAGCAATATAGAAATAAATGTTTCTTATCATCAAAAATAATTCTGCGCCTGACATTATTCTCAAAACTGTGCTGAACAAAAATAAAACAAACTGCATAAATACAATGTGATCCATTCATAAATTAGCAAAGGGCTTGAGTCGTTTTTTAAATTTTTTTATTCACTGACTAATCGACTGTCTGACTTCATTCACATCATCACGTTCTTTTGACCTTGATCTTTGACACAATCCATTTATATGTCTGTCAGACGTAATGACCGCAGTGAGAGGACAGCGCAGCGGTCTACTTTTCTTCAAGTCGTTTATTCTCTTAGCGTCTGACCTGGATAAGACTCCTAACCCTCAGTAGGAGCAGTGGTGCCTAATGGCGGCTATCTTTAGCCACTCTTTTGCTGCTGCCGCTGCTGCCTAATGATGCTGTTGAACCTCTGGCATGTTTGCAGCTCTTTATCTTGCTGTCCAAATCCGCTTCATGCAGAAAATGTGGACGCTGTGGATAACAAAAGCGTGCTGTGATTTAGTTCTCTAGTCTGAAAGGAGATTTTTTTTTTTTTCCTGCCTTATAATTTTAACACATTCTAAGGTGTCTTAATAAAACGTTTTGGCTTTCTTTGGTCAAAATACACAAGTGCTAACGAATTATAGCACAGTGCTGCTTTTGTTACCTTGACAACCAGGGCAGAGCGAGTTCCTGGAGTGGCTACTCACTGATCCCAACTTAGTGACTGTTGCTATATTTAGCAACTATTATGTATATATTTTCTTGAACAACAAAAGCAAAGCCAGTGAATTTTGTGGCCTTACTGGAACAGGCGATGCTCACCCCTCCGTGTCCGGACTGCGAGTGGATAGAGCTTGCTCAAAGCCAGCAATTGCATAACATTGCGATGGGTTTCGAGTCAAAAAAAAAAAAAAAAAGTCTAACTGACTCACACCTCACAACACATTTTTTTCAGCCTATATAGTACATTTTTGTCCTACACATGGCATACACTACACCAGGTGTGGGCAAAATACGGCCCGGGGGCCACATGGGGCCCATTAAATGCTTTAATCCAGCCCACCGAACTTGAAAAATATTAAATGAATAGACCTTGTTAATATTTTATTTTCTAAATACTGTGGTGTGTCAAAGACAAATATTTCGTTGTAATGCTTTTTTTCTCTTTCATTTAAAATGAAATGTATTGTTTTTCTCCGATGAGGTGAGGTTACCAAAACACTCCTTCCATCTGCTCCAGGTCCGGCCCCGCTGTCAAATTTCAGAACCCGCCAATCAAAATGTTTGCCCACCCCTGCACTCCACCACATAGCGGAATAATCCTTGGCATTTTTAAACCAATAGATTTATGCTCGTTTAACCCACGTCAATGCGCAGCAGTCTGCATACAGTGCACGTTGAGCAATTAAAATGCTGTGAAAATCTGCAATAATAAGAAGCCGTAAATTATTTACAGGTTTGACTGGACAGCAACATCAATCTCTTCACCATCCTATAATGACGCCATTATTAGAAACGGTTGCTGAGAACTTCACCGGGCTTCATAACACGTTTACTAGCAGGCAATAAAATGCAAATATTTATGTCTCTTCCCAGCTAACGGGACTGAGCGTGACCAGCGGAGTCGACCAGATGGTGGCGCTGCACGTATCGTCACAGGACGACGTACTTCTGTGTCTCCAATGTGGGGTACTGTGCCCCAACCAGGACCGTGTCGGTGAGCTGGTGGGAACGTTGGTGGACCAATTCACACGGTCAGTGATACTTTGCAATGAGGAGCCGTGGAAATAAATGGATTACTTTCGGTAATTAGACAGCTCGTTGGGCTGAGGAAATTTGAACTGACATTTGTGCAACGAGACAGCTTTAGTGGTGTCTACGGACATATTTCAGTATTCGCCTATCGCAGCTGACTCAGGCCAGAGGCGGCATTTAATTCATATGCGACTCAATTCTTTCCTCTGCTGTTCAAAGGCCTCGACAAATAAAAAAAAAAAAACGTCTATTAATGTCTCATAACAAATATGCAAATCATATTCTTGGCATTCATCACTGTCATGGTTGTCGGTGTGCGCGCACCTGTTGTGAATTACCGCCGTGGAATGAAAGCGTCACGCCGACATTTATCACATCCATCGCTCTTGTTTCTCGATGTGATCACGAGGCCGTCGCATTCACCTGCAAGATGTTTTCACACCGCGCGGACTGTTCGCACTCGAAAATAATGCAGTTGCACGTTTTATCACTTGGCCTCCGGCGCTGGCGAGAGAAGCGCTTGCGCATCGTTATCATCGCAACATAAACGAGAGGAGTCCCTCGTGTCCTGGTTATTTGACTTTTTATGTCTTTTTTCTTGTCTGGAGGGCAGTCGTGAGGCCCGGCCGGCAGTTTTATTAGTTTGACGTTATTGTGTTGTTTTTTTTTTTTTTTTTTTTTTTCCGCTTGGGATTATTGCGACAGCTGTATTGCCCTTTGGTGCAGAGGAGGCGCCAATTGGGAGTCGGGGTTCAACCCCCTCTCCCCGTCTTGCTTGCCTTTGTGGCACCATCTGTGGTGAATGAAGAAGGTTGTGACCCTTGATGAGGCTGCTCAATAAAAGGAGACTGACAAAAGAAATTCAGGGGCGAGGTTGTGGAGAGTCGGGGACGTCGAGAATGACACACTCCCGGAAATGAGATATTGGAATATGCAAGTCACATGATTTGGGTCAATGGGGAGATTGAGTAAATATAAATGAACGGGATAAAATGTTTATGTAGTTCACTGTGTTTGTGTGACAGCTGAGGTGCGGTGTTGCATAAAACTGGGTTATCATTTTAAGCACATGCTTAAAATGTGACTTGGAAGTGCGTCATGTTCCCTCGGCGAGGCGCATTCCTCCTCACATCGTCTGTCAATCTTTCCTGTATGCCCCCCCCCCCCCTCCTCCTCCTCCACCGCGTGCATCCTCTCACCTCTTTCTGTCTGTCTCTGGCTTTCTCTTCCCATCGCCTCGTTTCTCTTATCACTGCGGCCCAGAATGTCAGCGCACTATTAGAAATAGCGCTTGTCTCGCGACGCAGTCCCTCCTAAATTTAACCCGATGGTGAGTTTTCACCCCATTTCCCTAACTTGATCTTTTTATAAGACCATTTTGTATCATTCATGGCGACTCGGATTTGAAAGCTATTTTCTTATTTATTTTTAAATTTTTTTTTTCAGATGACCCTGGAAGCAGCATTCTGAAGCAAACATGTTAAGTTTAAAGTCAAAACTAAATAAAAGCTAACTACTGCATCGTGGAAAATCAAAAACTATGACTTTATAACCAACTTAAAAGTCCTTTAAATAGTAGAATAGCAATTCATTTTAGGGTACAATCAATTTAATAATAAATAAATAAATAAGTCAACTTGTTCCTTTGAGAACATGGCCTAGTAGACGTCTGCGTTGGTTTGTATGATGTGTGTGGACATTTGCAAAGAAGTTATGTGTATTGTGGTGGTGGAGTGGGTTGAACTTGTAGACCATCTGCTGGGACAGCTGGGGGAGTATGAGTAGGCTCAAGGCGGGATTTAGGGTATGATCTGCCCCAAGCTCCGATTCCGATTTGGTGGATTTTTGGTCATTCCATCAACTTTTTCCAGCATACCGATTTGCAGCTTGTCTGCAGTTGAGCCTCTTGTGACTCTTTTCCCCCCGAGCTACGTCTCTCATATTCGAAATGATCATTTATGAATATGGAAAGCGCCTTGATGGCTTTAACTTCATCACCATCTTTTGCTGTTGCGGTGAGAAACAGAATCCAACCTCTGAGCATATGTGAGCCGTTTTGTAACTCGGTGCAAATGGCCACGGAGACGCAGCCACATGCTGCCCGCTTGGTCACTGGCGCACTTGTTGATGTCTGACCTCGTCGGCCGACCCGCAGCTCATGTGCAGTCACTTAGAGCCGACGTGAACAAAATGTGCCCGTTTCAAATGAACTTTTTAGGCCGTGAGTGGCGTTATCCTAGTCCTGAAATAGACTCTTCTGCTTCTGTGCCCCCCCCCCCCCCCTACCCCCCCCTGGCTGTCCTCAATGTGCTCGCCTGTCTGGCCCAACTCAAAAGGCTGCTGGGGCTCTGCCCTCTCATCGGTCAGATCGCCCCCCCCCCCACCCCCAACTCCTACTTCTAGCTTCTTAGTTTCAACTTTTGATTTGGTGGATTAGGATCAGTGGTAATGTGGTTTTGATCATATGTGGAGGAGGAGGGTGGGGGGGGGGTAACTATAGCAACAGCTTTTAAACCCAGGTGGAAGTAAATGGTGTGCAGTCACTGACCTCGTTCTTCCTCATCTCTCATGAACCGAGCGGGTCTTGTGATCCTGGTATCTGTGTGAAGGCTGGAGCGAGGCTGTTCCTTTTGCTTTTGAGCAAATGAAGTCAATCATGCACTGCATCCATTTTATTTTGAGTGTAATGTAAAGTACAGTTATGAGAAAATTCAAAGTCTGATCAAGTATTCCCACTTCATTGGCTACTGACCTCCAAAAAATTTCTTTTTCAAAGAGCCTCTTTGTGTTTTTTTTTTTTTTTGCACAACAGTCACACACTTACTCGAAATTGACCTCAGCCCAAAGCAGGACAAACAAACACGTCGACCCAAGTAAAAGGCTGACCCAACTGCCACCAGTCCCACACAGAAAGTGAGCACATGAGCACGTCAACTGGATCAAAACAAATGAGTCAAGATGTTGACTTGGGCCGGCAAATAGTCGAAAATGTCCAATCTTGGAAAGTCGGGATTTCCAATCAGGCGGAGGAAGAGGCGTTCTGTGCTGTCGAATAATTGGATGATTCACAGTTGAGGGTGACAAATCTTTATGAATCGCTTGTCTGCTCTTCAGAATTTATCAACCACAAGGAACACATCACACGTGATGTTACTGACTGCACAGTTAATGACTCAGAACATCAAATATATGTCGGCGGTCATAGTTTGCGCTACTGTTGCTCATTGTTTTTTCCCAGAATGCCCCTTGAGAAGACTCAAGTGTTTGTGTGCAGATGGCTGAAATAGCCCAGCTGTTTCCGACAGCGGCGGCGCTTATTTTAATGGATGAAATTGCCGATGATGTGTGCAATGACGCCAGTGCTTTCTCCGCGGGATAGTCAGGTAGCGCCAATGGACTTAGTCCACGTGCACCGTTCGGGTGCCGTTGCCCTGGCGATGGTTTTTAGTGGGGAACGTGATCATTAAATTATAAGTTGAAGACGTTTCAGTATTTATTAACTGCTCAGCGGGGGAAACAAAATCCAAGAAAAAATGTTTTCATTTTTCAACTTTTTGTGATGCGTCAGGGTCTGACCTGCCTCACATTTTGCTCCGCTCTGTCAGTTTTATGACGCTTTCCGCTGCTTGATCCCCTCCTGGGACCCAATTACAACTGACGAAGGTGACACCGAATGAGGCATCAAGTTTGGGGAGGAACGAGGGCAAAGGGCAGCAGCAACACTTGAAGCACAAGTTGATAAAAAAAAAAAAAAAAAAAGATTGACGGGATCGAGGACGAGGTGGTTGCAATGATGAGACCGTACCATGTGACCTGTCACATGGTAGAGCACAAAGAATTGTGCCGGAATATTCTCGACCTCTCTTGTTTGTTTTCCACTCCTTAATGGACCTGATGGCGCGCAACCTGCTTGTTGTGATGTCAAACGCTGACAGGGAGAAAAGATGGAGGGTGAGAGAGGAAGCGGAGATGAAGCGGTGGAGCCGGTGGCAGCTGGAGGTTTGGGGGCTCGGGCGGCACCGGCTGTCTCTGCACCCCGAATCTGTCTGAATTATTCAACTGCTGTATGTGGATTGCTCTGTTCGGTGCGGCTCACGTTTTTTTTTTATCCAATCCTGACAGCAACACTTCATAGACTCAGCGATTCGTTACTTGGATCGCTTTTCATGGGATTTTAAAGTGTGTTTAGTTTAATACCCTCACATGTGGGAAAGGAGAGAATTTAAAAAAAAAAATTGTCATTTGTTGTAAAAACCGCCGAAGAGAACATGTGACTGACTTGCGGCGGTGACTCCTCAAAGCGGAAAGTTGCTTCTTAGGAAATATTGATAATATCTGTTTTCATTTTTAATTGCAGCTATTCTGATAACCTGGCAACCCCTTTCTTGGTAGCTTAGACTCGTCAGTACGGGTCATTTTTAAGTTATTCCAACTTTTAGCCCCCCAAAATGATTTTTTTTTTTACACGAAAGAAAAATGTTAACCTAACATGCATGTTTTTTTTGTTGTTTTTTTTGCAATAAAAAAACACATTTTATTTAAAGGATTATAATTTGTATATTTTAACTGCATTTTATTGTACTCATTGAAGTTATCAGTGTCGAATAGTTTTCATTTCATGTGTGTTCACTGTGATTGAGCGCCGCTCACGCCCAACAGTCACATTTATTATGAATGAATTACATTTGATGTGCCGCCAATTGGTTGTTTTGTGTGCGAACTGCATCTCGGCAAGCCGAGGACACTTGGATAGAATTTTATTATCAGCGTTCCCGACACCTACAGTTAAATGTGTAAACGTGTTCGTCAGACCCGACCAACTGCCGCATTCACGCTGAGCAACTGTCGGAACTCGTCGTTGCTGTTTACGCACTTCTTAGACGGAATTACGCACGACATGCCCACTCACCGGGGGTGGGTTTACTGCCGAAACATGTAGGATGTAATATCGGAGTCACTATCTAAGCTCTTATTGCTTCGCTTGGCAATCAATTACCGTCTGCTATATCCGACGAAATGTTTTAGGATGCCTTATTTGTATTCTGGGGATGTTAAAAGGTGCTTAGTCCTCGTCAGTCCATCATGCACTGGTTGGCCTCTCGCAATCCCGGGGGCTTTCCCCAACATTGGTGTTGGCTTTCACTTGAGGTCGCCAACGTGATGCCGAGGGGATGACTACATTGCATCCCGACAGGAAACTCCTGCTTAAGCCGCCACGTGTGTGCGCAACATAGGACAGTTGGTTTTGGGGGGTTCAGGGCTTGACATTTTTGAGGGGGGGCCAACGGAAGACCGTAAAATTACGGCAACACCTGTTTGTGTGACTCAGGGCGAATGTTGACATCGCTTTGACAAATGCATTCAAACGTCCTGCCAGTATCCATGGCTGGACTATTTTTTCAGATCTCCTTTTCCACAGTGCTAGATATTTACATCCATTTTACATTTTTTTTTTACATTTAATAAATGAGTTTTATTTTAATATGTATTACCTAAAGGTTTTTTTAATTTTTTTTTTAATTTTTATTTATTTATTTTTTTTAGCCATTAAACTACTGTGCTCAAACTCTCGTTTGTGTTTGGTGTACTTCCACTGTTTGCCACTAGATGCTGGCTCACTTATTAAATTTGACACTGTATATTTGAACGAACAAAAAAAAACAAGAACTACTTTATTCCCACATGGCATAGTTTTTGTTGAAAATATCCGAATGTCGTCTGCTGTAATCCTGCTTTTTATCCCGACAGCGATGAGTCGAGGTTAATTTTGTATTATGTCTTTGGACATGTTTGTTAATAAGTTCTCTAAAAGTTTAGTTGTGGGTGACAACTAGAGTCTCGTTCCCATTTTGCTCCTTTGCTGTTAATATGATTAACAGTTTGTAGCTGGAAAATTATGTAATCTAAGAGCCTTTTAATCATAGTTTACCTTTAATGAGTGCCGCTTCCATCTAGACTTGTCTCCGGAGAAACTGGCTCAGTTGCAAATCTTTCCTGTTTGTATGAGCCAATCCTGTATATCAGTCGGGTTATCCACAATCAGAAGTGTCCACAAATAGCTGACCAGCATTTGCTTCAGAGAGTTTTTGACTTGGGTTCAAATGAAGTGCACCCGCCGATGGGGAAAAGGAAGATTTCATGACACATGAGCTCAGTTCTAAGCACTTTAAGGGGACGCTACAGTCCTGTGGGCCTTTGTTGCGATGTTGAGGGATACAGTAGAGGATTCTTTTGGATAGGGATGCTATTGAGCCTGAGTTTTGTGTTGTGCCAGCTTGTGTCTGCCACAGGGGTGGGTGGGATGTTTATGTGGGGGGGGAGGAAGCAGCGGCTTCCTGGATCATCTTTAGCTGAGAGTTCTGCAGTTAAAAAAAGACCGGCTGTCAGATGAGTAGAATATAGAATGTTGGCGATAGATCAATACAGTGTCATGTTTGATGGTCCTGAAAAATAATGTGCCTGTCTGGGTTTTACTGATCTATTCACTGGCCACACCATTAGGCACACCGCAAAGCGCGGTCATTTTATTTTTTGACGCATTTAAGTATGGCGATCCCACCGCTGCCTCTATTAAAATTAACTACAAGCTTTCATTACGTTTTGTTTAATTTTTCATAATCCATTCGTCAAATTGCTATTATAATAATGACTATATAACATTTTTGTGGACCGGTAGAACAACTACGAGTGAAGATGCCGATTATTGTCTGTTGCACAGTTGTGGTACTGCTCCTTGCCTCCTCTTGACAAATTTAAACCAAACATATTAAAAAAAAATATATATATATATAAATATATATATATATATTGCTGCATTATTAACTCTTTATTAATTTTTTTCATTCATCTCATGAGACTGTGTCAGGGTTTACCGAATGTCGTGGCTGGTCTGCTATATTTTCATAAATTCATATCAAATCTGGTGACTTTTTAGTGGCAGGTAAAGTCCAATTTAGTTTTACAGCATCTTAATTTATATGAATGTTAATATCCTTTTGTCTTTCAGCGTAAGAAAAACACCATTAGCTGTGAAGGTGTGCCCGTCGGGCATCCGGCTACACATGCGTGGCAAACCAAAGACTGTTACCGTGGAAACCAAGGATGGCCAAGCGAACGCTGATTTCAAGAAGAGCAAAGATGGTTTCATTCTACTGGTTCCGTCCAAGTGAGGTCACTTCATCCAATCAGTCACCTGAAACAGAATCGCCTGCCAACTTGGGTACCTTTTATGGTCTTACATTTGAAGTATTAAAAAAAAAAAATATATCATGTAAACATGCAAAAAAATGCCAAGTTTTAAATCGAAAATACATTTGAACCCTGACCAAGGTTATTGCATTTCGAAACCATTAGAACTTTGACTGCTTTTTGGTAACAGAAGTTTAAAGTTTAAGAATAAATTATTTAAATGCTTTGTGTGAGTGTTAGAATGTTCAGTGATAAAACCTTCTCCTGTGTGTTCAGTAAATAAGATTGACACAAATCTGTTTGTTTCTGAAATGCAACCGTTGTCATGATTTGCAGGGTTTTCCTGTATGCAATCCACTCTTTTACAAAATCCCGGTGTTTAGAGAGACGGAAAAACAGTTGGATTTATCTTTAATCCAAAGCGTCCGCTGAAAGCATGCAATCTCGCTCACCGACTGCACAAAACTGGACTAAATGACGCAAGAGTTATTTCCTGCCCTGTCCCTTTGGTGTCCTCAGGATTAAATCAGAAGAATTGTTGCAGACGTTTTGGCGCAGGAAACCTTTGCATCGTTTGGAGATAATGCACAAAAGATACAAAGACATATGCGAGAGTAAAATTAAAATAAATGTATATTGATTATGATAACATTTACTTTCCTCTTTCAGGACAGTTTTCCTTTTTTTTTTGACTTACTAGGCATTGCGTGGCATCGTTGACAAGTCCGGGGTATTTTCATGCCAACCAACACCGGAAGGGGCTTAATTGGACTCTTGCCCACTTATCAGCATTGTGCAAAACCCTCCTGACATTCTTTCCCACACACTCTAACATCAATTCACACCTTGAGAGGCCCGTCTATAACGGTCGTCACGTCAGTGTGACTGAGAGCGTCGTTGCATGTGACCTCGATGACTTTTAGGTGGTATGAAAGTGTGAACGACTTGGGGGGTTAAGATGTCTCTTCGTGTTAGCAGGACATGGAAGCAGCCTGTAAATTTGTTATGTTTTCCAATCACATGCGTGGATTAATACAGAATTGAACAGAAGATTTATAAAACGCATTTAAAAGTCATGAAATAAAAGCGGGTTTATAGTTGACTCATTTACTACCATTGACGGCTTAAGACGTCAAAGATACTTTTTTTTTTTTTACTCTGATGGTAGTGAATGAGTTGATAAAAGGAAAAAAAAGATTCAAAGATGTTTAGGTGACCTTATTCCAAGCAGTTTTTAACTTGGATTTAAAATAATTTTCACTCCACCTCACTTTTGTTGGCAGATTATTCCATTTGTGTGCAGCATCACAACTATTTGCTGCTTCACCATGTTTATTTTCAACTCTTGGCGTCCTCTAATTAACCCCAGTCTGCCCATCTGGGCATTTAGAACCATTGAGTGATGTATAGACCAGTAGCATCATTTGAAAATCTATTCAACAGCTGACTGGGAGTCATTGGAAAGCTTTTAGGAATGGAGTCATCTCTTTGTTCTGGTCAGAACGACATCTGGGATGTTTATTTAATTGAAGCTTGCTTTATTATATTTATTATTTTATTTTACGCCCTTCAATTTCACTTTATCTTGAGCGTGAAGTGCACATTCATCACACAAAGGTAAGTTTTATCATATGTACTGTTATAGTTAACGCTTATTATACTGAGTGACAAGAATCGACTATGTAGAAATCGAATCCGTTTTGGTTGAATATGTCATTTGTACAGGCGTCGTACCAGTAATTTTAATCTGCTGTAATGTGTAAATTGCTCCTCTGCACGACTGGATGCTAATGACGTCTCATCTCTTCTACCTCCAATCAGACGCGACTAGCAGATTGTGGTTGTTACGTAATCTCTTTATCATTAATGCAAAAAGCTGTGATTAACATATGCGTCTATTGAAGCAAATCCCTTCCATCCCCGATTAGCATTGTTTGTGTATACTTTTCACATTTATATATTTTTTGACCATTTTCATTCCCCGTGCACAACAGCATTTGCCAATCAGCTTCACGCCAGTTTTCAACGAGAGCTCCCGTCACACCCCTCACGAGGAGCGAGTGGACCTATTTATGTTTAGTGGTGAGTTGATGTCGATCGTGTGTGGAGACGGCTTTGCATGCATATAGAAAGCGATTATTTTATTTTCCCCATTGTGTTTATGCACAGTATTATAAAAGAAAAAAAAAACTCGTATTCTGTCCAAAATTTTAAATGTAATATTACGCGGAATGGGCATGGCTTTTATGCGGTTGCTGGCTTCACCGAAATTCTTACAGATTTCTGTTACCCAGTACTGTATTGTGTTTGTTTTCCACTGACACTTCCAATTCCATCTCTTCAGACCACCTCATAATTTGATCACCACGTAATTTAGTGCCTTTGTATCATTTCTTTCTCCGTCTGCCTGAATGACGTTTGTCTGAGTGCACCACGCCTCTCGCCCCAAATCAGTTGGGATTGGCTCTCGTTACGCCTAATGAAGACAAGCGGCATAGGAAATGGATGAATGGATTCTTCTTTGTTTCTTCACTTTATACACATACGAGTAGCTCTAATCAAATTGATCAGGCTCGGCTGATTGTTGATGCAATCACTTAAAGCGCCGTGCAATTCCATTACAGAGAGGCTGGCACCTGGTCTGCTTCTCTTTTGGGATTACCAGGCGCCCAGCTCGGATTTCGTAATGAGTTGGAGAGGATTTAGCATAATATGTGTCCCAGAGACGTGTTTTTGCCCCTAAATCCTCTCAGGGCAGACCCACCACCGCTTTGGAGAGCCCAGCAGGTTTTTTCCCTCGTATCTCTCCATTATCAGACCCGAGGGGAGGTCACATGTTGGAGATTACAGTAACATGAGGGGCAGATTGCTATTCGCTCGGCTCCCTCGAAACGCAACATGCCACCAGACTGGATGCGCACTAATCTGGACATATTTGAGAAACGAAAGGGTTCAAACTTGAATAATAAAATTAATCGATGAGGAAGTAGATCTGTATTTTTACGACCACTTCATCCAACTTGTAAAATAACACAGCCATCTCTTATAAGTTAAGGAAAACTAATGAAATAAGTAAAACTGAAATTGAAGAAACTGCGAATGACATAAAATTAAAAAAAAATTGTTTAAAAAAAAAAACCAAACAACTATCTGAAACTACATTTATAAAAGGATTAATTCTAATGAAAATGTCATGCGTTTTCATCTGTCACTTAATTTCAAACATCTCCTTTTTGGGGTTATTTAAAATGTATGTATTTCGGTATGACTATATGGCTGCATAGGAAAAATTCAAACTGAGTGACTTTTATTTTTTATCTTGCGCTCACAAATGTGTCAGACAATGCAATAATAAAACTAATACTAAAACTAATAAAAACGTAGCTAAAAACTTTTATTTAAACAGATCCGCTTTAAAAACTAACTGAATTAAAAAAAAAAAAAAAAACGTCATATTTTTTTTGTTTTGTTTTTTGTTTTTAAGTTCAAACTTTTTCCAAGAATTCCTGCTGTAGGAGTAAAATTGAAATCCACGTCACAATTTTATTGAGTAATAAAAAAACACGTCTAAATATCCTTTGGTGATCTCAAAGCACATGATATTTAATACATTTATCATATTCTCCTAATGTGCTTTCTCCCCTTACAATTAGCTTTATTAACTTAATATTTGCTGTGATGACGTCAGCTTCCCGGTCACTAATTAAATCATCAAATCGGGGCTTCAGTTCAGAGTTGTTGACTAATTGGTTCCCTGAGACCCCGTTGTTCCCTCAATTAGTGTTGGTATCTGCTCACAAATGTGGATGCTCATGTTCTTGTATTGGATTTGTATTCATTTCGGAACAATGGCCCCTTACTTTCATGCAATTCTAGTAAATTGCAAACATACTGTTTGCAACTTCCAGTCAATAGTTTTTTTTTGGGCATAGCAGATGGTTACAAATGGTCGTACCTCAATATAATGAACACCCACTTGCAAAAAACATTCAAATGCTCAGTACAGGATGATTTATGAGCACATTGTGCTGCTTTGTTGTTATGTTTGTATAGGTTTCTGGTTCCATGAACAAAACAATTTGAGGTTTGTTGCTTTGAAAAGATTCAAATGGAGAGACATAAACAGGCACGGACGACATTGAACGCTACATCTGGCTACCAGATCTAAACCACCATAATCCTTTTCTACGAAGCATTTCAAGGAGGGTGTTCGCAACATGCGTGATCCCAGCGGGCTCGTAAAAGTCAGCGAAGAGCAACCGAGGCCTCCGAAAAGCCACCACAGAATACCCAAAGTTCTGACACGAGGAGGCAGAGCCGTGTGATTTGTGCCCTTTGAGGACACACACACAAAAAAAAAGCCGGGCTCAAGTCGAACAGGGCGGCCGCCAACTGCGGCAGACCTCTTCATCTTGTCTGCCCTTTATTTATTTCATTTATTTATTTTTTTAATCAAAGCATCCTGGCCTCGCCTGTGTCGGCCCCGCCTTGACCACTGACCTCATGTCCATCCCGAGCCATACGGCTTCCTCCCTTGCCACCCTCTCAACATGCCGAGGACCGCTAACTCATTATTGATGTCACTTCCGTCATAATTTCCCGACATCAGCACCTCGACACCTGCCCGATCTATTGTGCTTTGATGAGTAAGCTGGAGATAAACTTTGAATGTAGCTAACGCCTAATTGTTCGAATAGTAAATTGATTATATTTGGATATGAGGACGGTCGCTGGTTTTCTTCTGATTGTAAATCTTGTTTTTTTAAAAAAAAAGAAAATGGATCGGTAGCAGCATCAAAATGAAGTCATGCACAATTTCGGAAATGTAGCTGCTCGCCATTGGCGACGTCTATGCCCGTCAATGGCAGTGAATGAGTGAAGATTTTCCTCCACATCAGTGGCGGAGGGCTTTCGTAAAAATGAAAATCCCAGAGACTGGCGGGAGAGACACCAGCACTGTTGAGAGACACAATGAATATGGTTAAATGTAAAATACGTGTTGCCGGCACCCCGCTGCTCAGTATGGCGCTAAATGGGCACATAAAACCACACTCCTCCACTGGTGTCCCCGTTTTAATGTCAGCAAAATGTCTTCTGAGCTCGGCGGGGTACTCTCACGTTTACACACTGCCCAGGTAGGCGACGCTTGCAACCAGGGCTTGCCGCATGGGGGTGGATTGACTGCTCGGATGGAGCCAAAAGGCCATCTGCACGCCGGGCCATTGTGAGGCGGGCTCTCCGCTCGCAAGCAAATTGGCTGGAATGTAGTTTCGGTGGTGACGATGCAATAAAATTCACGGAGAGTTGTATTTGAGCTCCGTACTTTATTAAATAATCCACATAGTTAACATTGTCATCATACAAAAGAAATACAAATGCAACGTTCCGTCTTCAAGTTTTCACCTCATGAGAGCAACGCACTTTTAGTGGCTTTATCAAAAAGTTCCGTCAAGTTAATGCGCTTCTTTTGTTTTTGTGGCATGTTACAGAGGAAGGTTACCATGGCAATGCAAGCGCGACCCAGCTGGCAAAGGGAAGATTGAAATTTGACAGTTATATGATTTTTATATATTTGTCTTAGTTTTAACATGTGCCTACTGTTGCCGTAAATGGAACTGTGGAACAATCTGTGTGTACGCAGGCTGCCCGGAGCTGCCTGAGACAAACACCACAAGTACAATGGCCATCTTTGTGTCACCATCTGCCGCATCGATGGGGAAAATCCATTGATAGCCACTAAGTTGATCGATTTGATAAAAGAGGTCTGCCACATAAAACATAATTATAATCAATTTAAAATCCTCCAAATGATCGCCATGTGAGAGTGATAGAATCATAATTTTGCCCCGAGAATTCATTTTTATTTTTTTTCTATTTCAAGAGCTGGAACACATCAGTGTAAAATGTTTTGTTTCCAGTGTTTCTCAGCAATCGTAAAGGAGGTTGACAACATGCTTATTAAAAACAGTGTTTGAAAATGTTCAACAGTTATTAAAACAAGAATTCATTATGTATAAAAAGCAAAATGTGAACAAGGTAAAAAACAAAAAAAAAAAAAACCCCAGTACGTTTCTAAACTACCAGCCAGCATGCGTTCTACGACACGACAACACAATTACTTCATTCTATTATTTCTCTCCAGACGTGACATTTTTATTTTTTTGTTCGGAGCACACCACCGTATTTACATCAGTTTCACCGTCATAAGGCCATCATGCTAACCCGCAGCAGTAGCACCCTCCAATAATTCAACACAACTCACAGAGCTGTGGCAACCAAACACTAATTTACATTTTCATTCTAACTGGAAACAGTTACATTTCCTATCGTTGAAAAAATATTTCCTCAATTGAGACCAATTTTGTGACCATTATTATTCTAGACCAAACTCCGGCCCGGGGGCCACATGGGGCCCGTTAAACGTTTTAATCCAGCCGGTCGAACTTGGAAAAAAATGTAATGAAAAAAACTTGTTAATGTTTTATTTTCTAAATACTCCGTTTTTTCAAAGACATATAAATTGTTGTAATGCTTCTGTTCACTTTCATTTCAAATTAAATGTATTTTTTTTCTCCGATGAGGTGAGGTTACCAAAACACTCCGCACATCAACTCCTGGTCCGGCCCCTCTGTCAAATTTTCCAACCCATTGTGGCCCACCAATCAAAAGGTTTGCCCAACCCCTGTTCTAGACGATGACCCTTTTTGAGTTAAAATTAACATTTTATTCCGTGAATCAGATTTTTTTTTTTTTTTAATGACACGAGAAAGTGGCAAAATATGACCTTTTTTTTTTTTTTCATTATTTAGAATTTTCTGCCCCACAAAAATCCAAGTCCAAAATGTTTCAAGCCTAAAAAGAGTAGGACAAAGGCAAACACTTCATGAATACTTCTAACACAACTTAGTCTTTTACCACTAACTGCTGCGATTGCCAGCCAGAAAATTTAACAAGTAAACATCCATTTTAACACAGTTGGCCATGGCCTGAACTGCATGTTTTTTTTTGTTTTTTTTTAAGTCTTTGAATTTGCAATCTCATCAATTAGCCAGTCATCTCCACAGACGTAAATTTCAAGTCCAAGCAACCATAAAGTCCCTTGTGATGCACCGCGATACCGCAATGTGCTTGTTGTCCCACAGGTAGACGTCAACGGCGGCCTTTGATTGGATGAAGTAAATTCGAGCTCCAGCTGAGACGCCACTTAATTGGCTTGGAAGCCGCTCCGCTCCGAGGAACGATTGGAGGAGCGGCTACCGGATCCAGCTCGGGTACTGATTGGACAGAGGTACTTTAATGAGGGGACAGTTGCCATGTTTGTGCAAACAGAAAGTCACATTTAATTTCTCGCTCCGTTTCCTTTGTGTATGAATCAAAAGACGGATGTTAGTGAGGCTCACGCCCAAGAAGAAGCTAATAAAGTCAATTAGGGTAATCAAAGAAATCACACTCCGTCATGCTCCGATTTCATTGAAAATTGCCCATGTGACCTTTAACTTTGTCCGACAGCCTCATTAAATAAAAACAAATATGACAGGCCTCATGCTAAAAATTCTGCCCTTCCTTGTCCTGATGATAGCTGGCGGGGTTGGGGTGTCAAATCTAATGAACAGCTGAGTGTGTGCGCACACGGGGATGGCGGGGAAGGGGGGGAGTGGGGGGTTGGGTGTAGCCAGCCGAGACACAAGTGTCCTTGTCAAAGCTGTGCAGAAGCAACAATAAGCCCAAAATGGCTGCCATTTGAAGGCCAAGAAAAAGCGCCTCTCTTTTTCTACTTCTGAATCACGGATCTGGTTGACTGGCGTGACTCATGCGAGCCCCCTCGGGCGGGCGCAGAGGCGGGCGGGCTTGACTCCAACAGGGAATAGGCAGCCTATGCGGCCTTCACTTTGTTAGAGGAGGATTTGGAGGCTGAGCCGGCGGGTCAAAAACTGCACCGCTAGTGTGACATCAAAATCTCAGTGGATTCCGAACTGTATGACCCCCCCCCCCCTCATCTCGTCATCCCTCGCTCCCTCATTATCTGATTGGGCGGGAGGATTAGTGCTGGATTACCCACTGAAGGAATGTGCGCCACAGTGTTTGTTTATGTGTGTTAAAGTCAAATTTTATATCTGGTCATATGACTTTGGGGGGAGCGGCTGCAGCAGAACCGCCATGTCTGAGTGGGATACAGTCTTGTGCCAAAATAGTGGGTCACCGCTTGCTCTGTCTATTTACATTTTCACAATTTCAGTTGATGGACCAGAAAGTCATTCGCTTCATTGGGAAAATCTTTTTGAAGATATTTTAGCTCTCTGCTCACCATGCATACCACAACCCGCACTTTACATTCTGGCAGTTTTATTAACCTAAAGTACACAACCCAAAGATACAGCAGCTTTTTGAAGACCTTTTGATTGACTAGATGCTAATTGTTTTACTTTTTTCCCCCCAACTAACATTTAATATTCTATTGGTGGCCCAATATTTTTTTGCACGGTACATATTCGAGGACGGCATCGGCTTTCTTGATAAATTCCATAATGATATATTAACATCTTTGTAATGCATTCAAAGTTGAGTTGCACAAATAACTCTGAAAACTATCTAGATCAGGTGTGGGCAAACTACGGCCCGGGGGCCACATGCGGCCCGTTAAACGTTTTAATCCGGCCCGCCGAACTTGAAAAAAATTAAATGAATAAACCTTTTTAATGTTTTATTTTCTAAATACTGTGGATTTCCAAAGACATATATCTTGTTGTCATGCTTTTTTTCCACTTTCATTTAAAATTAAATGTATTTTTTTTTTTTCTCCAATGAGGTGAGGTTACCAAAACACTCCATCCATCTGCTCCCTCTGTCAAATTTTAGTACCCATTGTGGCCCGCCAATCAAAAAGTTTGCCCACTCCGGATCTAGATTATGAAAATGTTCTAAGGCTCACATGCACAAGCGTGTTTAGAATATGCACGTTTGGGATTAAAGTCAGTAGAGCACAAGTGCCAGTGCTCCTGGGGAATAATTCCCATTGAGAATAATGAATTGGCGGCTTTAAGAAGCCGGTGGATGACCGACGAGAATGTGCAGCACACTCATTAGACGCCGAGCCAAATTCGGATTCCCTGTTGGACCTTGACCAGTGCACGCGTGTCACGCTTTTTTTTTTTTACCGAATAAACAGCACATGACGGGGCATTTAAATGCTCGGCGGCCAGCACGGCCTGGATTAGCAGCCGGACTCTGCGGGGGTTGTTGAGTGGACAAGAAGGGGCAGAGGTTTTGCGGGACGGGGGCAGGGCAGTCGTAATCTACTAATCTAATTAATACCCAGGCTGTGGCGGCCTGTCAACAAAGAAGCGAGGGTACACAGGATGGGCTAAACAGCTGATGACCCTGGCGGCAGGCCACTCACAACTCGGTCACGCTTCCGCTCACATGCGTCCGCGCTAAACCGGGGTATGAAATTACGACGACTCTGAGAACACTGAAAAGATTGCTGGTAAATTTGATTCGAGTAAATATAGGCAACTGTCTCCTCAGGCCAGGCGACCCACAAAAAGCCTCCACCGCACACAGCAGGACTCACATGGCGCTGGCATGCAGCTGTTCCCATCAGTCACTCCGCCAGTCGCATTGTCCCGGAATATCCAATTTAGTCAGATTAAACTGTCTGCGCCACGTTTTATTCTTCAGTCTCTGATGAAAATGTCAATCCAATCTGCTTGGACGTTTAGGTTATGAGCGGTGGAAATCGGCGATGGTGCTCGGAGAGGACGGCGTCCTCCGGTCTGAGCCGCGCACGTTGATTTATCACATTCAAAGAGGCGCGCGAGGATGCTGAGGGATGCCGAGAGGCAGCTGAGACAACCGGAGCTCGACACATGCTGTGCAGGCTTCGGCGGGACAGGTGGAGCAAATGGCTCCTGAATTCAAGTAAACGCAAGCAGAACACAAATGAGACTCCAATTATGACCCACCCTTAGGAGGTCAGATTTTCAGGATTAAGCAAAAACAACTAGGGCGAGAAATCGAAGCAATTCTGCCGTGAATTTGGGTGAGTTTTTTTTTTTTAGGGTTGAACAATTAATTGAATTTAAATCAGTTTCATGACTTATGTTTTCGTAGTTAACAAATCTAATTGATGTGGAAAAATTGTTCAAAAAAAATTGAAGAGGACCTTAGTAAAAAAAAATAAATAATAAAATTGCGTATTAAATCCCAATTGCAATATTTGTCATGATTATTCGGCCCTGCTTTTTTAAAATTTTGCTTTAAAATTATTCAATAATAATTCATACCGAGAATCTATCGTAGTCTCTGAACAAATTCTCTCCAAAAATTGGCACCCAACATAAACGATGCAATAATTAAATAAATACATATGGCAGCAGATGACGTGGAACGCAAATAAACAAGACGCCGCTTCCGAAACTCCTCTCACCGATCCAGAACCCGACTGTAATCTTGCGGAACGCAGCCGCCTTCGCTTTTGAGTTCTGCAAACACTTGCGTGAAAAAGTGCGGGTCTGCGTTGATGCGCAGCATCTTGGAGCTCGTGGCGTTGATGATGGCGAGGCATCGGTCCCAGAACGCCTCTTTACCCGCCTCGACCAGGAAGGGCTTCAGCGGATAGGAGATTTCGTTGCCCATGTACGAGTAGGACAGATAGAGGCAGGTGAGCAGGATGGCCTGCAGCTCATGCTCCGACGCCACCAGGTCGCCGTCCACGACGTCTCGGCACAGCATGTAGACGAAGACCACGTTGGCTGGCGTGACGAAGGCCTGGTCCTGCCAGCCCTGGAGGAGAAGCGAGCGATCCACGGCCCTCAGCCACAGGACGGGATCGGACGGCGAGAGATGCTTCAGGCGGTAGCAGCGACGGCACAGGAACTCCCCCAAGCAGCGAAGCAGCTCGCTAGTGGACGCCTGGACGATGACGCGTTTCGGGGACGTGCTCACCGTCCCCTGGGGGAACTTTTTCACCGATGAAAGCTGCTGAGGTTTCATGCAGCCGTATCCGTGGCCTTGACCAAGTCCCAAGCCGTAGCCGAGTCCCAAGCCGAGTCCTGCCGGGACCTCGTAGCTGGTCAAGTTGGCGCAGGACAGAGACTTCCTCACATTCTCGTAGTTGAGATGCAGCACGGGATCCTTTTGGTAAATGTTGATGTTGTTGTTGTTGAGCGGGTCAACGAGGCCGACTGGACCACTGGAGCCTTTCTTGGAGTTGCCCTTCTTCTTGGTGGACGCCACCAGTCGTTTCCATGTGAGCACCGGGAGGAAGATGGACTGGCCTCGCTTCAAGCCGCGCTCTTTCTGACCGTTGAGAGATCGGCTGCTCAGGCTCGGGTAGTGGCTCAACGAGCCAGGGCGGTTGTCGTAGTAGCCCGACTTGCGCGAGCCGGGCGACAGAGACAGGACAGTGCCCATGATGACGATGATATCGATGCCCGAGCTCGCCGTTGCTCGTCTTCAGCTGAATAATCGGAAATGATCTGCAACTCAAGAAAAATTAAATAATCAAGATCATGATCACTCCTGCTGCCACGCAAAGCAAAACTGACATTTCACAGAAAAGTGAACCCAATGAATTTCAGTGCTTGTCGTCCATCTCAATGTTGAATAACCACAGGCAAAATCTTTGGCTATTCAGTTCTGTTGATGACGAACAACTGATGTTGCGCCCATCAATTGATTGCGAAGATTGTGCGGCAATTATTTTTGACGAACTCTCTCCAGAAGTAATTGGAGTGCACTTTTGATTCACTCCCAACTAATCTGCTTGCTCTCTGGAAATTCTAAATTTGACATCGTCTGTCGAAAGCGGACAACGCACGTTCACAGATGATGCTACAGCTCGATCCAACTCCATTACTCTGCTTGAACAAACACTGGAATCCAAACCGGTTTAGGAAATCCAGAAAGGCTCTCCCACCTCATTATCATTTTTAAGAATAACTAATTGGTTCATTTGCATCGTTAAATCGAGTCGCTATTATTGGAAAGATTTCAATACATTTGTACCGTATTATGTACATTTAAAATAATATTTTTTTCCAGAAGTTTACTTTGCGCAAATAAAATACTGTCCGTCCACCCTGCTTGTTTCTAAGAACCTGCAGTTCCGATACACAACCAACATCATCAAGTCCTCTCAAAGATGCTCACCTGAGTAGCACACTGCAAATCCAGTTGTGTCGCAGTCCTTCCAGATGCAAATGAAGAGTTCTTTATTTTTCCAAGCTCGACTGAGGAAACAAAAACCACTCCCGTGGATGCTTTGAGCCGCTCTTCACAGATGCAACAGCGCCTTGGCCATTCGGACGGGATGCTGTTGTCATCCTCCTCCCCGTGCGCCTTACAGCCACTCTTGAGGCACGCGTTTAAATATTGCGATCAAATGTCTTTTCGAGCGCTTCTCCATGTTTGAAGATGCGGACCTCCGGTGTTTTTTTTTTCAGTGAACATGCGCGTCTTCCGGATCGTCATCCCCGAATCATCTTTGCAAACGCAGCGCTGAGGGTCGCAGTCCCTCTCCCGGCAGACGGACCTTGTGAGCGAGCTCGCAGGAATATTGGTCCGCTTTTTTTTTTTTTTTTTTTTTTTTTGCAGCCAGTGGGCTCGCACAGCCGCTCGTAGCCCCGCCCACGACTCTTTCCGCTCTGTATTGTTCTGAGGTCAGCTGCAGCAACGCACGCACGGTCGAACCTAAATTCGGCGTTTGCCAAATGGTTGCCGACCATTTGGCAACTGAGCTTTTAGTCGAGATTTAATCTAAAGCGCGCATCTTCACTTTGAGCTGTTCTCGATCAGTTTATAATCGCATGGCGAGAACAAAAATATTTAGTTAGAATGCATAAATTAATTTATTGCATGTATTAATGTGTGTAAATTGTCACAGAGTTTTGCTCTAATCAACCATTCAGAAGTCGCAAATGCTGATGTTGATGATCGAGGGCCTGTGTGGATGAAATCGATATCTTCCGCTAGAGGGCGACAAAGCACCCTTTTCTATTAGACAAGTCTATATACCAGGTCATTAAAAAAATCTTATTTCTAATTATATTATTTATAATTAATGTCATCATAGTTGATGCACAATAATGTTTAGTAATGAATATTAAGATGGAACATGTGAAACGTTAGTATTATGACACTAACATGTGTTAACCAGCCGCAATATTAGGAGTATAACGTGCAAAAACGAATCAGATCGAATACCAGTGCTTGTCTCAACAATTCAAAACGGCAACTGTGGTGATAATGCTTTGAAATAACGCTCGGTGATACAAGTTTTGATTTTGACCTTACATGTATTGTCGTTGTTGTGTTTTAGGATGATGTGGAACTGCGGCTCAGAGTGATCAATCTCAGTTCTATACAGATTGCAGATGAGAATCCAGTACATACGTCAAATATAAACTGGTAATTAATCCTTTTGTGGGTCAGTTAATATTTTGTAACTGTCTTCTGATAAGTCCGTTTTGTACTGTAGGTCATGTAGCCGAGAGGATCAGATGAGTCACGAGCAATCTCAACAAACCGTCCAAAGCCTCAACGTTCACAGTTTTGTCTTGAGTGGTTAGATGACATAAATTTCACGTTAACGTCATTTCAGAACAGTCACAACACATGCACAATCGAACGTAATCCGGTCCTGTATCAAAACATCCGCCTCGAAACATAACAATTTACGGCGTTTTCAAAACAACCCCAGATTAGATTCCGAAGCTAAAATAAAACATTTTTGAGTAATTAGTTCATTCCTCTTGACAGAAGCGCAGTTGTATGAGAACTGCATGGGAAGGGAAGGAGGCAATAAAAGCTTGCATCTTGTATTCCCAGAGGGCCAGAACTGTTGGAAGCTCAAGAAGAAAAAAAAAAAAACAGCAATCAAGTCGTGATGGAGCAACGGAGATAAAAAGAAAATGTGGGCAGCCAAAAAGCAAACATAAACAGAATTTTACAGCCAACGACTGGATGTTAAGATGACAAGTCTGCTGCAAACTCAAAACTGATACGAGAGGGTGAAAACACTTATTATTCAAAACAGCTGAATCATCTGCAAACATCTCTGATGTTTATTCTATTCTTGTAAAAACTCACAATTACTTTATAGATTGCTGTGCATTTTTTTTTTTTTAAGCTCGTGTGGCGGAAAAACAAATCCACAGCAGTAAACAAGCCTTTGTGGACCCACAAAAAAAAAAAAAAGCAAATGTTGAAAAACACACTGCATATGTATTTACTGGATTTGGACTTTCTCTCGCTAAACACACACGTGCACACACATGCGCACAGCTGCAGGACTCTCCTGCCCAGCTGACCCGGATACTCTGACTGCTATGAAAAGAAGTCTTGTTATCCTCTTCACAGACCAGCCGACCGAGTAAAGTCTTGTCATCTAACTCCCAATGAAATGTTTGAGAACAACAAGACGGATTCTAAAATTCAAAATTGTACATTGAGATTTATTTGATAGAATTTTTGCTCCCATGTCTGTCAACATGTCACAGAGGCATACAAGCATGATGTCATCTCATTCTACCGACCTACCTACTTATCCATCGGCAACACGCTGGTGAGTACGCAGAAACCGTTTCCTATAAGTGACCACTCGAACAAAATGTTCTGTTCATTTTTCACTTTTGATTCAGGGCCGCTGCGTTTATTTGCCGCGGCAGAACATCAACGTGATGTCATCCTCAGTTCCTGGAACGGAGAATGAGAGAGAAAAACAGAATGATTCAGCATTGAGGATTCATCAAAACCTGACGATCGGAGCGACTGGAAGGTAGCACAGTTTTGAATCTGGACTTGAAATCTGAATGATGCGGCTAACTTCACTTCTTTTGGCTGCTGATTCCATTTGTGTGCAGCACAACAGCTAAATGCTGCTTCATCATGTTTGTACAAATTGAGCTGTGTAGACTTCAAAGCCCTCCTGGGTTTATAATCCATTATCTTTTCTTTAATGTTCTGTTCTAGTGTGGACACAGAACCGTGGCCAATCGTGAACTTTCTAAAATGCTCATGAGAAAGTCATATTTGTGTGAACACCAAATCTAGGCCATTAAGACAAAGCAATCGAATGAAAAACAGCAACTGAGTGTGTTTGTTTGTGCCTCATGACATTCGTAACTTCGGGGCAATCGTCGTTCCTGTTACAGAAGGGGGGGGGTGGGGGGGGGATCAACAAGGGTTGGTTGCTGTTTGCCCCAGATTCACAGTTTGAGTTCACAGCTACGGCACATGAAAATAAGAAAAATAAATAAAAAAAAAGACCCCATTTTATTTGTTTTTTACGCTTTGCCGCGCTGCTTGCAGTTTGTGCATGTTAGACTTTTATTTAGTTTTTTTGTCCACTCAGATTTCAGCATTTATGTGCAGTTATGATTGTTTTTTTGTTTTTTTTTGTCGAGCTAGCCAAGGTTTAGTGAGCAAAACATGGATTTTAATCATCAGCATCTCCGCTGGGTATGGTGGTTTTTATTGCAACTTTTTACGTGTTGTCATATTATTAGATAAATATTGATTCCGAACTGCTCCAGTGGTCCCCAACCACCGGTCTGCGGACTGGTTCTGCGCCGTAGTCCGTTTGGTGCAAAGACAACCCCCAAAAAATGAAATAATAATAATAATTATTATTATTTATTTATTTATTTATTGCAGAGCGCCAGCCAACCCCATCCCGACGATTACATTCCGATGGCTAATATAAATACATTAAAATGTAATTGAGAATCGTGACCAGCTGCGAGCAGATGACGCGGCGCAAATCTGCGAGACTGCAGCCAACCAGCGTGCATGTTTTCGTTGTAACTTTGGTTTGCAAGTTAAACCCAACATAATTCATCAATGAATGAAAGCCGCCGTAAACATAAAGTTTATAATAATAATGATCGAATGTGCAGCGAAACGTGGGCGTAATCTTCCAAAGATGAACTCATTTTGACAAGAGAGGGCCCTTCCCATCGTTTTTTGTTTTCTCGTGGAGGAGGAAGCCGTTGTGCAAGGTATGTCGTCAAAAAACAAGGCAACACAACTAACCTGTTGAATAATTTGAACAAGTAGCACCCAAGTATTGACGTGGAACGCATTGCACGCATTGCCCACGTTAGCGTTGGCATTTTAGCCGCAAATAACTAGCAATTGCTGTGTCGAAATTCTGCACAATCAAAGTTTAAGTAGGTTCACTGTGTTATTTTACATATTAGAATGTCAAAGGTGCCCCCTTGGCGAACCACTGCTCTATATGATGTTCTGCATCTGGCCCAGTTACATTTTTAATTGTATTTTTGCATACTTCTGATGCTTTCTACATATATGACGCGACAGTTGCGCTTTATTTTAAGAGGTGCTTAATCCCCATCGAAGGCCCAGGAGCAACATGCAGGAAGTAAAATTCTCCTTGCAAATCTGCTTTGCTTCGGCATTCCTACAGCAATACTGTCCTCTCGTGGAATATAGAATGATTGTCTTGTTGTAAGCTCCAGTTCAAGTATTTCCCAGTAGAGGGCGCTCAATGCACGTGATGAAGCGCATCAGGGTTGTTGTGCTGTAAATGCTTTTTGGTCGCTATTGATTCTTTCCAACCTGTATCAGAACCATTTTTGGACTTAGTTTTGACATAGAATACGTAAAAACACGCCACTTCAATCGATCTAAAGCAACTTTCAAATGACATATTAGAGGCTCTTTGACATGACTGTAAATTATGTTTATTGCCATCCATCTATTTTCTTGTAGAAGTAAGAAGTTTTTATCTATTTAAACTATTTAAATATAAGACAGAAGAATAAAACCAGATGTTGCGTGTTATGGTGTAAATAATAAACATTGTCCGAATATTGCGGCAGTATTATTTATACATGTATTTCAAAGTAGTTATTATATTATAAGAGTTATTGTAATATTGCTAGTAATATAGGATAATACAATGTTTTGAGTTTTAATATACTCAATTTATATCGTGTTTGAGGGAGTTAATAATATCTACAGCTCAATTAATCTTGCACCTACACAAGAACAAAATTTCATAAGGAACTCTTGAATCCCATTACATCGTCCAGCTGTACCTAATGAAGTGTCCGTCCAACCTTTCTGTCTTTGACTTGAGGGATGGGGCGTGGGGGGTTGAGGTCAGGGTCAAACCTGTTAACCCCTCCATTGACGAACATATCATCGGGGGCTGTTCTCTACACCTTAAGTCACACAAACGCACATCCTGATCCCACAGGCAGAATATAGCTGTCAACACACAGCAAACATTTGATCCGGCAAGGGGATCAGCCCACTGATCCTCAACCCCATTAGCTCAAATGTGTTTCAGCCCATTGCTTGTCTGCACGCTGAATAGATGCCGGGCGCCTGGTGGCAATTTGTGAACATGATTTATACCCATAAAGATGACATATAAACAACCTCAACTTGAACAAACGGATGCTGTTAAGTTAAGAAAGCACAACTTTAGTTGTTTACAAGCTGTGATGAGATTTATAGGGCCAAAGAGAGAGAAGCCTTTCAGCCCCTGCTTGGGGACTTAGGGGGGCCAACTTATTTGTTGTTAAAGCGCCGCCTGTGGTGTTAACCCATGACCCCGCTGCTCCCTGACCCTCGGGAGGACAGCTCCGTCCACGCGTCAGGGAGAAGGCCTGTCACAGAGGAAACATGCAAGACACAATTAGTGGCCTGGTGATCAAAAAGACTCGCTGAGTAAAGAATGTCAGGCCGCCGGATGCATCAAGCGGCTGCAGGAAAAGTGTGAATAGAGGCACAGACCAGAGAGACGAGGGCAGATTAAGAGCTTGGGGCGACAGTCCGTGTGTGTGTGTCTTTATTTTTATGTGCAGTGAGCATGTTACCGATATATCTATCGTAATTAGTCATAAAAATGCATCTTTGCACTTCTGGTGAGGGGAATAAAATGTTCACTGAGTCAACAGTTTTCTGCAAGCAACTGAAGTGACAAATGAAAATGACACAATATGGGCACAGATGCAATATGATGCAGTTTGGTTGGAAACCTTTTCTTTTTTTTTTTTTTGCAATTTTTCTAAATTCATCTGCAAGACTAAAAAAAAAAACAAATCCAGAAAATGTCCATTTGCGGTAATAAGTGACAGTGGAAGTGAGTTAAGGAGCTTCTTTGAAATCAAAGTAGCCCTTTGTTGCCATCTTGTGGCATTCATAAGCAATGGCAGTTACAGTAAAATTAATTTTTGGGGGGCGTCAATTATCCTGTATGTAAATTCTAATTTCTTCCTGGAATTAATGACAATAAATCAGTGAATAAATTTGAATGAACCAATTTTCGCAACATAACATTAATACAAAAAATATTAGAAGGCTCTCGCCTTACGTAAGGTATAAATATACTTCTGTTAAGAGCCTATCTTTTCTTTCCACGTCGCTTTGTTGCTGACATGACCTCATGTTTGCGTCTGCGGCCTGATTGTGCTGAGGGGTGTTTTTTCTTCCATCAATGGCATTTTCATGCTGTCAAGGGGAATGTGGAAGTGGCTGAGCACAAACAGCCTCACACGCATCCAACAGGGTCACATTATCTTCAAAGCCGGTCGCTTCCAACGTGATATGACTCAGGCCTTAAAAAAAAAAGAAAAAAAAAAAGACAGACATCTCGCATTCCTGAGCCCATTCCACAAAGTACAATAACTTCCTAGAATTCTTCGACCCTCGACAGCGGAGCCAGTGCGCATCCTGTTGTCCACGCAGCACTTCCTGCGAATGCCGCTTGCTCAGTGTTCCTGGTCGCCATGGTCACCTGAACACACCGTTAACTTGCCGTGCACGCAAAGACCTGGCCGGAGACCCAACGTGAGATTATACGGCTGGCAATTAGTTCATGTGTCTTCGGAAGGCGATATATGGAGACTTTTTTTGTTTTTAATGTGCAATATAGGTGCTTCCTGTCTTGTGTTTTTTTTTTTTGTCGCCAATAATCCTGGCTTCCACTCGGCGTTATTAAAGCAGAGTGTCTTTTGTGCAAAAAATCTAAAGCGCTACTCTGGAGGCTACAAAGCAGAACAAATGAACTAAAAGCTGTTTCAGGAAATGTCGAGCAGGTTGTAGCATGTGTCGAAAGTGTCGTGTGTTTTGTTTGGTTGCTAGTTAGCGGCATGATGCGAAAGATATTCAAGAGATTTCCAGGAAAGATTATTGAGCACAAAGTATTAGGGCCAGACTCAAAAGAACACAAAATTGAGATAATTATATTTTTCTGTTTTTACTCATTCGTGTCACCCCAACACTTTAAATGTATTTTTATTATTCTAGAAGTCACATGGTTAAACACGAGGGTGCATCGTGCAGATCCTCCGCAGGCCATGAGAAGAACAAAAGTAAGTTGACGCAATTAGTTGTCTTTATATTTAAATCATTCAAAACCAGCCGAATGATTAAAAAAACCAAAAAAACTAAAAAACGTCTCTTTGACGTATTTATCCCTCCATGGTAGTAAAAGAGTTAATGATACTGCAACTTTGACTTAGCTCTCCAATTGTGACCTCACACCCTTCGATTTTTCACGTCAATCAACAATTTATGGCTGGCATAAGCAACAGGTGAGTATTGTTCAACCCTGGGTTCCTTCCAAGTGGCCTTCTAGACTTAATCGTTGACCAAGTATCGGAATTCAATCGCTTTTGTAATTACAGGCCACGCTTGACCAGTCCCGGGTATGTCTGACGTCACCTGCGACCCCAATGACGACAATCGCTGTGGAAAATGGATGGATGGGATGCGGATCAGCAACCGCCTGGAATTGACCACGCTGGACTAAAGCGATGACATCACTCATCAAAAAGGTGCTCCTGCTTCCACCCTTGCTGTGGTCGACTTGTTCGCCAAACGCATGCAGGTTAGCGGGAATGTTCAGACCCTTATTTGGGGATGCGGCACCGTTCGTTAAGTGCCACATGAAACAAATAGTTTACTCAATCGCGTCGCATTCTCTGACCGAACATTCCTCGGAGGTGAGTCAGACCCGATCAGTTATGCAGCGGGGGGGGGGGGGGGATGCAGCCATTTCAAGAAGATGAGGGCGTTTGTGACTGTTTGCTTTCTATATGACGAATCCCCCATTTTGTCATTCCTGTTAGATTTCACAGCCTTTGGATATCTGATGGCACACCGGATGCTGATTATTATCCGCGTTACCCCCATGCGACCGAGCCCAAACAAATGTCAACAGCTTGACAGAGCTGCGACAGAAATGTTTCCATAGTTCTTGTTCTCATTAGTGTCGCAGGTGAGCTAGCCAAGAAACAGAATTTTCGGTTAGAAATGTAGGTCAGCCGAGAAGGCCTTGCTTGGCCCCTCCCACCGACTCCGAAGATGTGTTGTGTCCAGTATTTATTTTTTTCTTCCTCAATAACGTGATCAACGCAACTTTCCCTCGGTGTCTCGCTTCTCTCTTGGCTCTTCAAGGCTCATCAAACGTCACTTAAATATGCTGTGATCTTCCAAGTGCCTTCTACTGCAGGGCATCGTGTACGGAATGCTGCTTCGTGTCAGAGGCTGTCAGTCCGTCTCCACTCCAGAACCTGTGTGATGTCATGGCGTGGGAGCTTTCTCGGAAAATCCTCCGGCGCCCAATTTAATTATTACGGCTATTATGGACAGTGAGGGGCTGGGAACATCGTCGTCCAATCAGAATTCTCCTCCTCGCACCCAAAGGTGTTGCGTAAAGAGTGCAGATTGCTGCAATCGTGCTGAATTTGAGTGCAAAGGGCAACATAGAAAATTAATTATAATTTAATTTTTTACAGAAATGAAAATGATCTGTGCCCAGTAATCAGAATTAAAATGTCATAATGCAAAAAAGAATAATGTACTTCATTGCTACTAGTATTCCCGGCAAGTTGTCCATAACGTCACATATCCCGCTTGGACTGAGATCATTTATTATTTGAGGTTGAAAAATATTTTATTTTGAAAAGTGACTGACTTTTCTCCGTTTTATTAATCAATGATGAACTCTTGACGCATGAAGATGCTAATTGTCTCAGCCGCATTACGCTAATAGTTAACCCACACGCTAGCGAAATGAGTACAAAACGGGCCCCGTTTGAAGTAGTTTACGGGAAGTGGTGTGAATAGGTTCCAGAATAAGAGCTTAAACAGGAAGTGTATTTTTTTTTTTGTTTTCAATTTTAACTTTTCATATTTATTCAAATAAACAGTCTGTGACCTTGTTCGCACATTCAGTAGTGAATTTGTTTTTGATCCATTGCAATACGAATATCATTCGAGGTGATAACACTAATAAGGGTAAAATAATTTTTCCTTATTTGAATGAATTTCTTTCTCTGCAAGGCTTCCAGGTGCATTTCACAAGACCAAGGTGATGATTAGCAGAAGCTCGGCTTGACGGCATCGTCCCCCGACTGACATTTTCACATCATCGCTGTCATCTGGTCGAACAAAGAGGAGGAAAATGTCAGAGCGGAACTGGTTCCAGCAGCCTGGAAGTCGCGACCTGCCGATGCTGCGCGGGAGAAGGTAAAGAAGCTTGTTGCCTTGGTTGCCTGACTTGTTTACAAAACACGTAATGGTAACCTTCAGATTGACACCGACAAAAAAATTAATAAATAATGACTACGTTATTAGGTGTTTACTTGTCATTTTAAGATCACGATTGATTTATTTGCGCGCGTAACCCAGGTTAGAAAGTGATCTTTGATGATGTCACGGGTCTCTTTGCTTCTACTTTGCAATCCGAGTTGTACACTTTCCAGTCAACCATTTGGAGGAAATGAGAACCGGAGGGACAGGAAGTGAACCTGCCTCACCTGCGGCACGTTAGCGAGTGTGTTTTCCGACGCGTCCATAGCGACCATTTTAGTTGAAGTCGTCACCGCGCGCATCAAACTCAACAAATGTCTGAGACTGCGTCGTGTCGCGTTGCCATCTCGCGTGGAAAATACTTAAGAATGGGTTGTTTGCTTTGAGAGGACGTATTTTCTGAGTCACCGTGCTGCTTAGCTTAACATTTTGACCTTCCATTTTATTTTCCGTTCAGAGACAGTTATACTACTTTGAGTCGCTTCCACGGAACAGGTTTGTTGTTGTGATTGTAGGGGAACTCCTCATGAGGAGTGGTGGGAATGTAGCTTCGGCTCATAAAACAAAGTCCTCGGGGCATCAAAGTTCACAGAGATTGAATTCCCTCAAATGACACGGCTGAGTGATATATATATATATATATTTTTTTTTTGTGGGTCTTAATGATTTTAAAAGTTGTTTGTGCTATGCTATGGTAGTTGTGACATGAGTTTTTTTTTTTTTTTATAATGCAGATGAGTGTGCTTCAACTGAAATTCTGCAATTACTATTCGGTAATTTTTTGCCATATTATTGCGATGAAACATTTGGAATCTTCTTTTCCAATGGCAAGGCACAATCGCGATAAACTTAGGGCTAAACCGTTTAAAAAAATAAATTACACCCCCCACCACCCTCAATATTATAAGAGCAATATTTATATAATGAAGGTCCTCTTCTCTATATGCAAATGAGCCATGAATTAGTATGACTGTTCAAATAAATAAACTTTATTTTTAAACTGCTGCAAATAAATCACACTGAAAAATTCTGATTGACATCCAAATTCTGCTTTTAAAGTTTTCAAGATATTTTTTTTTATGCACTTCAGTCACTCGTCGACCTATTATGCAAGAGCTTTTATCATCATTTCAAACAATTAATCGACGTAGGTGATGTTTAAAAGGCCTTGAAGCGCAAGTCGGTGCAAACCACAAGCGTGTTTGAGAAGATTAATTTGGCTTTTCTCGATCGCTTAGCGTGCGGCGCCGTTAGAATGCAACAGCCGATCATACCAGCGTACATCATGTGATGAACAATTAACTTATTTTAATTACACAACACGAGTGGATATTTTATTTATTTATTTATTTTTGTTGTTATTTTCTATGCAGAAGCACCAACAGGCCAAAATACTTGTCTGTAATTACAAGTGAGCCACAACCAAATTTTCCTTTATATTCGTATGGACCTTTCTCGCGTGTGTGTGTGTGTGTGTGAGGGCGTTCACGTCAAAGGATTTAACATGAGACGGCATTCCAGGAGTTGTTGTCATATGTTTTCCATGACATCAAAGCTGTGCGAAGATTTTGGGACGGGTGAGTGTCATAACATAATGTGTTGTGGACCGAAAAATCTGACTGATTCAATAATGTCCCCAGTTTGATGCATATGTCTGAAATAACAAAATTGCCGTTTCTGGCATGTGCGATATGTGCGGCCCGCTCCTAAAAAATGTTGCTTCTTTGACCATATCCGTCCATAAATATGATCTTGGAACAGGTTTTGTCGTGTTTCGAGGCTCCACTGTACATGTGAGTTGACATTGGTTGGATATTATTAACTTCATTCATTCCGGCGACTTTTATGAGGCGACCCTTCGGTTCCACATTGAGACGGGTTCTTATCTGCTGTGCTGCAGGGGCCACTGTGCGGTTCCTGTTATTGCGGTCCCTCCGCGCTCAGGCTCGTATGCGCGCCCGCGCCGGCTGCCGCCTCGCTCCTGCCTTTTCCATTGCCCGGCAATTGCGATTGTATAAGCACCGATGGCAAATAAGGATTGTTTGTTATTACAATGCCATTCCGCGGCGGCTTGAACGTGTGTTGTTTTGACTCGTGAGAACAATCAGCTGGTGCAATAATGCAGTCTGTCTCCCTCCTGCTTGGCTCGCCTCCCCTCCTCGGTTTATTTACCGTGGAGATTCTTCCCAAAATGGCAGGTTCTCGTTTTTAACGTTTACTGGAACACAGGAAACGCCAACCGTGAAATCGATCAAAAATGTTTCTTCTCGTGAAAGGAGTCATTGGGAGCGGCTGCGACACGTTATCTGTTATATAAAAGACAAATCTGCCCTAGTGAACTATAATACTCATAAAAGTGCCGTTATACATTATAGCCGGCTCCTTTTTGATTCAGGGAGGACGTAAGACCTTACACAAGGCTAATCTTCCATTTACATCATAGTGGTGGAAGCAAATATTGTAAAACTTTTAAGCGAGGCTTTTAAAGGATGAACTTTCCATTCCCATTTCAGCACCACTTTCTCTTTGGAAAGTTTTGGAGGGAACAACAGGAAGCCATGCTGCCTGTTATTGGAATTTGGCGAAGTTGCTCATGAAAACAAGATAAGAAGCAAAAAGCTGTGAGTGTCTAATCTAAAACGACTTGATTACCTGGGAAGCCTTTTCAGCTTCTTTCGACGTTCCATTCATCTTCCCAAAAGAACGAGGGAAGGAGGTGGGGGGGGGTGTGTGAGGTTGACGCTGAGTCTCTTCTTTCAAACGCGCCCGAGAACAAAACAGGAAACCATCCCCGTTGTTTTGGTTGGTGGGCACTACAAGTGTTTGGAATTTTGAGGAGCTGGATTCACATGTTTACGCTCACGTCTGCCCTCAGGTCGGAGCATGCACACGTAAACGTTTCCACGCACACGAGCGCGCCGCAAACACGCGTGGAGAGAATGTCTGGCATGTCTTGATAAGCGGAGACGCGAAGCCCGAGAGCCCCCCGTAGATGTTATGAGGAGCCGTGGCTGAATAGACTAAATAGCTGCCATGCTGCTTTGCTGACCTTGCTTCAATCTGGACTTGCGTTCTTAAAGACATGTTGATGCCTGACTTTTCTTGATTTTGGCTTAGAGGCTTGAAAAGCATCATGACCTCTTTCAAGTATAAAGACTTGACACGTAGGCGAGTTTATCGGTCGTGTTTGGGAATCAAGTGAGAAATCACAATGAAGAGAAGAGTGACTTCTGTGTTTTATTATATATATATATATATATATATATATATATGAATATATATATTTTTATATATGTATTTTTTTATATACATTTTATAAATATATTTTATATATTTTTTTTAAGATATATTTTATATATATATATATTTCTACTGTTTTCTCGTGACAGATTTGCTCGAACAAATTCTTGAAAATAGCACTTTGTCAGTGGCCTCACGGTTACAGAAGTAAATTTCGAAACATTGAGAATAATGACATGACGGGGCAAGGCAGTGTTATGCTTTCCTTTTGTTCCTTTGAACCCAAACTTTTCTCTGATTACACTTTGTTGGCGTACAGACGTTGTCAGTCAGGTCCAAAGGCGTTGACCTTTAACCTGTGAAGAAGTACTTCAAGGTGGTGCCTCTCTGGTCTCACCCTGACACCGAGCAGCGACGTCCTGCAGTTACATGCACGCATTTCCCTCAACCTGTTTGACGCCCGATTGACAATAAGACTTTTTAAATATTTAAAAACTTGGCATCTGGCACTGATATACTGAATGTATGTTAAAAAAACAAAAACAGGACAAAGGTGCCGTTAAAACCCTCCCAAAAAATCCTGGGCTGGACAGACTGCAAACCTGTGCCAAATTGATAGCGCCTTGAACGTGAGTCTGAAATTAATTAAGCTAAGCCATTATGTAAATCGGGTGAGACCTGTGGGGTTCCCCAGAGGTCAAGCTCGGCACCCCTGTTGTTCAATGAGTACATGCTTGTATTTTGATCCTGATAGCAAGTAGACATGAGCCTGTAAAGTCACTCATTCACTGCCTCAAACGGATCAATTTTCTCCTGTTAAACTCAGACAAAAATAAAATCGCAGTTACATAATGATAATAACAAAGTTGTTACAGTCACCTTGAGACTCTCCCTCGAGTTGTAATACGTGACTCATCAAAGGATGAGCGTCTAAATCTGACCAGGCTAATTTGCTCATTTGTCTCCGGCTGGTTAGACTTCTGTAACGATCTCCTTTTTGGGCCGTCTAAAAAGGTCTAACACTGCTTGGTTGATGTCGTCTTGAATCGTTCTGCAATCTTCTCCTTGTGTGGTGAAGAACAAAGCCTGCAAAGAATAATCATTGGTCCTCGGTCTAGTGCTTAAGAATGTTGGTGCGTAATCGCAGAAGACAATTTCTATGAGCATACTTATAGGACGAGTAATCTTCCCAAAGGAGACTATGGCGCACCCGATAGCACGCGAGTCTTAATTATGTCATTCTTTCTGCGCTTCCACCGGAGCCCTCTCAGCTCGTCTGTGAAACATTAAACTGCAGTTAGCAATGCAGGAACTTGTCCGCGTCAATCACATGTTCAACGCAGCCGTGTCCGACATGCCACCAGTGAAGGGAAGCTGAACTATCAATGAAAAATGTCTTCCGTTCTCGTGTGTCGGATGAGTCAGTCATGTTGAATTATTATTATTTTTTTTCCTCTCGCTGGAATTCTGGGAGGTCTGTCACCTGCACAGACGAGTGAGCTGGACTACAACAGTATGAGAAGGAGAATTCTGTTCACTTGTTTGGTGCTGAATGAATAATGCCAGGTGCCTCCCCGCGCTGGACAGACCCCACAAGCTGCACGGGTCCAGTTCCATCCTGTTTACGTCTTCATTTCTGTCCTCACGTTGCACCTGTTTCGGTGACACAAACGACATGACACAGCAACATTCCTGTTGCTTTATTGCGCGCCATTTTCCTTTCCTCTTGTTTTCTCTCTTTTCGAGAAGAGTCTTGACTTTTGGCCTACTTGTCAAAGTGATACTGATCTTCCCACCAGTTGCAACATGATTTTTCTTCACCTCTGATTGGAGTTTCATTTTGATATTTGTTATTTGACATAAGCACAGCGAGGACATGCAAATTCCACGCGGGAGAGCCGCTGCCGATGTTCACACGCTTGACTGGGAGGCAGCTATGGCAAACTTTTCCGTCCCTCTGCTGCTACCTGAAATACCCGTCGCCTCGTCGACATATTTCAAATATATTTAAAAAAAATGGATATTTGTCGTAAATAGCCGTCAATGGCAGTGAATGAGTTAATCATTTTTTTTTTTTTTTATAGCAATTGTCTTTACTAGAGTGAGGGGTGAGCTGAACCTTAGCCAAGCTTTTATCCAAAAAGGTTGGTTACATCCTGGACAAGTTGCCAGCCACATATAGAAAAATAGTCCCTGGATAAATTTGAGATTTTCGGAGGAAGCATTGAAAGATTGTGCAAATTCAACACAGGAAGGCCAGAGCTGATATTCAAACTGAGAACCCAATTTTCTCCGCACGCACTTTTATAGCCATTAAAACGATTAAACATGTCGTAACACAATTACTGGCGCTGCCTCTGAGCGCATCGTAAACAGTCGCCTTGCGGACGATCAATCACGCAGACAGATGAAACCAGCCACACACACACACACACATGCATAATTTTGCAATATTAGCTGAGTAAAAATGGCAAAGCATTGATGTTGTTTGTCTCAAAACATAGTTTGTTTGCTTTCATGGAAGAAAAAATCAGACGGCATTCATACTAAAGAAAAAAAAATTATATATATATATTTATATATATATATATGTAAAAAATTATTTCACGTCATTTCCAATTTGTGTACAATTGCAGATTTTATGCGCGCCATCCATGTTTTACAGAATTATTTTCCAATCCAACGCTCATCTTTCAGCTCATTTACCGTCATTTGCCTCTACCTGCATTGAGCTTCACGATTTGAGACGTAAGACGTTCTCTGCCGACGCTTGCGGCACGCCACTAATGGAGCAGTTTGAGAGTGTTTTAGTTTTCGTGCTTTGGGGATTAGCCTATGAGCTGTTTGCTCAGATTAGAGCTGAATGGATGACCTCATTGTCAGCGGAGACACGGTGCGCGCCATTGAGCCTCACCAAAAAAATTAAATAAATAAATACAAAAGTGACATAAGGAAGTTTTTCATAGTCAACCAAATGTGTGGAGAGTATTTGTTGTTTCGGAAGCTTCTGATGGATTTAATCAGCCCACCAGGGGGCTGAACCCTTTGACCTCTGTGTCCAACTTTGAACTCTGAACGTGTTGCCCGGGGGATTGGACATGAATTAAAAGTGTCAGACAACCTTCTTCCAACTGGAGTCGACACCAAAAAAAAAAATCCAGATGGAGGCCAAAATGAGAAGGGAGACACCAAGTCACTCTCACAGACATCAGGCCCAGATGAAGAATTTGGATAAGCGTGTTAGAAAAATGTTTGATAGCGAATGTCCAGATCCAAATCGCGGATTTCGAGTCTTACCGCACGTGCTACCAACGAACTGCAACATCGGGGCACTCTCACTATTCTGCAGAAGTAGGAAAGTTCTACGTATTCATTGTTCCTTTTTCAGCCGTATTTCCAATTTAATTTACTTGCGTCACAAAGTGAAAATGAGTACGAACTGTTACCGGGGAATCTTATCGTAACGCCCACCTTCCTCTTTTACACGCTCCCTCGAACTTGGATATTTGGGGGCCGCCCTCCCAATCACCTCGGTCGCGTTAAGACTCTTTTAGTTCTGGAAGTAAATTTCCGCTAAAGAGGAAAAATTGGTCACCTAATGTGTTGTTCAGAATAACAAGATAAATCAGGCCCTGTTTTTACCCCTTCCACTTATAAAAGCTGCCATTCAGTCATCCTCACAGCGCAGTTCCTCAGGAAGATAAAAGGGTCAACGAGTCTCGGAACGCGCGGAAAGTGATGTGCCCTTTGACCTCACGCACACGTAGCCAGCTCCGTATCTGTGGCACAAGGGGGGCAGGGGGGGGTATTTACGTTGATTTGCCGGAATGTCTGCAATATAGCAAACTGCATGTTGGTGTTTTGCTAAGCAGATAAAAGATCCGGACTTGGTCACGCGGAAAAATGTAAGGACATAACACCAGCAATCAGGAGCAAATGGGCAGGATGCTCTCGGCTAAATAAATACAGAGCCACGCTTTGATAAATGTGTCACGGGGGCATTCTCTTGTTCCAAGCTTTAAGAATGTAAAAGTGAACCTAATAAAAAAAATAAAATCAGAGTTGGCTACTAATACTCTGGGAATATGTCAGATAGCCTTTGCTTTGGAAAACGACATCACTGTTATTTGATCTCAACTATATTGACTCGGTAAATGTCAAGAATAAATGCATGCTCCGAGCAGCAAGCATAGCAGTCAAACAAGTTAACCTCCAATGAGTGCAATTTACGCGCGATGGATGCTGGGTGAGGCGAAAGATTGCATAAGCGCTGTTTTTAAATTTAGCAAAACCAAAACAAGTGGTTTGAAAATAACTGCAACAACTCTTAATTGTGTCCAAGTTGGACTTTGGGGTATGACGAAGACGCTTCCCTTGACTTTTGCGTCACTTTGATCCGCTTCCATTGGCTGGTAAGCAAGTCGGCTGTGTTCACGCCCACAACGGCGCAATCATTTGTTTCTAATTGCGTTATTCTGTGAAAATGACAAAATAAATAAATAAATAAAATGAAAAACTACGCTTTGTGCTAGACTTAAAATGGCAGTCAATTATTTTCTGAGCAAAATGTGACAATTTTAAATAAATCCACATGCTTTGTGAATGCCCCCCAAAGAAAAAAACTATTAAAAGGAAACTAAGTGACTCCGGTTTCTTATCAAGGAAAAACAACTACAATCACTCGCGCCCACCTCAAGAGCTCACTGTTTGACTGCTTCTATTCAGCCCGCATATTTATCAACAATACAATAATTACTATGGAAATGATAACTACTTTTTTTAAGCAGATTATGTCAATGGTTTGTTTATTCTAGAACCACGGAAACATTTTACTATTATGGAACGTGTTGCTTCGTGTTTACAAGCTGACAAGTAACAACAGTCTCATTTCATATCGCCCGAATGATGGCGGTACGGGCGAGCACACGTTAAATATTTGATTTTAGGATGGCACCCAAACAAGCATGATGCGTATGTTTTTTTTTTTGTTTGTTTTTTAAATTCGAGACGACAACATAATGATAACTTCTTCTAATTCCGATATCAGCTCCATGCCAGAGTTTAGTGTACCGGAGCGTTGGGGTCACATCTGCGAAGCGCTACTGTAACATCTGCGAGCGCGCAGGTGGTACAGTTGCAACTTCCGCGTGATGCAGCTGTCAGATGCTGAGCTCAGCGTGCGTAGAAGATTGATACATACGTCAGAGACTCTGACAGATAAGGCCGCCACGCGACTCTTGGCATCGTCACTTGTTTTAAAAGCGGCTCCCCTGACCTCATGTGAACTTTGCCACTAGATTGCTGCCATCTTTTTTTTCAAGTGTTTGGATTGTGGACACTTTTTAATTTCAACTCAAGTACTCTTGTGGAGGATAGCAAAACGCATGATTTGGCTTGCTACAGTCTGATATCTTAATGTTAATATATGATGCAAAATTGCATAAACAGACAAAATTAGCATAAAGAATTAGCATAACTTGTACATCAGCTCCAATGCGCACCTGGGCCTTAAGTATCGCACACGCACAAGATTTGACTTTGACGCGTGTGTGATTTGCCAACTCAAATTTGTCTTCTTTCTTAGTACGGGCACTTTTCTGATTACCGGTTTTTTCCAGAATATAAGGCGCACCTGCGTATAAGATGCAGTAACTCTTTTTTTGAAAAAATAAAATAAAATAAAAATATGCACCAGACTATAAGCCGCAGTTTTCTATTTTTAAAACATTTAGTTGTTTATTGCATGTACAGAACGATTTTGTACTGTGAATGCACATAAACAGATTGTTAAAACCGTGCCTTTTAACACGGAAACAACTTTGCTAATGAAAACAGAACAGACCCAAGAGAGAAAAAAAAAAAGCGTAATATCTGAACTATAGAGCGCCCCTAGTGGTGAAAGAAAAATCCACAGAAAAGTCACACGGTTGTATTAGCCGCATGGTTCAAAATCGAGGAAAAAAGTAGTGAGTTATAGTCCGGAAAATACGATAATCACATTTTTTTTCTTAAACTTTCTTAAATTTATTAATTTATAATAAATTAATTTTTACCAGTCTTTTTATTGTTTAAATACTAAATGGGAGTCATTATTTCCACCTGTGTGAGATACATAATCAACATGCATGTATTGCGTACATCGCAAGCGTGACTTATAAATCCCCCGCGCACCGGTTATATCTTGCACACGACATCAACCAAACGTGTTCAAGTCATCTCCTCTATCCTGCACCATTCACATAAATTAAAAATAGATGATTTATGTTTCACCGTTTCATATATATTAGTGCGAGTGAACTTGAAATGATGCAGTCACTCGCCTGACTTCAGCACAGGCGCCGTAAGTTCAGTTCCCGCTCAGTATTGACGGCAACGTGAGTGTTTTGTCTCTCTCTAGATGGCTTCTGTTCCTGAAAATAACTCATCGAATTTCCTTTCAAACTTGCCAACTGCAAGAATTTCTTTTGCCACTTACTGTAAAATAAGTCGTCCAAGGTTCACTTTGGGTGACCCTTGTTTGGGTTAAACGTGTGTGACAGTGTATTTATTGTCAGCCCAATCGCTAACTGTTGACAGAGTTGGACTTTTTGTTTCGGAAGAAAATCTCCCTGAGTTGGCTGCAGGTGCGCCCAATCTTCTGTTTTGCTGCAGATAGCGGCCAGGCAGTGAGCGTGAAGGCAGAGGGCGAAGCGACATGAGCGCAGTCGCGCTGCTGCAACATGCATTGTGTCCAGCACAGTAAAATAGCTGAGTGATCGGATAAGATGGATTGATAAAATAACGTGTAAACTTCTGTGTGTGTGATTGGGTTTATCTGGAAGGAGGTAGTCATTGCTTGTTGTGACACGCCACCAGGCAAGGTTCCTAGGAGGATAACTTTCACCCTTGAGACACCCGAGTAAACACTTTGAAACAAGCGCGCATTCACGGGCTGCTTTCAGACACTCGCATATTGGCGTTTCTATTTTAGAGTGCCTTATTGTTCGCCCCTGAGTGTATGCATGTTTTTTTTTTTTTTTTTTGGTTTCCGTCTTCTCCACCGCACATAGAGGTGATTCCCTCATGACACGACGGGACCGCAGTCGTCACTGTTCACATTTTCCACGCGCTAATCAGCATTGCGTGGGGGCACGCGGGGGCTTCTGTGGCGACAGACGCCGTCTATGGGAAATGGGTCTGAATGGAAATATGCGTGGAATGTGTTGCGAAAAGACACCCCAAAAAAAAGATAACGCTTCATCAACAAATGACTATTAGCGCAATCTTATCAGCGACGCAACTGGAAGCAACCCCTGTGGTCAACCGTCTATTTTGGAGTGTCGTTTATAATTTGATTTATTGAGGTTTTATTTTTGAGGTCCAGAATGAATTTATAGTAAGTGTAAACGTTTTGAGTCTGTAGCCTTTTATGAGCGAAGAAAACATATTAAGTAACTTGTCCCTGCTTGCAGTGGCGTAGTGCAAGTTGTCAACGCCTGGATCAAATATTTGTGCCCTCTAACTACTGGACCTGAAGTGCTCCCTTGGTGTTGAGCCTTTTTTTTTTTTTTTTTTCTAATCCTCATTCATGCCACCAGACTTGCTTACATGCACATGTACATTCAGCAATGTGGATGTGAGCAAAAAGTCAAAAATGTGGTTGTGAAAATTAAATAAAATTAAATTAAATTAAATAAAATTAAATTAAATTAATAAATAAAATAAATAAATAGAAATTAGACAGCTGTCGATTTACGGATCTGTTTTCTAATTCTTGTGATAAATCTTTGAACATGATCATTGTCTTCAAATATGTTTAAAAATTGTAACATAATTTAATTTCCCAAGCATGTCCCAAAAGCATTAATCAGTACCCAAGAAGTCACTCTCTATTGTTGCCCACCCCGCGTTATTATAAAGATGTGAAAATCCTCGCCTGCATCCATGTTGTAACAATCTCCTCCCTCTTCTTTGTGGGTGCGCACGTGCTCTTGCGACTCACGGTGGGGATTATTGTTACGGAGCTGCATTGACTGAAAAATAGATAAAAGCTTAATAAGCTTATGCACGCTTGGAAAACATGTCAATTAATTTCACGGTTATATCATCTGATTGGCCTAGCACCTTGAATATGGTTAAATAACGATTTAATAAGACAACATATCACCCCCCCTCCCCCCGCCCCCCCCCCTCCCATGTTGACTACAGTGAAGAATGTAAAGTTCCAGGCCCCAACATGAATAATCATGGTGGCATTCCGTACACAAAGACGGGCTTGTGCCACAGCGGACCGTGATTGCGACTGGAAAGACACCCGACACAATGAGTCCAACACAAGTTTATCAGTTGGCGACCTTCCTATCAAAACAACAACACGAAGCCGACGCACATGCACTTGCTGGAGTGGGAGGATGAGTTGTGGTGAAACCATTACTGTGTGAGCCCGAATGATTTGTAGCTGTGGTTCTTAAACCAAGTTCCAAAAAAAAAAAAAAAATTGGACAGTCATACACAAGCGTACATTATTTCCAACAGTAATGTACAGTAGCATAGTAGCCCCTAGTGTTCATGAAAAAAAAATCGTTTTATTCCTAAATTGTTTAATGGAACAGTTTAAACATCGACAGTGTGCTTAAATATAGGTTAAAAAAAGGAAGAAAAAAAAAGGAAAAGGAAAGCATTTGATTGACAAGCAAGGCAGTTGCTTCCCAAACCTTTAAATAATGACTGACAATGCCGGTATGATTCACAGCTGAAAAATAATTTTCCATCCCTTTCAGAGCGTCGCACACCTGTGGCGTCCGTCAACATTTACCTTGTGCGTCCTTCACGAGGGATTTGCGTGGAGGCCGTGCATATAAAAGAGAAGGACAGGAAAAGCGTCTCATCGCCGGCCGCCTGGCAATGTAAGCAAACACACTTGACAAAAGAGAACAGAAAAAAAAAAAAAAAAAATGCATTCGACGCATAACTGTGCATGCCGCTTTAAGAGCGTGTCCCGGTAAATTGCGGCCAAAAGTTTGGACGCTTGTCTTAATATTTAGTCTGATAGTGTGACGATGCGCTAGATTTATGAGGTGCTAAAGCCCGAGCGGTCGTTTCCATCACAAGACTTTATTTTTGCGCTGAGGTAATACCAAACAATGTAGCATTTTTTTAAATAACCCGACGGCAAAGGCAATAGCTGGAATACCAAGACGCTGTGTAACATTCGTTTCGGATTCCCGTGAAATTAATTCAGCAATAATTGGAGGAATATGTTCGACTTCCGGAGGCTGTAAAAAGTCTACACACCCCTGTTTAAACACCAGCTGGACCATTATATATCATTGGGGGGAAAAAAAGTAAAAATAAACACTAGAGATCAAATAGTTGCACAAGTCTGCACACCCACATATACCTGTGTTCAAAACAGTTCCAATACAAAAAAATAAAAAAATCCGTCCGGATATATAAATATTTAATGCGCGTGGGCGTTGTGGAGAATTTTTATTGATCATTTCTGGCTCCTCTGAACGAAATTTGGACCACCAATTTCAAACGCTGACCCCTTTATGGAATGCGGTGCACAATTCAGAGCATTCCCCACATTCCCGCGTCTCCCCTCGTTCATACGAGCAACAGGTGAAAGCTCCCCTCGCTCCTTCTTCGTCCCTTTAAATAAAGCCGAGCTGTGCAGATGTGCAACGTCTCACATTCACGTCTGTCAGCACAGGATCAGCTCAGGGGTATTCCTCTCATAGTTAGGGAGACACTCGGTTGGCACGCAGGATTATCGGCGCTCCTTTTCTGTCCTCAATGGTGCGTTTTCGGTCCGACCTGAAATTGACCGCAAAAGCCGAATATCGCTGACTTTTCCTGAGTGTGTCGATGTGTGCGTAATGGAAAATCGGGTGTGTTGATGCAGCGCAGGTCACGCGCGTCAGATGTCGAGGCCCATCAGCCCCGCCCTCGACGTTCCCTTTCTATTGTTAGCTGCCGAATTCCTGCCAGGCGGTGGAGATTCCTCGCTGTGTAATGGGCTATTATGCTAGCTCGCACGCTATTCAATAGACTAATGACTTGTGTCAAAAGCCAACGTCCCAGGGGAGTTGCTTGCATTGAAGTGAATAGTTCAGAGGGTGACTTCCATTGTGTTGCGTCGCCGGGCCGGGCCGGGCCGGGCCGACCCGCGTGCGTGTTAACCTCTTTGGAGTGCAAGTATATTATGCAAGGTGGGATGATGGTGGAGCAGCGCTCTCGCAGAAATGTAAATAGGATCGGGTTTTTTTTCGGGCAAAGCTGACTCATGAAGTAAAGGGCATGTGATTGTGTTTTAAATAGAATGATGATAATGTCAACATGATAACTCGGACTCGCGCTTCTTCTGATATTATCGCAAACAGTTTGGTACAGTTGCGTATCATTGAGTTAGAATGTTGTAGAAATTAAAATAAGTAAAAAAAATTAGCGCTGTCAAAATGAAAGTGATAACTCAAGATAATTTTTTAAAAAAATTTAAGCGATTAAATATCTTAACTCAGTTAACTCAGTTACATTTTTTTCAAACATTAATTTGCATAACTTGGAAAGCCAAATTCCAAATTAGCTGCTCACCTTTTGCACATGAGCTCAGAACAAAACAACTACCACTGGGCCTTGTAAACCAACAATGCTGAAGTGTGTTGCTTACAACGAAATGTATGAGTTTTGAGAATTTTTTGGAAAAAAATTACGGTAAAGATGACTCAGTTTAGATCGTATTGAAGGATGACACAGTTCATATTTGGTGATTTTACATTAATTATAATATATTATTCAAGTAAATACCTGTTAAAAGCCAAACAAAAAATAGTCGCAGAAAAAATGCGATTAATCGCGATTAATTACTGATTTTCTTTTTTGCAGTTAAATAGATAAAAAATTTAATCACACACAGCACAATGGTTCAATTAAAAAGGTTCTAATTTCATGTGTTGGTTAAGTAGCCATAATTGTAATGAGGTTGTAATTTAATGACAACCAAATCGCTCACGATTCACCAATTCACCTATTTGTATTCAGATGCGTCATTCTGAAACACCGACCATGCCCGCAGTCGAAATCGAAAACTAATGTTCAACAATAATATGTTGAAGTGGTACATCTCAATTGAGAGACCAGCTTTGCATATTGGGAGGAGCTAGTTTAAGCATGAGTTTCGCTGTCACGCCCACGATGGCGCAAACCACCATTTTTCTTTTTTTTTTTTTTTTTTTAATACACCCGCTTGCATGCGTTTGTAAAATTACCAACACCCGGTCTAACCTGCCTCTGCGCAGCGTCCAATATCGTCATGCTGAATAACAGTCTGCCGATCGACTGCATTGTCATTCGCTGGTTAAATAACTCGTAAAGTTAATATTTTTTTCTTTTATAACGTCTCGTCGTGTCTGATTGTGTCAGACATGTCTGTAACTGTTTTGCAAACAAAAACCAGGTTGATCTGGATACTCAGAATGTTATTGGCCTCTCCACACAGAAAACGGTAACCGTATTTATTGCGAGCAGCCCCGAGGCATCGTCAGTCTAATTAGAATACGTCTGCCGCACGGCCTGCAGAGTTAAAAAAAAAAGTTTTCCACCAATTTGCACTGGGTTGCTGTCTGCTGCCAATCCAAACAATTTAGCAATGAGTGATGGGAGGGAATTGAGTCGCGCCGCCGTTTGAAGTGAACCCAAGAACAACTTGTATGACATTCACCACGCTGCACGTAAACGGGAGCGAATTTGTCCCATAACGTTAGGGAGAGTCGTTAGTGGCAAAATATTCAGTACAACATTTTGCCTTGTTTACCAACATTTTAGCAGGGGTGGGGAATAAAAAAAGTAGGTATGTGTCATTACTTGCGTGTTTATTTTTCGGACAAATGTATCCTTTGAAAGTCATCGGTACTTTTGACTCCTTAATTTGTTGTTGTTTTTCCTCATCCTCTGCAGATGACGATGGTGTTTAAAAAAAAAAAAAAGACGTAAAGCGATAGTCAATTCCCGACATGGAGGAACTTGAACAAGGGCATTAATTACCATGACGAAAATATTCCCAAGGCCTGATTAAAGAAATTTGTTTGATGTTGTCCGCGCAAATAATGATTTGCGGCGACCGCATTGCGTCTTGTGCCAACCTACAAACCACAAACTTGTGGCGCTAAGAAATTGTAATCTGAATATAAAGACGTGAGGTATATTTTCTCAGTTGCTATCATGAAGTAATTTAGCATTTTTTTTTTTTTTTGTAGTCAGGTTACAATGTTGCCCAAAAAATCTCTTGCTGGGTTGAATTAAACCAAAGTGATCAAATATCGATCAGGAGGTGATCGCGCAAAAAAAAAAAAAAAAAAAAATGCAAAACTGTGCGATGAAAATTTGATTAAAGCGCCGCGACTGTAAATTGCTCTTATCTGCAGGCATCATCGGACCCGAGCTTCTCCGAGCCAGATCGCGACCGTCAGAGTGAGTCGTGTTTTGATGAGTCACGTCTCAGCAGGTGCTTGATGCAAAAGCCACAAAGATGACCATTCGGGCAGAAGAATGAAGTCACTGATGCAGGGGTGTGCAAACTTTCTGTGCAAGTCAGTTTCGAAGGAGACCTGAAAATCCTCGTCACGACTCACGAGTTTGTATTTCGGGTCTCGCCGCACGGCAGGAGGAACAAAATCGGTCGCGCGAATGTCAAATTTGCAGGCTGAAAACAGACCAATTATTATTCCGCACACTTTGTACGACTTCTCTCTCTCTCTTTTTTTTTTTTTAATTAATTTTGAAGTATTGCACAATTTTATCCAGCTTTTTTAAAAATCTTACAACAAATGCTCTCTTCTCCTGCTGTGCTGATTAAAAAAAACAAAACAAACAAACACAAGTCGACTCAGATTTAAATAAACACATTTATTCAAATATTTCGCCAGAATTTGGCATCGTGACGTCAAAACATTTCATAGAAATGACGATGCATCACCAATATGGCTCCGGAATAAAGTAAAAATATACAAATAAATATGACAATATATAAAACCTAACACATTGAGGAACGGAATACTTTTTTCTTTTTTTTTGGTTGAGGGAGAACAATTAAATTATAATTCCCGTGAGCAACTTTAGTGCATAGCTAGACAGGAAGTGGTTCAGCCATAGTGGCATGTTCCCGACTACATGCTGGCATCCAAGTTTGGGGGAATTATAATAATCCATAGATGGCAGTGAGTAAAAAAAACAAAACAAAAAAAAAACTTGAAATGCTTCTGAATGTTCTATTTGGAGTGCGCTCTTGTGATGAGGAAGTAGTTTGACTGTAAAAAAAAAAAAAAAATAGTTCTTGTCTTCAGCTTATCTCTTTTGACATCTCAGCCTCTTGTCTCTGTTCCCTCAGGATGCAATCAAGATGCAGGTGCTCACGTCGCCAACGTCAAGGTGGTCGTTGGCCTCGCCGTCCCCGAGGTATTTCGCTCCATCGCGAACGTTACGAAAACCTTTCCGCGTCCTCCTCCTTGATGGTAGAACGGCTCATCACTGGTTGGGTCGTCCCCTCGGCCTGCCCCGTTCGCACCCCGCGCCGCCGCGTCCACTCCTTAAGGAGCAGCTGCGCTTTGGTGGCGGCGCCGCGCCAGGGTGGCGTCACCCGTCTCTGATTGTTCATCCTGCGTACAAAGACGGCAATTAGGTATTTGAGACGGTCTTGTTTCAGGTTCTGGGAAATTGTATTCAAACAATTTGAGGGGTGAGCTGTTAGTCACGCACTTCCGAAAATACCGAATGTCCAAAAAAATGCGCCGCTAAATGGAGGAGTCATTATTGTGCCATTATGAGGAGACAGTTGAAAGCGAGATGTGGTAAATTAGACACAAACAGTCATCATGTTGACTAAAGATGAAAGCGTAATTGTACCAGACATTTTTTTTAATGTGCTGGAACAAATAATAATGTGCTCGCTAAGGATTCTGGGAGGATTTTGTCTGAGAACGCTAAAAATGTGCCGCGGGAAATTCTTTTTTTTTTTTTTTTTAGAAATGATTCACTTCTCACAAATAATGTCTTTGTTCACTTATATCTTTGCTAGTGATTTATATTGACAGACAGATTAATTATCTCAATTATGAGTAGAGAGGGGTGTAAGTATGATTTTTAGATTTATTTTTGTCAAATTCCTTTTTTTGCTCGCCGTGGATGACGACACGTTGACGTCTGATTTTTTTTCAAATTTTACTTGACTAAATTAATCGAATCAACACTTATATAGATATTTTTTTTTCCTTCATTGTTCCTCACCTCTTATTCTTGCTCATGTGAGTCCCCAGCTCAGCCAGGTCGTCAGAGTGGATTTCCGTCTCTGCTGATGTCTCATCCCTGCAACACATGATGACTTAAAATTATATCCCCTATTTAAGAACATTTAAGCACTCTAACACGCCGGTGCATGCTTAAAGGGGGATTTTTTTTTTCTTTTTCTCCAGCAATTTACTGGATGCTTACAGTAAATAAGGCATTTGTGGGATAGCTAAATACAAGTTAATGTTTTTTTGTTTTTGTTTTTTTTTTTTTATAGCGAGCAGGTGATATGAGATGCACACAACCCACCTGAGCTGTTTGTTGTCCAGCCTGTGGCAGAAGTGAGTGCAGGTGAGGTCTCCCTGATGCAGGCACTGGCACCTGGAGCGACTGCTCTCGGTTGTCGTGGCGACCGGGACCGAACGTCTTTTCCTGGGAGCATTGCCCAAGCCATAAGAGACGACGCGCCTGGAAAGACAATGGAGAGGTTAGATCATTGTAACAGTCATCACCTTGACTTGAATTTAAGATTTTTGGTTTTATTGTTTTGACGTGTATGTTGTATGAGCTTTGGAAAAAAAAACAAAAAAAACACTGAACTTGGTCTTTGGTAATGTGCAAAGATTGAATGAAGGGAAATGGACCCTTTTATTGAAGTGATTTCACTTTTAATCCAAAAAGGATCTCAAAATTACAATTGAAGTCTTGAGACTCTAAGATGAACGTGTTTGACGGATAAAAAGTTGCCTCGATTAAACTTTTGGGTAATATCTGACCTGCATGTCTGAGAATCTACACAGTATTAATTTTTGGGGTAATTTGACCATTTTTTATTTCCTACAAATAAATGCTCGAAATGACAACACTAGTGCTATTTGGAATTTGAGGTTGAAACTAAAATGTTCTTTTTTTTACCCATCTCTCAGAAACTGATCTCTTCATTTTCATCCCCCAGATGTAAATCCGTTCATGATTATGAGCCAATCTGAAACATTTTGGAGTCCGTTTAATTAAGAGGAGATACTTACTCTGGAGTGTTGACCCATATGATGTCCAAATGGCAGAAATAGACGCACTCCTTGTCCAAGAAAGTAGCGCACGAGCAGCGCTTTTTGCGCACATGGCGCACCTGGGAGACTGTGGGCGACGCGTCAACGGGCGCACAGAACGCTGAAATTACAAATCAACAAAACACTGAAACAAATGTTTTTGATATAAATATATCTTAATTAATCCCAAATGTCCAGTTAAACATTAATTCAACGTGTTTTCCTTACCTGTGCTTAAAATCCAGGAGTGCAGAACAGACAACACGGAAACTAAAATATAAATATCCATCACTCCGTTTAAAAGACGTTTTAAAATGAAATAATCCAAGTGTAAGAAAAATTGAGCAAAAAATATTAACGCGTGCCCGTCCTTTGCATCAAAGTGTCACTGAGCGTCCTGAGAGGTGAGAGCACAAGTTTGTATTGTCGCTTGTGAATGTGGCCTCACATGTTCACTCTCGGCTTTATACAAGTACTTCGCCTTCCTCCTCCGCCTTCTCCTCCGCCTCCTCCTCGTACAGTTGTCTTCTGGCTTCCACCCAGACTAATGTTGTCTGTGAGCTGATAATGAAGGCGGGGGAAGAAATGACTGCGACTTTACATTCCTGTGAGACACTTCCAGGGCCACTTGCGCTTAACGTCCACAAGGTGGCAGTAAACTGCGTCCACTGACTTACTCGCTCTCTCTTTCGGTCATTGTAGTTTACGTTTGAAAACATATATTAAAAATAGAAAAATTCCTCTTTATTTGAGGTTAATTTTTTTAATTTTGAAACATTGAAAATTGAAATACATCTTTATTGTCTCGTTTATCTGGAACGAGTAATGAATAGTCTAGTTTTTTTTTTCATTTTTACAATAATCCAAAACAATTTTGTTACAAGGTGGCATTTGGAGCGGGATGGTCGAAAGGCAAAAAAGTCCGTGTCTCTTTTGGTTATTACGTTTGAAGACAAATTTTAAAAATAGAAAAAAGACTGGTTATTTGATTTTCAGGTTCACATCAAAACACCCAAATCGAAATACTGCTTGACGTTCTAGTTTGTCTGGAATGAGTAAAGAAAAGTTTAAAAACATTTTTAATTCGTAAACGAAAATAGAATATACCATGAGGCACAAATCGAAATACGGTTCCTATATTTGTTTTAGATTACCGGGAGTTGTCACCGACTGCATTTCTCGTACTGGCCAGGAGATGGCGACATTGTAGCGTGTGGGTGAACGGCCGAGGTTATAACATACAGTTTGGTCACATATGCTGCACTACATAAAATATAAATAAACACGTTTATTTTAAATAAATACTTTGTAAACACGTTTATTATAAATAAATACTTTTTAAACACGTTTATTATAAATAAATACTTTGTGTGTATGAAATATGTATTTGTTTGTGCAGCCTGTTACCCAATTGCAGTCCGTAGAACAGTGACTGATTATTTTTATTATTATTATCATCATTATTATTATTATTCACCAGAAGGGTTTTCTACAAGTATAATTAACATTTGTGGAATTAGGCTTGCACATTGCAGTACTTATGACCACCTCCTGAAGAAGGAGAAATGCTATCTGTGACAACCTCCAGGAATCTACAACAAATCTACGAGGCATATTTTGATTTTGGTCTCGTGATATATTCTATTTTTTGTCTTAGAAATAAAAACAGAAAATTAAACTATTTGACTTTTGCTGACTCGTTCCAGTTTTCCAATTTTAAATATCTGATTCCAGATAAATATAATATCGAATGGCCAAAAGAGAGACGGGCCGTTTCCTTTCATTTTGGTGGCCTGAAATTGAAGCACTAATTTCAATTTTAATCAAGATAAGCCAATGCAGTCATCATGAAAGGTCACCGGGTTGCGCTAGTGTGCAAAACGCTGTTGAACAAGCTGAAGAAGAAGGTTGGATTGGCGGACGTGACGTCATGCCTGCAAGACAATTGGACACAGGTGTGCACGGCGGGAATTATCAAATGCAGGTGAAGCAAGATGGCGCCCGACCGCATGGCTTTTCCTCAGGTAAGTGCACACCCGAGCAAATGTTTGATGTTTGTTGCATCTTCTCTCAATGATTTGACTTTTTACAGGATTTGCATACTTGAGAGATGTAACAGCGTTTGAGGTTCGAGCACAGCTTGTCACAATTCGCTTTGTTGCAATTTCAACTGTTTTTAATTTGTTTTAATGCTGGCCAGCTTTTTCTTTTTTTTTGCATTGTATTTTTTAAATGTTGACCATGACGCATCCGATGACTTGTACTTGGAATTGAACTGTAGTTTTTTTGTGTATGTGTCTAATCGTTGGTATTTGAGTATGCTGTATTTTATTTCAGGTCGTCTGTAACTATTTTATTTTTCTGTCTTTTTCTAATTTGCTTGTCTGGTTTAATTAATTTTTTTTTCATGTGGTTTTATTCCTCCCTGTACAATTAATTGTTCTTGAATATTTCTTGTTTTACAAACTTGTGAATGTGACTTGTGTCTCCCCCTTAATTTTGATTGTCCCAAATTTGCGTTGAACCCATTCCGCTGCAAATTTAGTCAAGAATTTCGCCTGCTTTTTTCCACTGCCGGTTGATTATATGACCAACACATACCTCTGAACCTTTTGCAAGCATTTTACGCTTGGAGCGGACATTTCTCCTAATTTGGACGCCTCCACTCGACTTGTGCTACGCCGCCATTTTTGGACTGCAATCTGTCGGATTTGAGGCAAGTTGTGCTGAAATAAACGTCTGTACATTCTTATTGTGAACTTGTATTGCTAACACGAGGAAGATATTTCACAGATTCAGTTTGATGGTAATTTGCTAAGGTCGGCCATGATGGCGTATTTCCAGTTGCAAATATGATGCTGTATCGAGACGATTATCATCACTTATACGCGTTTTCTTTAGATACCGCACTTAGTATTTCTAATTATTACAAAAATGACATGTTGGGTTATTAATGTAATTTGTGTTGATGGTTTCTCTGCAGAACTAAAAATGAACCCCAAATTCTACAATACAAAGGCCCTCGGACCAGGTGCAAATAAGTTGGTGAAAACTTTTCTGGACGCGACTGTACAAACGGCATGCATGAAAATGTCTGCTTTTGTCGAAAGTGAAAATTCTTTTTTTAAGTCTTGGCCCAACTGTAAAGGCCAGACTGTGCCCAAATGTGCAACGTTCATCTGTGCCTGAACAAAAGCTGCTTTTGTGAACTCCAAAAGTGAGCAGAAGTGAGATGCTCGCTCTCCACACTGAAAGTTCAAACTGAGCGTGAGGAAATGTAAGTGAACTTGTGTTTTTTTTTTAGTTCGTATTTTTCTAATAGTATTACAGTAATCAGTTGCTACTCCTGAAAATAACTGTCAACCGGCACGGTAGTAATGGTGCACGTGTGTTTTGCAGGCTGGAAGAGGAGCAGAATGGGACGAGGAGAACAAGCAATTCCACATCAAGTCAAGAATCAAGCAGCACGCAAACGTTAAAGTTGCGTGGGGAGCATGCGAACAGGAGGGGGATGGATGTTGAGCTCTGTGGCGCGCCTTGGTTGACTTTGGTTCTGGATGCTCGTTATGTGCTGTGCTAGAAAGGTTGGCTTGAAATGAGGGCAGGCGTTGAAAGTGTTTGGAGGGCTGATTGTTGGAGTCTGGTGGTCTTGCTTGAGATGGTCTTTAGTTGTTTGCCTGGATCCAGAGCAGTTGTTTTCTTGTGAGAGGATGGCAATTGAAGGCCAGAGTGTGCAGTGTCGGCTTTGAGGGTGGACTCGGCATATTGATCGACACTAACATCCCCTAATAATATCATATCAATAACTAATATTTGATATACCATCCACCCCAACCCCTCTCTGCGTTTCAGGGTTGTGGAGGCACCGGATTTGCTGAGGGGTACCAAGAGGACCTGGACCAGGCTAATGAGGACATACACAAGTGTGTTTTGGGGTGACAAAACACTTGGGAAAGAAAGTACGCGGACATCAATAAAATAAGTGGAGGGTGAAGAAATATGGCCGAGAAGTCAGAGGCAGATTATTTTGACCATAACTGCGTCCGTGTATGACTTGTCCATTACATGTATTTTGATCTTTAGTCTGTTTTAACAGTCTTTGACTTGCAGGTTGTCGGGCGGCGACGGAGTGTGATGGTCCGAGAGGCATCAAGAACCACCAGACGAGGGTTAGAATTATTCATGCGCAAAATGACGTGAGCAGCACACATCTAATTTTGCTAACATTATGCGTTTTGCACGGTGCACGAAAGGACGGGCGAGCGCACCCAACAGACAGTCGACTCTCCAATCAAGTCGGTGACACGTCACATGACTTTGTGATGCTTTTGCTGTGTGGATTCTGCACCGAGCGACCGGGCCAGGTCTTGAGGAAGAACCGCTTCTCTGCCGACGACCTGCTATGTTTTGACTCATGAAATGAAGTCTCGTGTTGTTTTCTTCCTTGTATAACACGGCGTGTGTGAAATGTTGCCCACTCAGCCTCCGTTGCAGCCTGGCCGTCCTGGAAGGGGGTTGATCTTTCAATTTCAGGTTTTCTTCTGTAGGGGACGTCGCCGACCTTTCGTCGACTGTTTAGATTTTGAGACTCTTTTGTGAATAAAGGGCTCTACAAATGTACTTGTTGCAGGGTGGAGGAGGAGCCGGCGCCCATGTTGCACCACAGCAGCGTAATAAGTGCGAATGCACAAAAGATGAAATTGTTTTTGTAGGTTGGAAGAGGAGCCGGATGAAAGGAAAGATCACGAAACGCATGGCCACTGAGTCTACTTTTGGTATTTTATTTTTTTTTGTTTCCTGTGCAAATATAAGTTTTAATAGTCCTCTTGCACGTTATGTTCCAAGGTGGCGTTGGTGTGAGATGAGCGAGAGGCATCACGAGCCACCAGACGAGGGTAAGAAAACCAACAGACGTGCGAGTGAAACAATTGAGACATCGAGAACTGCGGTGTGCAGTGTCAAGACGAAACGTGCACAAAAGCACTTTTGTCGGGCGGAAGAGGAGCCTGATGGATGGAAAGGCTGCAAATTGATATGCGACAGGCACAATTAATTTCTTTCTGGGTTGCAGGACTCGGCATGAGCTGGATGGGATGAGGAAGAGGAGCCGTTCCGCAAATGAAGAATCAAGCGGCACACAAATAAGTATAATCTGTTTGAGGTGTGCTTGTAAACGATGCGCAGGAGGAGACAGAGTTGTGAGCTTTGTGGTTTGCCTCGGTTGAGCGTAGCGAAGGAGGCTTGTTGGAGTTGTTGGAGGAGCAGGAAAGGTCTGATGCCAAAGAGGGCAGTCGTGAACGGTGTTTTTGGAGCCGATGGTGTGGTTGTGGTTGAGTGCTCTTTGGCAAGGATTGTTGGAGATGGTCAGCTCGTCGTTTGGCTCGTCTGGATGCAGAGCAGGTTTTTGTTGTTTGAGGATGTCTGTTGGAAAGCTGGTTGGTGGGCGATGGTGTCGGCAGGCGTTGGGGGCGGAGTCTGTCATATTCTCACACGAAAACATTTGTGTTTCAGCGTTGTGGAGGCACTGGACCAGCGACCGAGAGCAACTTGGACCAGCACCATGAGTCAGAAGACAAAGCAAGTGTCCTTTTGCAGTTGACAAAGAGTCGGTTGGAAAACTCTGGAAGGTCGACAAATGGCAAGAAATCAAATAAATGTCATGTGGCCAAAACATACCAATTTATTTTTGTTTTTGTCTAAACGGCAGCGCATCGTACTCGCCAAATTTCCTGTCCAGCTGAGTTGGGTCCCACCTCCAGTCGCCTTCTACGACTCCTGGACCGCTTTTGTCGGCGCCGTCCTCGCCATTGACCCGAGTGATGTTCACAAATGTTGAGGTCTCTCACGGGCGGCGATCACCAACATGGAGCTGCTGCGTGCGAGCGGCCATCAGGGAGCCTGCAGTCGACTTGCATCTTCAGAAGACGAAGCAAAGCGACAATCACCAAAGGAATGGTGTGCTTGTTTTGCAGGGTGGAGGCGGGGTCACGAAATGCATGCCAGATAAATCAACAAGAGGTGCACGATGACGATGTAGATGGATGGGAAGAGGAAGGATTGCAGCCGTCCAATGAAGGCACTGCAAGATGAACATCTTGTTGGCTTTTGCAATAAAATTGATGACAGCGCATGTTAAGACAAGTCTCTTTTCCATAGCGTTCTCGGACGAGAGAAGATGCTCCGGTACTTGGAGAGCAAAGCGCTACCTTGGCAAGGAGAGTTTCCTTTTTTTTTTTTTTTTTCCCCTCCCACTTGATGTTTGTCTCCACTCTGTCACAAACTCACGGGTGTGCACTGACTGCATGATCGGGAGAAGTCGCCTTGCTGTTTTCTTGTGCCTTCTTCTGCCACTGTTTCTACTTTGCCTTTCTAACAGGGTGCCAGTGGCGTGGGACGGCCCAAGCGGTACAAAGAACCACTGGACAACAGTCGTAATCACACCAAGTGAGACGCATCCAACTGATTGTACTGAATGTGTTTTGCAGGATGGACCATGAGTCTCATTGGACGAAAGACCCGAAAATAAGATGGTGACGGTCGAGTCAACAGATCCCCGATCAGATCTCCTGGACACACAACACCACAGCAGTGATGAAGGTCCATCAGCATCTGCACATCTGAGGGTCCTCAAGAAATTCAACCTGAACAGGAAACTGCTGCTGGCCTTCCACCACTCGTCCATCGAGAGCCTGCTGACTGACTGTGTCTCTCCCTGGTACGGCGGCTGCACTGAGGCAGACAGAGTGAGGCTCCAGAGGACAGTCCCAACAGCGCAGAGGATTATCGGCTGCCCTCTCCCCTCCCTGTCGGACGTCTACGCCACCCGGTGCCTCAGCAGAGCTCACCAAAGACGATACTCACCTGAGCTCACTCCTCTTTGACCTGTTGCAGCCAAACAAAGACTAACAGACTGAAAAACAGTTTCTTCCCGAGAGCCATCTTCATGCTGAACTCTCGCACTCAACTACCTCTACCTTGAGGAACTGCAACATAATGTTTTTTGTAATTAATTTCATATTTATTTTTTATTTTATCGTAAATTTAGTTTTGTTAAGCTGCACTGGAGAAGGGAGCTCTCAATCTCGTTGTACACTGTATGCAATGACAATAAAGCGCTTTCTGATTCTGACGTTTGTTGTTGCAGGTTGGAGAAGGAAGCTCTCAATCTCGTTGTACACTGTATGCAATGACAATAAAGCGCTTTCTGATTCTGACGTTTGTTGTTGCAGGTTGGAGAATGAAGCGGTTGGGACATGAATCCCAGAACAAGGTCCGAAGTACAAATGAAAATTCCAAGCGCCGGTCCCAAAAGTAATGGTCTGCGTTCATGTGCTTTTTTAGCAGGGTAGAAGAGGAGCCGGAAGGAAGGAAGGAATGGACAAAGGTAACAAAACGCATGGCAAATACATCATGAGGACGAGGAAGGATCGCTCCCGTCAAATGACGCTACGAGGTCGACAGCTCCCTGGCTCTTGAGGTGAGTGTCAAAGTTTGAACATGGATGACACGGGATGTTAAGATGGGTCTTTTTTTCTTTTTTTTTTGTGCTTCCACTTGGTGTCTTTGTCTCCGTTCCGTCACTAACTCACTGGGTGTGTTTGGAAAACACTGACTGCATGATGGCTATTTTGGACCGAGCTGTGCATGAAAGCAACGATGCTTCATTTGAGTCCCATGCGCTCCGAAAGATTTTGAGATGTTTGTATTTGATTTTGTTGGAAGCGAAATGTCAAGCTTCCTTTTTGTATGTTCCAGATGTGCCTTTGTCCTTGAATTAAAATTGTGAAGTGATTTCAAGTGGTCTGTACTTCAACTGGGCAGAGCCAGTACATGTAGTTGTGTTGTCTAACAAAAATGGCATTGATGTAAACGTTCTTGGATGAGTTACACATGAGTAACAATATTGACAGTCACACGTGCAACATGTTGGGCATTCATAGTAAAAAGAGATATATTTATTTGTTGTAAATTTAATTGACTTGTTAAATTGGTGACACTGAATGTGGCGCCTAAAGCATGAGTCGTAAAAAGTAAATGGGCCGACGGAAGCTCTGAACAGAAATGACCACGTCTGCTATACGAAAAGGAAAATGTTGGAAGGCTGAACAGCAAAAATAAGCGAGCCGATGGTGAAAAACCATTTTACATTTGAGATTTTGGGAATGAGTTGTTTTGGGGTTTTTTTGCACTTGATGTTAGTGCAATATGTTGTAAATGTCCCTATTGTGTTTGAAATACAGTCATTTCTTTTTTGTTGTCTCTGTCATTCATTATCATGCAGTCATCATGGATCACTTGACTGGTCGTATTAAAAAAAAAAAAAAAACCTTTACGATAAGTAGTCTCCTTAAAAAAAAACTTCTATAAAAAAAAAAAAGAAAAGTTACTTTACATGAGCTTAAAAAAAAGCCTTATGATGCAGCTCTATTTTTATGTATATATATTTGTATGTATATACATACCCCGCAATTGAGTTGGGCGTCTCAACATAATGGAATTGCCGACCTCTGACGGAACCGATAAATATGGTAGGAGCGCTATAAGCACAGTCCATCGGTAAAACCATTTAAAAATGTTCTCTCTGTGCTTTTTCAAGATATAATAATAATAATTTGCCCTTTATTAGTCCCACAATGGGGAAATTCGAGATTCGAACCCAGGCCTCCTGGGGAGACTGGGTCCTGAACGCGGCGCCTTAGACCACTCGGCCATCCTGGCAGCCAGGGAATTGTCAGAAGTGGGATATCGCAACTCCCAACAAAATCGTTTGGGACAAATCCCCTCTCCTATGCAAACCTAAACTTTGTTACTCATAATTTGCGATACTGATTATATGAACGGTTGATGAAAAATGTCAAATTTGTTCTCTGAGAGGCTCTCATTACCGGTGACGGGGATTGTAGCATGAAACGCACTGAGAAGTGTATTCAGTGACAAATGAACGGCAGTAGCAGTGGCAAGGCAAGATGGCTCCCCTCTGGCTTCAGCCGCGAGGGGCCGATTGCTAGTCCGTTCATATAAAAGTCGATCCACGTCACTCGACGCGCCGTGAGAGCAGAGGGCATCCATCCATCATCTGTACCGCTTCTCCTCACTAGGGTCGCGGGGGGTGCTGGAGCCTATCCCAGCTATCTTCGGGCAGGAGGCGGGGGACACCCTGAACTGGTTGCCAGCCAATTGCAGGGCACACAGAGACGAACAACCATCCGCACTCACACTCACACCTAGGGGCAATTTCGAGTGTTCAATCGGCCTGCCATGCATGTTTTTGGAATGTGGGAGGAAACCCACGCAAGCACGGGGAGAACATGCAAACTCCACACAGGATGGCCGGAGCCGGGATCGAACCCACGCCCGATGCTGTCTCTCACTGTGAGACCATCGTGCTAACCAGTCGGCTACCGTGTCGCCCGCAGAGGGCATCAATAGGTAAACAAATGGAGCGCAGGGAAGAAATTGAAATGAGTCCCTCCTCTCCAACGCCCCCAGTCATTGCGATGACATTTTCCGAGTATCGTCGATATCGGCCAATATCAGCTGTTTTTCCCGTACTGGAGGTCCATTGCAGGCTGAAATGGGTGTGTAACAAGTGCGCTCCAACAACCCCCAGACCCCCCCTGACGAATAGGCTGCGGCGCATGTCTGCAGCAATTTTTTAATTAAATGGCAAAGAAGCATAAAACAAATCATTCCTTACACTTGCAAGGATCTTCAAGCATACCGCTTATTGATGTACTGTAGACTTCTTATTCTGTTTCTAGCTCACACACATTGAACAGTGATATTGGAGAGAACAGCTTGGTTAGGGTTAGTTGCAGACATTACATGAAGATATACATGACATTGGTATCAATGGGGTTTGAACCTTGGATCTCAGGTGAACAAACCCACAGCTCTATCCGCTAAGCCAGCTGGGACATGGGAGTAACTGCCACTGCTTGTCCATGTATCTTTAAACATGCGACCTTTGTCAGCTTGCAAAAGACAAAAGCGCACATGGTGCACTTCCTTTCGTTCCTTCCGTGGCCTGGTGGTCAATGCCACGGCTTGGGATCCAGAATACCTGAGTTCAAATCCCGACATATGCAGTGCAATACCGAAAGCTCGCACAGGCGAGGCATCTGCCGAACAGTGGCAGGCACAAGGTTGGCAACCCGGTGCAAGGGGGCGGAATCCAGATGGACGCTTTGGTGTCCTGGTTGAGGAATGGGCACCAGGACTAGTGACTCTGACTTAGAGTTTTCCCTCTTAATTGACAATAAGTAAATACTTGCTTGAACAAAATGTGGTGAGAAACACCCGGGGTGAGATTTGATCCTAAGACCACAAGTTCCCCAATGCACAACACACCCCACTGAGCTAGCAGTGATTTGGAAGTCTCAGTTGCTCCGTGTCCATATATCCTAAGCAATGGGCTTTGTCAGTGGGAAAGACAAAAGCGCACGTGGTGCAGTCTCCCTCGTTCATCCCGTGGCCTGGTGGTCAATGATACGGGTTGGGATCCTGAAGTACCTGGGTTCAAATCCCAACACATTCTGAACAATACTGAACGCCGGCTCGGCAGGGCAGCTGCTGGACAGTGGCGGAGGGGGCAGCAGGCAGGCACAAAGGCCGGCTGCCAGGTAGATACCTGGTTACGTCACCTCGGTGGGCGCGGGACGGCAAGACTAGGATCTCTAATGTAAAGAGTTTTTCTCTTAATTGACAATAAGTAAATGCTTGCTTCAACATAATGTGGTTAGACATACTTACCTACCACGTGTGCAGAGACACCGGGGTTGAGATTCGAAACTAGGACCGGAGGTTCCCCAATGCACGACACACACCACTGAGCTAGCAGTGATTTGAAAGTCTCACTGGCTCCGTGTCCATATATCCTAAACAATGGGCGTTGTCAGTGGGAAAGACAAAGGCGCACGTGGTGCAGTGACCCTTGTTCCTCCCGTGGCCTGGTGGTCAATGATACGGTTTGGGATCCTAAAGTACCTGGGTTCAAATCCAGACACATGCCGTACAATACAGAAAGCTAGCTTGGGCTAGGCAGGTCAGTGGGAGACAGAAGGGGGCTATGGGCAGGCAGGGGGTGGGACAGGCAGGGGCTGGGACAGGTAGGCAATGGGCAGGACAGAGAGCAGGCCGGACAGATGAAGGGCGGACAAGGCAGGACAGATAGCAGCGAAGGGCCGCCCAGTTAGGGCAGAGAGCAGGAAGGACAGTCAGCAGTGAAGGGCGGCCGGGCAGAGAGCAGGCAGGACAGTCAGCAGTGAAGGGCGGCCCGGCAGAGAGCAGGCAGTGCAGATGAAGGGCGGACAAGGCAGGACAGACAGCAGGGAAGGGCCGCCCAGTTAGGGCAGAGAGCAGGCAGTGAAGGGCGGAGGTGGAGGAGTACCTGTCCGGGGTTGGTGGGCCAAATCCTAAACAGCTGTGGCGAGGGGTGGACAGGTACGCGGTGGAGGTGGAGGAAATGGTGAGGAGAGGGAGAGAAAGTGGAGGTGGAGGAAATGGTGAGGAGAGGGAGAGAAAGTGGAGGTGGAGGAAATGGTGAGGAGAGGGAGAGAAAGTGGAGGTGGAGGAAATGGTGAGGAGAGGGAGAGAAAGTGGAGGTGGAGGAAATGGTGAGGAGAGGGAGAGAAAGTGGAGGTGGAGGAAATGGTGAGGAGAGGGAGAGAAAGTGGAGGTGGAGGAAATGGTGAGGAGAGGGAGAGAAAGTGGAGGTGGTGGAGAGAAGGTGGAGGCAGAGGAGAGAATGGTGGAGAGAAGGTGGAGGCAGAGGAGAGAATGGTGGACATAAATGAGAAATATATAGGGCACCTGCTGTATAATTTTCACATTTGTCCCCCTTTCTCTCCTCTCTCCTCTGCCTCTGCCTCCACCTTCTCTTCTCTTCTCCGCACATCTCCCTCCTCCACCTCCACCTTCTCTTCTCCGCACATCTCCCTCCTCCACCTCCACTTCCACTTTCTCTCCTCCACCTCCACTTCCACTTCCACTCCTCCACTCTCTTTCCTCTCTCTCCTCCAACCTTCTCACCATTTCCTCCACCTCCACCTCCACCATGTACCTGTCCACCCCTCGCCACAGCTGTTTAGGATTTGGCCCACCAACCCCGGACAGGTACTCCTCCACCTCCGCCGCCGCCCTTCACTGCCTGCTCTCTGCCCTACCTGGGCGGCCCTTCGCTGCTATCTGTCCTGCCTTGTCCGCCATTCATCTGCACTGCCTGCTCTCTGCCGGGCCGCCCTTCACTGCTGACTGTCCTGCCTTGTCCGCCCTTCATCTGCACTGCCTGCTCTCTGCTGGGCCGCCCTTCACTGCTGACTGTTCTGCCTGCTCTCTGCCCTAACTGGGCGGCCCTTTGCTGTTATCTGTCCTGCCTTGTCCACCCTTCATTTTTCCTGCCTGCCTGCCTGCCCATTCCCTGCCTGTCCCACCCCCTGCCTGCCCATACCCCCCTTCTGTCTCCCACTGACCTGCCTAGCCCAAGCTCGCTTTCAGTATTGTACTGCATGTGTCTGGATTTGAACCCAGGTACTTTAGGATCCCAACCCATATCATTGACCACCAGGCCACGGGAGGAACAAGGGTGACTGCACCACGTGCGCCTTTGTCTTTCCCACTGACAACGCCCATTGATTAGGATATATGGACACGGAGCAAGTGAGACTTTCAAATCACTGCTAGCTCAGTGGTGTGTGTCGTGCATTGGGAAACCTCAGGTCCTAGTTTCGAATCTCAACCCCGGTGTCTCAGCACACGTTGTAGGTAAGTATGTCTCAACGCATTATGTGGAAGCAAGCATTTACTTATTGTCAATTAAGAGAAAAACTCTTTACATTAGAGTTCCTTGTCATGCCATCCCGCGTCCACCGAGATGCCTTAACCAGGCATCTACGTGGCAGCCGGCCTTTGTGCCTGCCTGTTGCCCCCTCCGCCACTGTCCAGCAGCTGCCCTGCCGAGCTGGCGTTCAGTATTGTTCAGAATGTGTCTGGATTTGAACCCAGGTACTTTAGGATCCCAACCCGTATCATTGACCACCAGGCCACGGGAGGAACAAGGGTGACTGCACCACGTGCGCTTTTGTCTTTTCCACTGACAAAGCCCATTGATTAGGATATATGGACACGGAGCAACTGAAACTTCCAAATCACTGCTAGCTCACTGGGGTGTGTTGTGCATTGGGGAACCTGTGGTCCTAGGTTCAAATCTCACCCCGGGTGTTTCTCACAACATTTTGTTCAAGCAAGTATTTACTTATTGTCAATTGAGAGAAAAAGTCCCTTAGTTGGAGACAGCAGTAACACGGTGCCGCATCCACCCAGGACACTCAACCTGCCAGCTGCCCCCGCTTCTGCCTGCCGCAAACCTGCCACTGTCCAGCCTGAGCTTGCTTTCAGTATTGCACAGGATGTGTCTGGATTTGAACCCAGGTACTTCAGGATCGCAACCCTCATCATTGCTCACCGGGCCACGGGAGGAACGACAAACACAGCACAATGTGCGCCTTTGTCTTTTCCACTCACTTGTCGGTTCCACGCTGACAAAGCCCGTTGTTTAGGATAGATGGGGTGGGTGCAAATGCGGTTTACAAATCGCTGTTGGCTGAGTGGTTAGTGTTGTGTGCTGGAGAAACTGAGGTCCTAGGACCGAATCTCGCCCTGGGTGTTTCTACACACATTGTAGGCAAGTAACTCTCAACGCATTATGTTCAGGCAAGTGTTTACTTATTGCCAATTAAGAGGGAAAACTCTAAGTCAGAGTCACTAGTCCTGGTGCCCATTCCTCAACCAGGACACCAAAGCGTCCATCTGGATTCCACCCCCTTTCACCGGGCTGCCAACCTTGTTGCCTGCCAGCTTTCGGAATTGCACTGCATATGTCGGGATTTGAACTCAGGTATTCTGGATCCCAACCCGTGGCATTGACTACCAGGCCACGGGAGGAACGGAACGAAGTGCACCATGTGCGCTTTTGTCTTTTGCAAGCTGACAAAGGTCGCATGTTTAAAGATGCATGGACAAGCAGTGGCCGTTACTCCCAGGTCCCAGCTGGCTTAGCGGATAGAGCTGTGGGTTTGTTCACCTGAGATCCAGGGTTCAAACCCCATTGATACCAATGTCATGTATATCTTCATGTAATGTCTGCAACTAACCCTAACCAAGTTGTTCTCTCCAAATGTATCTGTCACTGTTCAATGTGTGTGTGCTATAAACAGGATAAGAGGTCTACAGAAAATCAATAACCAGTAGGCTTGAAGATCCTTGCAAGTGTAAGGCATTATTTGTTTTATTCTTCTTTAATATTCAAATAAAAAGATTGTTGCCGACATGCGCCGCAACCTATTCGTCGGGGGGGAGGGCAGGGGGTTGTTGGATCGCACCTGTTGCACACCAATTTCAGCCTGGAATGGACCGGCTTTTCGGGAAAAAAGAGCTGATATTGGCCGATATCGACGGTACTCGGAAAACGTCGTCGCAATGACTGGGGGTGGGGGCGTTGGAGAGGAGGGACTCAATTCAATTTCTTCGCTGTGCTCCATTTTTTTACCCATTGACGCTCTCTGCTGTTGCGGCGCGTCGAGTGACGTAGATCGACTTTTATATGAACGGACTAGCAATCGGCCCCTCGCGGCTGAAGCCAGAGGGGAGCCATCTTGCGTTGCCACTGCTCCTGCCGTTCATTTGTCACTGAATGCACTTATCAGTGCGTTTCACGCTACAACCCCCGTCACCGGTAATGAGAGCCTCTCAAAGAACAAGTTTCACATTTTTCATCAACTATTCACAGCCAGGATAGCAAATTATGAGTGACAAAGTTTAGGTTCGCAAAGGGGAGGGAATTTATCCCGAAGGAGTTTGCTTTCATTTGCTGGTAGTTGCGACATGCAAATCTTTGCGAAGCACTGAGAGAGAACATTTTTAAATGGTTTTACTGATGGACTGTGCTTATATTTCTTTTTAAGAGCCACACAACTCAATTGCGGTGCATGTATATCAGCATGTGTGCGCGTGTGTGTGTATATATTATATATATATATATATAGATATATATATATTTTGATGGATGGATGGATATAGACATACATACGGATAGATGTATCTATACATACATTACACACCTCTCTTCCTCTCGCTCTCTCTCTCCCCACCTCCCATCACCCCTCTCCCCCACATATAAGTCGTCATTGTGTCACACAAATAGTCTAGTCTTGTCGATAGAACTTCTGTTGAGGTGAATGTCTTGCGGGTGAAAAGGTTTGGAGGCGTTCATGTATAGTAAGAATGTTTTTAAACAACCATTTATAGAAGAACCTTTTTTAAGGAGACAGCCTTTAGTAATTTTTTTTTTTTTTTTGAAGACAACCAAGGATAGAAAGCCCCTTTTTTTTTTTTTAAAGACGAACAGGCAAGTGATCCATGATGACAGCATGATAATGAATGACAGACAACAAAAAAGAAATGATTGTATTTTAAACAGATTCACAATAGTGACATTTACAACATATTGCACTTATATCAACTGCAAAAAAAACAAAAAAAACTGTCAAATGTAAAATTATTTTTCACCATCAGCTGACTTATTTGTTTTTCAGCCTTCCAACATTTTCCTTTTCGTATAGCACACGTGGTCATTTCTGTTCAAAGCTTCCATCGGCCCGTTTACTTTTTACTACTCATGCTTTATAAAGATGCTACTATCAGTGTCAACAATTTAACAAGTCAATTATATTTACAACAAAAAAAGATTTTTACTATGAATGCCCAACAAGTTGCACGTGTGAGTGTCAATATTGTTACACGTGATTTAAAGCGTAATTAAACATCCTTCAAATGTTTACATCAATGCCATTTTTGTTAGACAACACAACTACATGTACTGGCTCTGCCCAGTTGAAGTACAGACCACTTGAAATCACTTCACAATTTTAATTCAAGGACAAAGGCACATCTGGAACATACAAAAGCTTGACATTTCGCTTCCAACAAAATCAAATACAAACATCTCAAAATCTTTCGGAGCGCATTGAACTCAAATGACGCATCGTTGCTTTCATGCACAGCTCAGTCCAAAATGGCCATCATGCAGTCAGTGTTGTCCAAACACACCCAGTGAGTTAGTGACAGAACAGAGACAAAGACACCAAGTGGAAGCACAAAGAAAAAAATACTCTCCCCGTCGAGTTGGCGTTTTTCACTCCAAGAATCTGCACCTCTTGTGGGGAGAACCCTGCAAAAAGGAAAGACCCATCTTGTCATCCATGTTCAAACTTTGACACTCACCTCAAGAGCCAGGAAGCTGTCGACCTCGTAGCGTCATTTGACGGGAGCGATCCTTCCTCGTCCTCATGATGTATTTGCCATGCGTTTTGTTACCTTTGTCCATTCCTTCCTTCCGGCTCCTCTTCTACCCTGCTAAAAAAGCACATGAACGCACACCATTACTTTTGGGACTGTCACTTGGAATTTTCATTTGTACTTCGGACCTTGTTCTGGGATTCATGTCCCAACCGCTTCATTCTCCAACCTGCAACAACAAACGTCAGAATCAGAAAGCGCTTTATTGTCATTGCATACAGTGTACAACGAGATTGAGAGCTTCCTTCTCCAGTGCAATTTAACAAAACTAAATTTACGATAAAATAAAAAATAAATATGAAATTAATTACAAAAAACATTATGTTGCAGTTCTTCAAAGTAGAGGTAGTTGAGTGCGAGAGTTCAGCATGAAGATGGCTCTCGGGAAGAAACTGTTTTTCAGTCTGTTAGTCTTTGTTTGAGGGCAACAGGTCAAAGAGGAGTGAGCTCAGGTGAGTATCGTCTTTGGTGAGCTCTGCTGAGGCACCGGGTGGCGTAGACGTCCGACAGGGAGGGGAGAGGGCAGCCGATAATCCTCTGCGCTGTTGGGACTGTCCTCTGGAGCCTCACTCTGTCTGCCTCAGTGCAGCCGCCGTACCAGGGAGAGACACAGTCAGTCAGCAGGCTCTCGATGGACGAGTGGTGGAAGGCCAGCAGCAGTTTCCTGTTCAGGTTGAATTTCTTGAGGACCCTCAGATGTGCAGATGCTGATGGACCTTCATCACTGCTGTGGTGTTGTGTGTCCAGGAGATCTGATCGGGGATCTGTTGACTGACTGTCACCATCTTATTTTCGGGTCTTTCGTCCAATGAGACTCATGGTCCATCCTGCAAAACACATTCAGTACAATCAGTTGGACGCGTCTCACTTGGTGTGATTACGACTTTTGTACCGCTTGGGCCGTCCCACTCCACTGGCACCCTGTTAGAAAGGCAAAGTAGAAACAGTGGCAGAAGAAAACAGCAACTCGACTTCTCCCGATCATGCAGTCAGTGCACACCCGTGAGTTTGTGACAGAGTGGAGACAAACATCAAGTGGGAGGAAAAAAAGAGATACTCTCCTTGCCAAGGTAGCGCTTTGCTCTCCAAGTACCGGAGCATCTTCTCTCGTCCGAGAACGCTATGGAAAAGAGACTTGTCTTAACATGCGCTGTCATCAATTTTATTGCTAAAAGCCAACAAGATGTTCATCTTGCAGTGCCTTCATTGGACGGCTGCAATCCTTCCTCTTCCCATCCATCTTTGAGGCCAGCGATACACATCGTCATCGTGCACCTCTTGTTGATTTATCTGGCATGCATTTCGTGACCCCGCCTCCACCCTGCAAAACAAGCACACCATTCCTTTGGTGATTGTCGCTTTGCTTCGTCTTCTGAAGATGCAAGTCGACTGCAGGCTCCCTGATGGCCGCTCGCACGCAGCAGCTCCATGTTGGTGATCGCCGCCCGTGAGAGACCTCAACATTTGTGAACATCACTCGGGTCAATGGCGAGGACGGCGCCGACAAAAGCGGTCCAGGAGTCGTAGAAGGCGACTGGAGGTGGGACCCAACTCAGCTGGACAGGAAATTCCGCGAGTACGATGCGCTGCCGTTTAGACAAAAACAAAAATAAATTGGTATGTTTTGGCCACATGACATTTATTTGATTTCTTGCCATTTGTCGACCTTCCAGAGTTTTCCAACCGACTCTTTGTCAACTGCAAAAGGACACTTGCTTTGTCTTCTGACTCATGAAGCCGGTCCAAGTTGCTCAGTCGGGTGCCTCCACAACGCTGACACAAATGTTTTTGCGTTAATATGACCGACTCCGCCCCCAACGCCTGCCGACACCGTCGCCCAAAAACCAGCATTCCAACCGACATCCTCAATCAACAAAAAGCGGCTCTGCATCCAGACGAGCCAAACGACGAGCTGACCATCTCCAACAATCCTTGCCAAAGAGCACTCAACCACAACCACACCATCGGCTCCAAAAACACCGTTCACGACTGCCCTCTTTGGCATCAGACCTTTCCTGCTCCTCCAACAACTCCAACAAGCCTCCTTCGCTACGCTCAACCGAGGCAAACCACAAAGCTCACAACTCTGTCTCCTCCTGCGCATCGTTTACAAGCACACCTCAAACAGATTATACTTATTTGTGTGCCGCTTGATTCTTCATTTGCGGAACGGCTCCTCTTCCTCATCCCATCCAGCTCATGCCGAGTCCTGCAACCCAGAAAGAAATTAATTGTGCCTGTCGCATATCAATTTGCAGCCTTTCCATCCATCAGGCTCCTCTTCCGCCCGACAAATGTGCTTTTGTGCACGTCTCGTCTTGACACTGCACACCGCAGTTCTCGATGTCTCAATTGTTTCACTCGCACGTCTGTTGGTTTTCTTACCCTCGTCTGGTGGCTCGTGATGCCTCTCGCTCATCTCACAACAACGCCACATTGGAACATAACGTGCAAGAGGACTATTAAAACTTACATTTGCACACTAAACAAAAAAAATAGAACTAAAATACCAAAAGTAGACTTCACGCAATTTATTCAGTTTCTATGCGTTTCGTGATCTTTCCTTTCATCCGGCTCCTCTTCCACCCTACAAAAACAATTTCATCTTTTGTGCATTTGCACTTATTACGCTGCTGTGGTGCAACATGGGCGCCGGCTCCTCCTCCACCCTGCAACAAGTACATTTGTAGAGCCCTTTATTCACAAAAGAGTCTCAAAATCTAAACAGTCGACGAAAGGTCGGCGACGTCCCCTACAGAAGAAAACCTCAAATTGAAAGATCAATCCCCTTCCAGGATGGCCAGGCTGCAACGGAGGCCGAGTGGGCAACATTTCACACACGCCGTGTTATACAAGGTGAAGAAAACAACACGAGACTTCATTTCATGAGTCAAAACATAGCAGGTCGTCGGCAGAGAAGCGGTTCTGGCCCGGTCGCTCGGTGCACAAGCCACACAGCAACAAAGTCATGTGACGTGTCACCGACTTGATTGGAGAGTCGACTGTCTGTTGGGTGCACTCGCCCGTCCTTTTGAGCACCGTGCAAAACGCATAATGTTAGCAAAATTAGTCGTGTGCTGCTCACGTCATTGTGCGCATGAATAATTCTAACCCTCGTCCGGTGGTTCTTGATGCCTCTCGGAACATCACACTCTGCCGCCGCCCGACAACCTGCAAGTCAAAAACATGGACCGGGGGTGGGGGGGGGGGACAATGACAAGTCATTAAAACAGACTGTAAACAACAAAATGTGTGGATGAGTCATATGCTGATTTATTTTTGGCTGAATGGCCAAACTCAAAATGTCTCAATACCAGCACGTGTCGTTCAGTGACAGCGGAGACAACAAAGAGCAAAGAAATACTCTCCGTCGTTGGCGCTTTGCTCTCCAAGGGCCGTAGCATCTGCTCCTCTCGTCGTCGTGTGTCACTTGCTCATGTTCGTGCTACGAGTTTTGTTACTTCTGTCCAGTCTTTCATTCTGATCCTCCATCCTGCAAACACAAGCACATAAACGCAGACAATTACTTTTGAGACTGTCACTTGGATTGTTTTACTTTAATACGTGTACTTATGACCCGGTTCTGGTTCTCCAAGGTGCCTCCTGTCCCAACCGGCTTCCCCTTCACCCTGCAACAAGTCAAGGACGGAGGCATCGTGGTCAACATTTAACACAATACCGTGTTCTAAATGAACTAAAACAATATGAGACTCCATATCTTGCGTCAAAACACGGCAGGTCGTCTGCAGAGAAGCGGTTCTTCCTCAAGACCTGGCCCGGTCGCTCGGTGCAGAATCCTCACAGCAAAAGCATCACAAAGTCACGTGTAGTGTCACCGACTTTATTGGAGCGTCGACTGTTGGTTTCACTCGCCCGTCCTTTCGTCCACGCTGCAAAATGAATAATGTGCGATTTGTTGTGTGCTGCTCACGTCATTTTGTGCATGAATAATTCAAACCCTCGTCTGGTGGTTCTTGATGCCTCTCGGACCATCACACTATGCTGCCGCCCGACAACATCCTGCAAGTCAAAGACTGTTAAAACAGACTAAAGATCAAAATACATGTAATGGACAAGTCGTAAACGGACGCAGTTATGGTCAAAATAATCTGCCTATGACTTCTCGACCATATTTCTTCACCCTCCACTTATTTTATTGATGTCCGCGTACTTTCTTTCCCAAGTGTTTTGTCACCCCAAAACACACTTGTGTATGTCCTCATTAGCCTGGTCCAGGTCCTCTTGGTTCCCCTCAGCAAATCCGGTGCCTCCACAACCCTGAAACGCAGAGAGGGGGTGGGGTGGATGGTATATCAAATATTAGTTATTGATATGATATTAGGGGATGTTAGTGTCGATCAATATGCTGAGTCCACCCTCAAAGCCGACACTGCACACTCTGGCCTTCAATTGCCATCCTCTCACAAGAAAACAACTGCTCTGGATCCAGGCAAACAACTAAAGACCATCTCAAGCAAGACCACCAGACTCCAACAATCAGCCCTCCAAACACTTTCAACGCCTGCCCTCATTTCAAGCCAACCTTTCTAGCACAGCACACAACGAGCATCCAGAACCAAAAGTCAACCAAGGCGCGCCACAGAGCTCAACATCCTTCCCCCTCGTCTTCACACGCTCCCCACGCAACGTTAACTTTTGCGTGCTGCTTGATTCTTGACTTGATGTGGAATTGCTTGTTCTCCTCGTCCCATTATGCTCCTCTTGCAGCCTGCAAAACACACGCGCACCATTACTTCCGTGCGAGTAACTTCATTTGTGCGTTTGTACATTTCACCCTTATTTATCTCTTCACCCAGACAAAATCATAAAATTCCCCAAAATTACACCCCAAAAATATAGAAAACAGTACATTAGCTTATTGACATTTAACATCGGTAGAAAAAGAAAAGCAGCCATTCCCATTTCAGCAATGATTCAATTGACGTAACCAATTTATTTTCAGGAGTTACAACTCTGAACTGCGCTACTGTTCTAAAACAAAAACACATTCACTTACCATTCCTCGCACTGAGTTGGACTGAACTTTCAGTGTGGACAGTGAGCTTATCCCCTCAGCTCATTTGTGGAATTGACGAAAGCTGCTTTTGTTCAGGCACAGAAAAGCTGCACATTTGGACACAGTATGGACTTCATAATTGGACCAAGATGTAGGGGGAAAAAAATTAATCGCTTTAGACAAGAGCAGACATTTTCAGGTATTCATTGTGTACAGTTATATTCACAAATGTCACACAAGCTGAAACATTACACCAATTTATTTTCACCTGGTCAAATGTCCTCTTGCTCGCTTTGTATTTCAGGATGCTGTGTTCATTTTTAGTTCTGGAGAGAATCAACAGAAAATCAGTTGATATCTCAACATGTTAATTTTGTAATAATTACAAATCTTAACTCAAGCAGCACTTTCTAAAGGAAATGCATGCAAGTGTTTAAAGCCGTTGAGATTGTGCATTTTATTTAAGATCGCAAATCTTTGCGGCCAACTTTAACGAATTACCATCAAACTAAATCTACTTCAAACAAAAAATACTTTTAGCGGTATGGTATCTCATGTTAGCGCTACAAGTGGACAATAAGAAGATACAATCTTTCATTTTAACACAACTTACTTCAAATTGGACAGATGATCCAAGATTGCAGTCCAAAAATGGCATCATGCTTCGCCGTCCAAATAGGATAAAATGTGTATAACACACACACACACACTCACAGACACCGATCGGAAATCAGAGAAACAAACATTTGCAAAAGAGGCATGTGTTGGGCATGTATCAACCGGCACCGGCAGAATAGTCATGATTTTTGACTGTATTTGGAGAGGAAAAGGTTTAAACGCGAGTTCTTGACAACCGCAGGCAATGTTTTGACAAAAATTACATTCACAAGCTTACAAAACACAGATTCAAGGAAAATAAATTGAACATTGAACAACCGAGCACAAGATTTGAAAAAAAAATTACAAATGCAATGGGCCTACCTGAGATTGGGTGAGGGGATGATTTTTTTTTTAACCCAACAGAGAAGGAAATCAAAAATGATGAAAAAAGGTACATATATCACCTGACATAAAATACATATTTAATAAATACACAAAAAAATAGCCAAACAAACCAAGAACAAAAAAACCTTTATAGTTCAATTCCCAGGTAAAGAGTCATCAGGTGTGTCCTTTCCAACAATTAAAAAAAAAAAAAGCAAAAAGAGCTGGCCAGCTTTAAAACAAACAAAGCAAAACACATTGGAAGGAAATTGTTGCAAAAGAAACCAAGAGCACAAAGTGTTAAAATCAAGCAAAAGAATAGCGAATTGTAACGTGCTGTACTCAGACCTCAAATGCTGTTACATCCCCCAAGTGTGCAAATCCTACAAAAAGCAAAATGTCATTCAGAGAAACGGCAACAAACGACAAACATTTGCTGTGCACTCACTTAGCCGGGGAAAAGCCACGCGCTCGGGCGCCATCTTGCCTCACCTGTATTTGATGATTCGCATCGCGCACACCTGTCTTCAATTGAACTGCAGTTCTGACGTCACGTCCGCCAATCACAGCCAACCTTCTTCTTCTTCTGCTTGCTCAACAGCGTTTTGCACACTTCCGCTACCCGGTGAGCTCTCAAAATAACTGCATTGGCTTACCGTCGAAATTGTTGCAATATCACGCCACCAAAACGAAAGTGAATCACATGCCCCAAATAAAGTATGACTGACAAGACGGCTATTATGACACAACACGACACATCGTCTTCAAGCGCCATCTCCTGGCCAGTCGGAGAAATGCAGTCGGTGACAACTTCCAGGAATCACAAACAAGCATACGAGCTGTATTTTAAGATGAGCTGTAGATCACCCACGAAATATGCAACATGAGCCTTTGAGCACTACCACATATTGGCCATCAGATGTCTCTGTTCCCTTCCCCTTCACCTTTTTAATGTACTGAACCACAGGGGAGAGGGGGTGGGCGTGTGTGCCGGGGGGGTCTCTGCGCGAGAGTAGACGTATGAGTCACCTTGTGAATGGGCTGCAACACATGCTTATCGCTGCAAAGATGCTTGACACAAGGACGAGCTTTTCCTCATTCAGTCCAGATTGCAGTGTCTGCTCAGAGAGCCCTCTAACATGACTCCAAGCTATTGTAGTCAGATAAAAACAATTTAATATTCCACTAAGTGCTATATTCATGAGATTAACAAATGGAGAGTCAAAATTAAGTGTTTTTATGGGAGGAGGAGAGGTAGTACAAAAATGCGCAAAAATGCAATGAGTTTTGCACAAGTGGCAAATCAGGAAAATGGATGTTTTATATAACATGGTAATCGTTATGTTTACTGAGCCAATTTTGCTGCTTGTCATAGTAAGTACAGTTGTTTGAGTAGATTGACTTTATTCCTGCATTTTTGGTGGATAATTTATGACATCATTTTCCAAAAGGAAGAATTATCCTGCAGAACATATCGCTCATGAGAATTACCAAGTTATTTCAGTCGCTGGTGAGATTTAAACTCCAGGGACAATTCCAAATGGTTATACATTATTTTTCTTTTGCAGAAATAATCCATATCTCTGGAGAGTAGAAACGTAGTTCAAACATACCTGAAATGCTGGCTGCTGGCTTTCAACATAACGCTACTAATGTGAAATGTTATTGTTCCAAGTTATTGAGTGAATCAATAAATAGGCAATACTAAACTCAATTGACACGGTTGCTGTGTTGGTAAACAAATCTTTACTCATACAGTTCAGAATATTGATACAGCAAAGTAAAGCTACCATAATGCACATACCGATGGACCAAAAAGTCAGAATGGGCACTAGATGGATTATAATAAATAGTTGAACACAACATTTGTACACATAAACATTTCCCCGTAATCCCTAGAAATGTACATATACCAGTACGACAGTCATAATTCAATAAATTTACGAATGAGAAATAGTCGAAAAAGTGATATCCGCCATTGCTATGCTGCTTCTAACTTTGTATATATATTTATATATACATAAACACAAGCAACTACTGAATTTATGAGGAATTATGTACAGGTTCCTAAATAAGAAACTCCATAAAGGCACAATTGTCTATACAACATGTACAAAAACATTTTCTGGAGCTGACAAAATTACAAAAGAAAATGATTGGTCATCATTACAATTGCACGTACAATGTGAATGTCAGCATCTGTGCTTTGAAAGGTGATTTGTACAGAAACAAACCCCCGAAGAAGTGTTTTCAGTCTTAAAGTGACTACAATGACAAAGAAATTCAACAAAAGGTGAGCTTTTGGCTCGGGGTTCGTTTCAGGTGGCAATAACCAGTCTGTCTTCATCATCACTGGAAACCTCATTATAGTCTTCAATGACCGTCTGCCAGCTGGACACGGGTGCTGCTCTCTTGGGTGCATCATCACCACCTCGCTTGGGGGATGCCACACTATGTGCCGGACTTCGTAGGGCTGCATGCTGCTGTGAGGATTTCTCCTTTTCTACCATCTCCAAAGTCTGTGTTGGCTCTGCAATGTTGCCTGGCATGCTGCCCGAATTCAGTTCTGGAGAAGTGCTGACTGGCAAAGAGGCCGGCCGCGGAGTGGCCGTGCACGCGGAGGGACTTTCCGTTTGAGATGATTGTGCTGCCAAAGTGTCAGGGCTCCCTCGCCGGTCGGATGACCAAGGTAGAGGGCTACGGGATGGCAGCGGGCTGAGAGAGGGAATGATGGCAGGCAGGGCAATGTTAACGATCTGGAGGCCTTGCATGTGCGTCTGGGTGCTGATGCTGCTTTGGGAGGTTGGACTCGCAGCCAAAACCTGCAAGGCGACCCCTTGCTGGGGCAGCATTTGGCTGGATGCTAGCCCCGTGTTGCTCAGGCCCATTAAGCTGAGTGCCGGCTGCACGGTCTGACCCTGCAAGTCAGTCACCTGACCTATAGGGAAGCAGGGCACCATGTTGCCGATTGGCTCCTGGATCACAAGCGGTTGGGTCTGCAAGCCGTCCGGCCGAGGTGAACAGTTGGGCGCCGTCGACGGGCTTGTATTTCTGTGGATAACGCTCACGGCCGGGATGGTGAGCTGAATGGGACCGGCCTGAATGGGCACAAAGGTGGAATAAGCTGCCAGTCCGGCAGGCATCAGTTGGATGCCACCGACAGGAACCATACTGTAAGGCGAGCGAAAAGGTTGCTGGGAGTGCAGAGGCAAGTGACTGAACAGGTGGGTCTGCGGCTCCATTCTCGGGACTTGAGAAAGGGGAGCGTGCGTCGGACTTTGTGACGTTGACGTCTGTGTGCTTCGGTCAACTGGTATGCCATAATCGGTTTTTACCGAAGGATGAGAGGCAGAAGACGGTTCCTATAGAGAAAAAAAATGAATTAAGCAACATTCAGGCCACTGCTGTCTCACAGACTTTAAAAGCAAGCTTTTTTTTAAAGCATTTTATACAGTTTAATAGCAGTGGTTCCCTCAAAGAGAAAATGAACGCCTGTGAGTATTATAATATGCTGCTTGCATGAGTCCGTGTGTGTTCAAGGCCACTGGTAGTGTCGTGGTTCCCTTGAAGGGACAAGCAGTGTGGAAAATGGAAAATTTATGATGGAAAGAAATAACTCAAAGCTGTTTGGGTTAGTGACACACTGTTTACATAGCTGAGATATCTATTGGCTCCCGCCAGCACACCTTGTGGTAGAAACTAAAGTGTGATTAGGGTTTACCATTCCAAAACCACACAATGGAAAAATAAACCAAACTGGAGCTACGTGGTGGAAATGAGGTTGCACTATATTGGATTCAAAGTAAGGGTATAAATCTTTTCATTATATTTGCCAACAATGTGCGCCGGGGGACTTCCGGGTGGCAGAAAGCGAATGAGTACTGTTTTTGAGTAGAATGAATTGAGTGAGTCATAAATAGTTGGACAGACAACATGATAATGGAATGTACAAAATGTTTAGCTGGCATAAGAACATGTCTGGGCTATTAGTTTAAGTAACAGAAAAGTCGATTAATTAGCGAGTCCCTTAATTCGCATGCTAACCACATCTGCATTTCCACATCTATTTTTGTATCAACCTGTTCAGATGTGAAATATATCCAGCGTTCCATCTCCCTTCCAAGCAATTTACCTCAAAGCCTCTTTGATTTCGTGATGGGACACAAGAACGCCATCGTTCTGCTTGGTCAAATTACACGTAAGGTTTTATTTCCTAAATTTACAAAACTATCGGCGCCCAGATCGTTAAAATATCTCTAGATACGCCAATCAGACATTTGGGATACTTGGGCCTCACCTGGCATGGTCTAAAAGCCGTCCCCGTCACCGGGGGGCTTAGAGGAAGATCACCGTCAGGGTAGTCGATGGACATCTGCCTGCATGGTGATACCGGGCTCATCATGTGCACCGATTCCGTGTCGGAGAAACTGGACTCCGTGGTGGCGACGACGGAGGGCAGAGCGCTACAAAGGGCCGTTGAGCTTGGGCAGTAGCCAGAGATTGAGTACTGCCTACTCAGCGACAAAGGGTTCATGATGAGGACAGAGTCTGATGCGTGGGGTTCAGAAGCAAGTGGTTGCGCAAGAGAGCTGATTGACATCTGAGCCAGGAGGGCACTCGGAGGGACCTCGGTGTCTTTAGACGGAATATGCTGTGGGCTGGCGGACACCGAAGGGTTTGTGGACAGGCCAGACTCCGCTTGGCTGTCGTCCTCTTCCTCATCGTTGTCTTCGTTCTCCTCCTCATCAGGGCCGTCCGAGTCGTCGCCGTCTGAATCTTGCCGGTCAGCACTACTCACTTGACTGCGGTCTCCTATAGAGCCAAAAGGTAAGGTTGTTATACACAATCCGGTAAGAAAAACATGATAATCAGTCATTAAAAATATTTCTTTGTGGGTTTATTTGAATGAAATGCACTCGGAAGAGTGATGCCCTGTGCTGCGGCACCAGCGGAGTTTTCCCCTCAGACCATCGTACACCTCTAAGCTCCAGCACTTGCAGAGGTGGAAAAACAAATATGCTCTTAGAGACTGGGACCATAGAATGCTTTCAGGCAGCTTGTCTCCTTTTTTTTTTTTTTTTGTCTAAAATTAGACGCAGCAATTTCCTCTTTGTAAATGTTGTGCTTGCCGCCCACATGCACTTGGAGTTAACAGAGGATGAAGCTGCATTTAGAATGTCTAATTAGACCACAGCAAAGCTCAATGACATAGCAACAGAGCACCAGTGCAGACTTTTATTTTTTATATATTTTTTTTTACGTCTTATACAATTGAAAACGGAACTAAGACTCGGGTCTCATAATTGTACCTGAATCCTCTGCATCCTGATCTTCTGTGAGCCCATTCGGCACCCCCATCTCCATGCATTTCTTACTGTGTGCCTTGGACTTCATATGCTTGGTGAGATTTCCTGCAAGGAGCAGAAAGGTGTTATGGGAAGGTAGCGCTTTGAACTGTATCGTAGGATACGCTTACGTAAGACAAAGAGTCTCTGGGCAAGCGGCACGTAAAGGGTGAGTAACTGATAAAGACATTTTTAAATGAACGTGGGTTGTTCTGACAAAGTACTGTTCTGCAGTACAGTGTTGCGTGGGAAGGAGGCAAGTTTGATAACGACTGGTGAATCACACTATCTTCATTAGAGGGATGCTGAAACCTCATTTTTAATATCAATTAAAGGAGGAATTGAACAAATATGCTTTAAATCACACAGTAGGTTGAAAGTACTGCAAGTTAATATGTAATACTTTTGAAAAACTACCTGCATAAAACAGACATTGTGACTTTGTGCCTATAAATATTAGAAAACACCTAAAGCGCTCACCTTTGGTCTTGAAGGAGAAGTTGCAGTGGGTGCAGTGATATGGGCGAACGTCAGAGTGGGTGCGAATATGTTTGCGCAACATGCTGGGCTTCTTACAGCGGATCCCACATTCCTCGCAGATGTATTTACCGCGTCCTCGCCCACGTACATAAACATACTCTTCATTAGATTTGTATCTGTGGGGTTGTAACACATGAGGTAAGGAAACTGAAACATGGTGTACGCAAGTTAAATAATACTACAAAAACATACCCGCCATCAAAGATTTTAATCCGTCTTGGCTCTGTTTTTGATGTCAGCTCCTTGTCTGACTCAGTGCTGGAATGAGTTTCGGTTTGCGCTTTACTTCTGGCTTCAACTGATCTGGTCTTCTGGGTCACCGGCACCTGGAAATGTATGTCATTGTTTTATGTGTGTTCTAACAAAATAATGCAGTAAATGTGTTCTTACCCGTGGCATGACATCTTTCAGCTTGCCAGAGTAAGCCAAGATATCCGATTTTCCAGACGTTTTTATCGCCGAGGTGTAATGGATTTTCTTTGAGCTCTGTTTGGAGTCAAGTAGAGACATGACCACCTTTGTGGGCAACCCGAGTGGGTTTGGATTGTTTGGATTGACTGTCCAAGCGGCATACGCTGAAGTTTTCTGGTCGGTCTGTAGAGTGTGAAGTTGTTTTCTCCTCATCAAGAAGCACCATGTGAAAGTGGTAGTTGTCTTCAGGCTGGGGAAAGACAGGCGGTGACTGTCTTTTGTGTTAACCACGGAAACAGATGTGGGCAGTTTCACTTGACCGCCATGGAAACTTGATGGTCTTATGGGTGATTTCATGGGATTCCACCTATGTTCTTCCACTTTCATTTGAGGCTTCATGGAGTGACTGGCTGGCATGGAGGCACTCTGGCGATGAGGCGAAGTAGTACTGAGGACAGGGTGAGCATCATCAGGAATAACCGTGCTTGTCTCCTTTTCCAGACCGGTACTGTCAGGTGACATTGGCTTAACATCATCAAGATCCTTCTCTGTATCGGTTTTAACATGAGGCAAAGGAGGGGCCTCTGTCTCAATGGGACTGTCGACAGGTTCAGTTGTACACACCTGCCGAACCAGCGTTAGTTTCCGCTGTCTGGTCACTTCTGATAAAGTGGAATTCAAATAATTGACTGATCTGCCATCAGTCAGGCAGGCCACGCCGTTTTCATCCTTAGCACGTTTTTGATGCTTTTCCATGTAGATATCCAAACTGTTGGCGGGAGACAGCATTCTTTTACTCGAAGCGATGGGCTCCTGTTGTGGGCAAAGTGTTACTGATGCGAGTTTCTGTGCGCAATGTAAAGAAGCCAGAGATGACGGCCTTTCACTGCTTTTATTATGAAGACTGACAATTTGAGTCCAATCCTTTTTTACAATCGGTGAAGCATGAGTTTCAGTATCTACAATATGAGCGGTTGGAAGGGTATTTTTGCCGGAGACAAAGGGAACAGTGTGCATCTGCTCATGTGTGATTAGGATCTGTGGCAACGGAACACCACCAGCCCGAGTCTGACTATTCGAGTCTCTTTGTTGGCCAACAGCCAAAACAGCAGACTTTTTCTCAACATCTGAATAAAGACTGGGCTGAGCCGTACAGACATTTTGGAGGAGGTCTGATGATTTTGAAACACTCAAAATGGGATTGGTAACGGGCATTGTTAAAACTGGCAAACTTATCTGAGATTCCTGCGCGCCAGAGAATGAAAATGTTTGACTTGGCCTTTGAGGAGGACATTGCAACTGGTATTTGGGCACAAGACATTTTTTGTCTTCCAAGTCAGCTGGCTTGCGTTGGGCGTTCTCACTTCCGACTAAAATCTGGCTCACAGGCTGCTGTACCTTTTGGCAAACTTGAACTTTGGATGTTTGATGCCAAGGGTGGGGAAGGCCATAGACCTGGGGCTGCTGTGTTGGGCTCCCCAGGTGTATACTTTGGACCATTTGTTCATTTCTTTGCAGGGGTAATTCTCCAGAATGGATGATGAAAGGTTGGGCCACATTAAATCTGTTGACAATTTGAATTTGGGATCTGTTTTGGTTGACAGGGTTTACATTTGTAATTGGAGCTTTGTCAAGATTTATGACAGCTTTGCGAACAGACTGTTGATTATCTGGGCATATCTTTAGAGACATTTGGCGAACTAAAGGCCCGCGTCTCCTTTCAATAAGTGGAACCTGGGAACCTTGGGTGATTGGTCCACTTTTAGGATGACCCACAGGTGATTGACCTCTTCTGGGAGAGACATTGCCACAGTCGAAAGACTTGCTACGGTAGTCCGGTGAAATTTCCACTGAGAGTTGAGTACAAGTGATCTGTTCTGATGCTGCACGCCTCATCACTCCCGGCACACCAAGTGTGCTGAAAACTTTTGGCTGACCTTGTGGCTCAGGGATTCTACTGACACACTCGCTTCCCAATGGACTCTCTGATCTTGACGGTTCTTCTCTGTCAAAAGAGTTTGAAATGCTGGAACAGTGCGAGAGAGTACTGTCTCTGCTCAGGCTTCGTGAGAGGCTCGACTCAAAGCTTGATTCACCAGAGGAGTGGTCCATTTGAGCAAGGCGGATTCTTTTCTTCTTTGGTGGAAGTTTCTCTGCCGGTAGCTTGGACAAACTCTCGCTTCTTTGTGGCCAGTTGAATAGATCTGTATGCTTTTCTGCCTGCTCAGAAGGCTGCGTTTCGTGTTCTCGGTCGGGCTCTTCTGTGACCAAAATTTCAGGAACCTGGATGTTATTTTGGCGAACTAGACGACACTGCTGGGCAGGAGTTGAGGTTTCTCCTGCTACTGCCGCAGTACTAGCAGTGCATTGCTCCATTTTTTGATTCCTAGAATCACCTTCTATAGTTTTGTTGGGTAACTTTTCATGGTACACGTCAGCTGCTGTTACATCGGCTTTGGATTTCGGGGGGTCTTTTTCTCGACTGTCCAGCGGGGAACTCCTATCTGTACATTCAGCCTCAAATGAGCTCGGCCTGCTGAGAGAGTTGGTGTGTCTAATGACTGAAGTACCACTGCTTTGCCTCTGCATTTCCGCTTTAGGAGAGGTGCTGATCGGAGTTTCTCGAATTGGTGACAGTCTTGAATCTGAAGCACTTGCTCCCCGTGCTATTAGCTGAATTTGAGGTAGCTTTGGCTGGCTGTTTTTGGGTTGTATATCAACCATTACAGTATGCTGGGGAAAAGTCTGATTTCCAAAACTTGGCAGTAACTGACATGAATCAAAACTAACTGAACCAGGTGGATTTGTGTCAGTTGGCGATTGATCGTCTTCATCTCCGACACTTTTCATTTTCCTTCTCTTTCTGAACGATGTCTGCTGTTCAACTAATCCTGGGCCACTTGTTGATCTAGAAACTAAATTTGTTTGCATGTTGACATGAAAGACATCTTGATCTGGTTCTTTAACAACAAGAGGCTTGTTTTTTGGCCCATGAAGTTCTGAGCAGTAAAATTTCTTGTGCGTTTCAAAATTCTCTAACTTTCTGTACCGGTTTCGACAAGTTTCACACTCATACATTGTGCCTTTATTTTGCTGAAGTTTTCTTTGTCTTTCCTGACTGTGCTCAAAAGAGCGACTTCTTTGCATGAGATCCGTGCTATTATTTGCGCCATGATAACCATCATCCATTGAGCGAACAGTAGGAAGTCTGTGCCCCTCACTGGTGGAAAAATCCTCCACTGCAGCTTGTCTGACCAAGGTCCGAGAATGTATTGCTGGATTGGGGGTTGATGGTGCAGATGAAAATACATCATCATGAATTGAACTTTTCTCATCAAATGAATGACAAATTCGCAAAGAGTGGGGCAGGTGGGCAATATTAAGCGGAAGAGCGGAGTGCCCTGGTGTAGTAGGCATGGAGTTACTCCTTGTTATCGGCAAACAATCCATTGGGTATTGAGACGGTACAGAGAGAAGAAAAACTGGTTTTGATTTGTCTGTGGGAGTGAATGGAGACTTCGGGATGTCTGAACTTGAACTTGACCTTCTTCCGATAGGTTTAAGGTCAAACTGAAAGGAATCTTTGAATATATAAGATTTTGGAGAGTCAATGCTACCTCTCCTCGAGAGGGATGTCCGCCTAGGTTTAACACTGTCCAGTTGCTTGTTGTCTACCACTGCCTCATTATCAGATATCAGCTTTGAAATTCTTTCTTCAAGAGAAAGGGCTTTTGTTTCTAACGGGGGGCGCATCTGTCCTTCTTTTGCTTGTGACCTATGCTCCACTGCTACATGCATTACTGTAGAAACAACAGGAGGGACATGAGAACTATCCTTTTTGGATACGTCAATTTCAGCTGGTGGCGTCATCTTTACAAATGGACTAGGTGGGCTCATTGCCTGGTCGGCACTTTCAGAGCGGGAGAAGTAGCCAGAATCTGTACTTCCCAAACTACGAGGACTAAGAAGACACTTGGCTTGTTGCTGTTGAGAAAAGTCTGTTGCTTGTTGCCTCTGGAGCTGAGCATGCCCACTTAAAAGTGGCGACTTGCACTGTTGGTCTTCATCTTCACTCACAGTATCCAGTGAAGGACTTGTACTAACTACCTCTTTCAGAGATGACAGGACCGTGATGTTTGTTCTCAGGTTAACATTTGGAAACTCTCGTTGCCGTTGCGAAGCAGCTTGCTCAGGTGCGGCACCGGTAACTCGAGGGCTATCTGCCCTCAGAGGTGAAACATTAACTGGGTATACAACAACTTTTGGTAGCACAGCTGTCACTTTGGGCTCATGACCTCTTTGAGCAAGAGCTGGTTTCATTGACTCAAACCCAGCTGTTGAGTCCATTTCTCCATAGTGTGCTTGGGTTGGACCAGAACTCTGGAGGCTATTTTCTGACAAGGCAGCTGCACTACTTTGTGATGAGTCCGGATCCAGATCGATAGTACTTCCATCGTCATCACTGTCTCCGCTCTCCTCCGCCTCTGAATGTGTTCCAAGAGTTTTGTCAGAATCTTGTGATAGCAGTGCACCTCCCGATTCAGAGCGTGCAATGAGACCAAGTTTTATCGCATGAGCATGTGATTTCTTGTGCTTGTACAAGTTGCTCTTGGTTTTGAAGGAAAAACCGCAAGTTACACAGGGGTATGGTCTTTCTCCCGTGTGAGACCTGATATGTTTGAGCAGCACGCTTGGTTTTGCACACGCCCGGTTGCAGTATTCACAAACATATTTTCCTGGCTTCTTAGGCTTTTGGTCTTTGGAAACCGGCTCAGACCCAAAGTTCATTACCGTTGTAATCTGAACATGGTTGTTTCCAGGTGTAACAGGGACCTGAATGGTGCTGGGCACACTTGCTGAGAGCGACTGGCACGTGTGCACAATTGGGGGTTGGCTTTTTGGCAAAGCATTTGAGCCTGAGGGAGCCGGTGCATGAGTTATTGTAGAAAGTCCATCATTAAAACTCATGTGAAGGCCTGGCTTTTCTGGATTAGATACAACAGGAATAAAATGTTGATTTGCAAAAGACAACGACTGCAAAGGGTCACCCTGTGTAGAAGCCTGCACACTTTCCTGCAATGGTGCGCCAATGCCAATGAAATTACCCTGTTTGTCAATATAATACGTCTGCATAGGAGACGATTGAGTGTGGAGACCGATATTAACAGCTGGCATGTTCGATAATTCACCCGTGGCTTGAGTTTGAAAGGTGGACGTTGGTTCTGCAGTGGCTGTGACTTGGAAGGTCTGTTTCCTCTCGGTAAGTGTAAGCATGTCAGGCTCCATCGCCTTCAGTAGAACATCAAGTGGAGCACTGGTGTGGAAAGGATCCTTCTCAAAGCTGCAGACTTGGGTGTTACTCTCCTTGGCTTGTGCCACTTTTAGAGAAGCCTCTTCATCATCATTGGTCGGGCTGTGGGACGGTAGCACTGACTTGGTGTCCTCTTGCTTCAGCCTTTCATGGTCAGTGACAGATTCCCCTTTGTCAGGGGACGGTTCAACAGGTTGAGCATCTTGTGATTCTCTTTTCTCACTCAGTGATGTTGAGGGACTATGGGAAGGGCTGTTTGACGCAGGGGAGCGAGGTGGATTTTCCTTGGGGGTTTCTCCTTTGACAGTTTCAGGAGTTTTCACCTGCAGTGGTTTCTTCACTGGAGATTTGGGAATTTTCTTTTGCTTATTCTCTGCAACAACCTTTTTTCTCTTCAAGCCTTTGATGTTGTCTTCAATTCGTCGACTGCTTTCAGATATACCTGTGGACGAACAAGAAACAACACTTAAGATTTTCAACATGCGGGGTCAAAATGAAGCACAATTACCCATGCATTTTATTTTGGTCACCGGGAGATGGAACGGAACGTATTTGAGCTGCCTTTAGGAAAACTAAACATTAATGACAACCTAGACTGATTTCCACTCAATCACATTCCCACATTGGCTCGGTCAAAAACAGCTGAGTGAACTATTCCATTACTAATAACACAATAATTCCTATCCAGTAATAAACAAAAAAAATAAAAATAATAAATTGTTAAAGTGAGACAGAGTTTGCACACTTAATCACAATTTTTTTCCCTTGGAGTGCATTCGTCAATTTGTTACAAAACAAGATAATTGTTCGAAAGAATAAACGCTATTTCTACAGTAAATCTAAGCTAGGGCCGTCAACATTAACGTGTGAAGCTAATTTGTGCCTTCATCTGTTTATAAGAATATTGCAAAATAAAAAAAATAAAAAAATTAAAAAATAACAAACACCCTTTTATTGTACATTTAGAGCAGATACAAAATGTGCAATTAATTTTCATTTAATCACAATAATGGAAATTAATTGACAGCCCTAAATCTAAAAAATAATATCATTGAATCAATATTGATTTGCAAAAAATATTTGTAAATTACTACTGGAGCTTAGACACACATTGTTAAATAAAAACAGAACATACACATCCAAATAAATAGTGCAGTATGCCTCAAAAATCTAACACTATGAATCAGAAACGTCCAAGAATTCTTGGACAGGGTGTTTTGTGGAGGTGACTGATAGTACAATTAGCATAATTACCATTCTAAAGCTAATAGTCATGAACAAAAATGGGAGTGTAATGGGAGTTACCTTTTTAATTTACCATTGCAGTTGAGGTAAACATAAAAAGGGTGTTTCATCATACCTTTCACATTTCATGCTAAAAAGTCACAAAGTCAAAAAGCTGGTTGCTGTTTTTTTAAACCTTCACTTATGTCACGGACAAACAATTCCTGTCCAGATGCAGTTTCACCCCACTTAATTCTATTTCAGCATACACCTTTATTGTTCAAATTTCTCCAAGAGGCACACCCGTACAAATCCACATAGTTTGTTGCCTTTGAAAAAGTGACTCAGGAGATGTTACATAAACCTAGTAGTGACCTGTCACAGTTTCCCGCCTTGCAAAGGTATTTCCCAAGGTCATGGTTCCTCCAGGGTATTTAGCATAATTAGACAGAGGAACGCCCTGTCCTTGCTAATCCATTATCCACGCAAAGCATACGGCCTTTCAAGCATTACATAAAAAAAAAAACAACTCCTGTGAAAATAGCCCAGCCAAAATAAATGTTAATTTAACGATGAATCCAAAGCTCACCGACGGCGTACACAGACTGTACACAGACTGTACACAGACACTTGAGCTGTAAAAGCTTTTCAGTGGTAAAAAGTCGTATGTGTCATGCACAAAAGTGCATGTAATAGAGTGTTGACATCATTTGGCAAGGACAAAAATACATGTTGTTATTTATGTCTTGTCCATTTAGCTTCACCACAAAATCGTTTCTTAATCTCATTAAGAGCGATAATTCAATCTTATTGACCTACAAGTGAGGTTTTTTTTTCCTTTCCTTTAACACGACAAAAAAATGTTAATCAGTACTCTCTTGCAAATATATATATATATATATATATATATATATATATATATATATATATATATATATGTATAATTTTATTTGTTTAACACTATCTAGTAAACCACTTTCTAAATAATAGTGAGTGGAGTCTACTCATCTCTTTTTCTGAAATGTGCTATACAAGTAAAATATTGTTGAAATCTTGTCCTCGATATGACAATTTGAAAAATAAATCTGCCTTTACCTTTCCTTGAGCTCGTGGGTTCTTTCAGCTCTTTCTGGGCCTCTTCGATTTTATCTGGAAGGCAAGAAAAGGCACATTTTCAGCATACGGAGAGCGGCAGCAGGCATATGCCCACATACTGGACGCAACTGTGAATGGATGGCAGAATGAAAGTAATGTTACTGGGGATTCCTCCCACACGGCCGATGCAGGGTGATGTCTGTTAAATGAAAAACAGATATTCTTCCACTGCCGAGAGAGTGCACTGTTCCATAATGGAAACTACTGTCATCATTGAGGCAGCGCGCTTGCGTAATGCAACCATATAGCCACACACCCTTCTAAAACTAATGTGAATATGCATTATGTACAGGTTATGATTTCAAACTCTTTAATCAGAACCCAAACTCAACAGACCTACGAAAATCAAAAAGCGTTGACACACACCTCAGGCAACTTTGCTTCGGCTATTCATAGAGTGCTCAGCAGTTGCTGATGCTTTTTTGATGAACCATATGCATGTGTGGGAGTTTAAGTGCTGACGGTGTGATAGTTTAATATTAATTACAGTATACATGCTGGCTCGGTGAGGTGTTAATCATAGTGAAGCAGCCCTTTGCTCATGAAAATTAGGAGAATTCTAGACAGAAAAAGGAAGCTTATTGAACACGAGTAACTCATTTACAACCAGATGAGTAAATAAAATGGATCTTTGACGTATTAAGCCGTCAATGGCAGTAAATTAGTTTGTTTTATAATCAAATGAAAAGGATAAAAATATCTGTGACGGTTCAAAATGGCACACCACTTTAGTAGTGTGCAGGTCCGGGGTGCACAATAACACGACGCCAGCTTCGAGACAAAGCTTTAACTTTCCATATGATTAACACTATCAAGAGTTAAGATGGCGAGACAGGACGCAGCCTGTGAAATTTGAATTCAGAAAAATGTTTCAATAAAATATGCTGATGTGGGTTTTCCCCAGCGACTGCAGCTTCCTCCCACACCCAAAAAACATGCATGTTAGGTTAATTGAAAATGCTGAACTGCCCAAAGGTGTGAAAGCCAGTGAGAAAGGTTGTTGGTCTATAAGAGTGTTTTTTTTTTTCTTTTGAACCACCTATTAAAACACTGTCTTCCAAATAGCACCAACATGACTGACATTAAAATATTGTAGTGCCCATCAAAAACAAGGCAGAGGCTTTATTTTACGCAGTAACGCCGAAGCTGTACCATTTTGCAAAGCTAACCCTAACACAGATAACATGAACATGGTGCTCAAATAAAGGAAAAATAACTATAAGTATTAGGCACCTAACAATCATTTCAATAACGGATTAAATCAATGAATTGGATTACATAAAACAATAATAATTTCCATCCCTTTATTTAAAAACAGGACCTTATTCAATCAGTCCAAGCTCATGGAGGACTACATAAATTAGTATTTCTTGCTAAGAAGATGAAATTCCGAATATTTAGACAATATTGTATTCTATAATTTGGTCAAATGACATTGGCAAGCTGAGTCGAGATTGGTCGTTACTTGAGGCACGAGCAACTGTGATGCCATTTTCAGTCGACAGCTGCTTAAATCATATTCCACCACACAATATTAATCATAATGCTGAGTTAAGAGTACAGAACATTTTGTAAATACCAATTTTGGGTTGACTTCCCCTTTAAAAATATATTGTATTGGTTGAAAATATGCACAGTTTGAACACAAAATTCGGTGATGCTTTCACGTACCACTAGGTGGCAGTCCGCATACCAAACTTTGAGAATCACCTGACTATACATTACGTGCCCTGTGATTGGCTGGCGATGAGTAAGCCAGTTCAGTTCAGTTCAACGACAAACCAAATGAAGACGAGCAGTGTTGGAAATTGGATTGGATGTATAATAAATGATCAAAATTGAAATTTATAATCAGCTCATCTGAATTTTAATACTCTATTTTACCAATAGCCATGCTATTCATTCATGCAATCGGGGAAAAGTATGAAGCTTTCCTCCCATGACCATGAAACTGAATGGAAAAATAAATCCATCCCGGCTTTTCTGCTTTACATATGACATCATGGTTCGAGACAAGTCCTCGGGGACCAATTGCAGCAATTTCGTTTTACCGCACAAGTGTTATTGGAGGGCAAAAAAGGATGTTCTTCTGTCGTTGCCAAAATCACAGTAATTCCTTGCCGGGAATCCACAGAGAAGAGAGGAGGATATGAGCGGCTGGTGCAAGAGGTCAGTGGATTATGTCATTGTGTGTGTTACAAGTCACACCCTTCTCCGTCGCTCTCCTTCTATCCCAGGCACACGCCACAGATTACATAATGTGTTCCCATCCAGAGCTGCTGCAAAACAAAGGCATCCTGCCAGCAGAATCACAGCAACAGAGGGCACCGCATTTGTTCAGTGCATGTCTATCAAAGACAGAATGTGTTCGTATGTTCCGCAGAGATTGTGGATTCTCTCACCCGCCGCTGGTCTCGGCCATGCAATTCCACAAAGCAGACAGTCTTGAAGCTTCTCGAAGGTTAATCGCTAGCAGGCTGCAAGGCTTCCTCAAGTAAACAAGGATGGCTCGTGCAATCCTTTCATGAAGAGCGCTGAGGTGATTTGGCGCTGCATTGTTAGAACAGCTTGCCTTATTACCGAAGGTCTCGTGTCAGACCACAATGGCAAACCGTGACTTATGTGATTACTGCCCAACATACACCGAATTAGCGCTTGTGTATGAATCAAAATTGCACCCCTTACATAACGAACCACAAACGAGACCCCTCATGCTGAATGACATCCATGAAGTCATGCTCAGAGCCCAGGAAACAATGAGTAGAAAGAGACAAGGGCTGCAGTCCCTTCATCCCTCACTCTTAATAAGGACAAAATATTCCATCCACGCAGGCCAAGTTGTTAAAACAGAAGGGAATGATTATACGGTTCAAATTTCCCTCATTATCGGCGCTCGGGTTTGCCGGAGTGGGCTTCATGATGGTCAAATATTTCACTACAGGGGCTTTGAGAACATTCATATTGTCATCTGCAAAGCGCCTCGCCACAAGAAAACAATAAAAGGGAGAACATTAATGTTGCAGGTTGCCTGTGATGAAAACCAGAACAAGTAGTTGAAGGCTGCCAAATGTTTGGCATGGCGAGAACCATCAAGCAATCTCACACCCCAATTACAATCAAAGCGTTTAGGCACCGAGAAGGTCTACCCTTTGGTTAAGATGACAAAAGGAAGGTTTGAGCGCACAAAGACAACAGGACAGTGTCAGGTCTTGACGGGTTTTGGAATCACGACTCACGAAAGCGAATGCGATGATTGGGCTGGGGGCAGGCCAGAGAGGGTTCGTTGCCTGGCGGATGCAAAAGATTGTCTGCAAAGGAGTCTGGCTCCTTTTTGGGTGCTGTCATGACAACTGCACATCTTGAATACCTCGCACAACACCCCCCACCACATGACTGCGCTGTGCTGACTGGGATGAGTGGGGAAATAGGATTAGTAGCGCCCCAAAGGCCAGCGTGAGGTCCTCAAGCAGACGCAGGCTTGAATCCTAATGTTCACCTGGTGTGATCCACGACGTGCCGGCTGTGTTATTCTATCAAGGTGACATCTCGGAAAACATTAATAAATAAACAGGGAGGGAGGTTGGGTGAATGGATGTACTGAAGAAAAAAATACAATGACTTCAATTATTAGTAGGAGGTAAAGAAAACAGAATAAAACGCAATGAAAAAAAAGGTCGTACAATTTGGAATTGGTCCAAAATAGCCACGAGAACAATATGCCTCGAAGGTTGTGTAAAGTTTTCATGCGTGATGTCAGCAAATGGCACCTCAGCATACCCGTGGCTGATCAAACATCGCAGGGTTTAACTCTGACCATGTGTCTTTCCTTTTGGCTTTTTGCAACACTCCAAATGAAGGAGCAGACTCATCGAAGGTTTTTAGGGAAAAATATTCATCAGATGTGTCATCGGCAATTCTTTTCAAAGTTAGAGCGCTTCAGTGGTTTCAAATTTTAATTAAGGATGGGCAGTTAACTCGTTCACTGCCATTGACGGATACAGAAGACAAAAAGTACATTCATTCAAGTGAATGGATGAATCATCCGCATCAGAAAAAGAGTCACCATTTTTTGTCATTGTGTTCAATTCAATTGTATATATCAAAAGTGTTAGTGGCACTTGGTGTTGGTGAGTACTCAAGAGTGTCAATTCATACTAGTATCGGTCGGATAAAAAGTGGTATCCAACATTTCTAATTTCAATGTATTTTTACACCTGACAACACAAAAATGTCTCCCTCCCCAAAAATTTATTTGAAAATCATTTGTAGTTGTTGGTACAAAATCGTGCCAACAAACAAACAGGCGAAGACAACATGACCTCCCTGGCAGAGGTAAAATGAGGAAACAACCTCACCCTGAAGCATCACAACTCTCTCTCTTGGCACTGCGGGCCAACAACTAACCACCAGGCTCAACAAGCCTCCTCGCCTCCCGGCCCTTAAAATACACATTTCGCTCAACAGTCTGCACCGTTGGCCTCACCACGCCAAACGGACGCCATCAGCTACATAGTGGCAGCTTTTCAAGGCGGCGTGAAGACTCCATATGCACTATGTTTACTTGTTTCAGGCTGCTCTGTCGGCTCGTCTTCGTCAAGCTGCCGCTCTCCCTGCTAGCATCAAAGATACGCGCGCGCGCGCTCTAGTTGTTTTGATATAACAGCATCTGCGAGGATGCGATATCATTAGTATGCACAACAACCACACCAGCATCGCAGCCTGTACGCTTGAAACAGAAAGTGTGAGCAGATGGGTCCGTGTGCAAAAGGTAAAGGACGAGTCAAAGGTGAACTGCATTTTTTTTTTCCTGTTTTGACTGACATAGTGTGTGCGTGCGACACATTTAAAAATCAGGATGGAGGAGATCTGGAGATAGGACACACACAGTGAATCATCCAAATTCAATAGAGGAAGAGAAAAGAAGCGCAATGAAGATGACGAGATGGTAGCCGGCAGCTGCCCCCTTCTTCCTTGTCACAGCGCGGAGGGGAGATTATGTAACTCGATCACCTTCACCGGCATTCTGTACACGCCCGGCTTTGTGCAAAATACACGCATGCGGCACGCAGAGACTGCATTCTTTGAACAGTCAAGGGCATTTGCAGACACAATAAGACAGGGCAGGGAGAGTCTGAGGTGCTTAAAAAACTTTTGCCAAGCCTTCGAGAATTATGTCCGAGACCGTTTTGCATCCAAACAGTCCCAAATGTCACTTGATCATGTGTCACTATACGACTATCAATCACATCTTCAGACAATACAAACTCCACCAGCCAGCACATGTGCGAGCTATGCAAAACCCTTTGCCAACTTGAAAGGAAGTCTGCTGATGGTATCTCAGCTTTCTTCCGGTAGCATGTGGAGAAGACGCAGCGCTTTTGCAGCCCTCAGCTGCTGACCCATGCAATAAGTGGCCAGAACAGTTTCCGTCAGCTACAGACTAATTCTTTACCTTCGCAGACATGCCTGAAAAGAAAAAAAAGGCAAGACTCCCCATGCTCGAAAGGGTAATAAATCAATCTGAGAGTAAATCTTAAGACTGATGAAGTCTTCTCCCTCCACGACTGCGGTCAAACAATGATGGGGAGCTAAGGAATCCCCGACTGGAGCAGAAGTGTCCCATTACGCAATAGTCCATCATTATCAGTCGGCGTATCTTGTCCTGTAATTTCTCATATTATCTTGCTTGGGAGCTGGAATGACTCACTTCGTATAATCTACTGGACACAAAAAGGAGTGAGGGAATGATTAAGGGATGAAAGACCGTGTGTGTCTGTTTGGCGTCATTTTGAAGATTACTACATCAAGTTGTGCGTTGGTTTCGGGGAAAAAAACAAACTCAAATCTCGATGCTTAGAAGTGATGAAAAGATTATTTCTACCAGATAGTTGTAGCATGACCCTGGAACGTCTGATTATTCCTCATCATGAGCCATTTCCTTTGTCAAACTTAGGAAACACGGGGCCCTATTTTCGTGACGATCCAAACTTGCGTTTTATTAGGCTTTGCACCGGTAAAAATGGGCCTAACGGGGCGTTTGCGCTTTTTGACGTCATTGTGGAATGGAAGTCGTTTTTTCCTGGCCTATCGTAGCGACACTGCAACATTAGGATTGATGCACAAAGCACTTTCTTTGCAGCCATAAAATGAGCTGCTGACTGTTAGGAATCCCACTAGTGGACAGTAAAAAAAAAAGGACATGGACTGAGGGATGCATAAATATGGGTTTTTACCACCCAACTGGGGAACAGTGCATCAGTGCCGCTGAAAGAACAAGGTAAGGGATGATTTTAAGAAAATATAACATCTCGTGAGTTTTGGGCTGGAGCTTTTTAATTATGTATGAAGAGAGATGTAGCTCTTCCACATGGAGTATAGTACAAGCTAAGCAATGCAAATGGGGCTTCAGCTATGTAAATTTCCTGCCCTATTTGGAATAAAACAATCGAAAAATATATTCCATTATACCAGGCGTGGGCCAACTTTTTGATTGGCGGGGTTCTAAAATTTGACAGAGGGGCTGGACCAGTCTTTTGATAACCTCACCTTTGAAAAACCACACTATATAGAAAATAAACATTAACAAGGTTTATTCATTTAATTTTTTTCAAGCTTGGCGGGCCAGATTAAAACGTTTCATGGGCCGCATGTGGCCCCCGGGCCGTGGTTTGCCCACACCTGCATTATACTGTATGAAGAATACTTCATACCTCCAAGTGAAGCTGGCAAAACAATCAACAGATAAAACACTGAACCATTAAGGTGATAAACTATGCGATTGGTTAATTCTGAAGACAGCTACATCCCCATTTATAAGCGGATGTGCACACATTAAAATTTTTGTTTTTGTTTTCACTTCCCTCTATAAAAGATGTTGCTTTTTTTTCCTATTGAGTTGAAATGAAAGAGAAGGTCAGACTAATTAGGTGGATTATTTGGGGTGAAATTGTTCATCTTTGTCTCATTTCTTTTTATATCATAAAAACCAGGCTTTTGAACAGGGGTGTGTAGACTATTTATATTCACTGTATGTACAGTGCTGCTGCCCCCGCAGGAAACTGTAGGTGGCAGAAGCAGCAGACTGGAGGCCACTGATTATTGGGTCTGCGTGGGCACCCTTGTGAAAAACTGATGTAACGAGAAAACTACCGGGTGGGTAGATGCGTGTTTGTGCACAGGGGACTTAATGGTGCAGGCAGAGAGTGTTGCGGATGAATATCATTTCCTGCGTCCATTTGACTACACCTACTTAACGCGTCAAAATATGGACGCATCCGAGCACACCAACGCCAGAGTCCAAAACACAAGACAGCAAAACTGTGCTAATGAGGAAACGCTTACACATCTCTGGAAAAAAATAAAAATATCACGTTATTGTCGCACTGCAGTCCAGTAGGTGGCGGTACAAAGCACTACACAAGCATAAAGTACATAAATAGCGCTTTTTCACTGCAGCGAAATATAATAGGTTCGTTCGTTGCTGATAAAGTCATGAACACATATTTGCACTCACACTCACTTCCTTCTTTGCAACAATTTAGAAAAAGGACCTAAAACAAACCGCATCAAATCCAATCCGGTCAGAATTTCAAGTTCCCTCTCGGTTGTGCTCAGTGACACCTAACTAACAGAAGACATCGGCGGTTCCCCTTCAATGATCTCAGCGAGTGACGGCCGGTGTGTCACCAAGTGATGCGTTGACAGGAAGCATGTGCTTAAGTGCGAAAGCAAATTGTGCACGTAGAGTCAGCTTTGTACGTAAAGCAAGGAATGGGGGAGGGCGTGTTGCCACATCAGGCCAGGTTTGCAAAATGTCTCGCAGGAGATTAAGTTTTCCTTTTACTGGGTTGAAGATTTGTTTTTAATTATAAAAACTTAATGACTATCTTTTTTTTATCTCATATCTGTTGGTTTTAGTTATCATAATGGTTGTAAATGGACTGGGAACATTGCTTAGCGCACACAAAATTTTAAATCAGAAATTAAGGAAATATATGATAAATACATTTAAATCAGTCTGTTAGTTAAATCCAATTTTATCATTTCTATCAAAACCAATACCCAAAACAGAATAGCCAAAAAAAAAAAAAAGAAACTGTTAAAGGCCGCAAGATGCCTCATTTTTGACCGTCAGGTGCTGAAAGCTGCTAGCGAAACAAATCTAAAACGCGACAACGCACAGTATAGCTGACATTGCGCAACACAAGGCAATCCCGTGAGCGCATTACCAAGAGGACAAAATGTTCATTTCTTACCGCACGCCTGGCTCACGTTTCATGGAAACAATTAATCACTACCTCCCTTTGTTCATGACCAAGAAAAGTCAGTACATACATGCTTCTCTGTCAAAACAGTCGCAGCTGTGTTTCCACCCTATCAGCTGGAGCGCTGCAGTGGTTTTGGGGCGTTGCCAGCGGTTTCCTCAGAATAATGTGACGAGGAGGGGAATTCCTGTAAGGCCCAGGAAGAGAGGAGGTGGAGCGAGGAGGTGCGTGAGGTGAAAAGGGGAGGGAGGGAATGAGGAATTGAAATGAGGGAGTGCAGGAGGGAGGGGGTGTCGACTTGAACATAGGTGACGTCACTTAAACCGGCTTTGGCACCCTCCAGGGGATCCTTCGCTTGGTCTCCCTCCTGTCTTGTTTGTCCTGACAGGGGGCGGGACTTAATGTTCCCTGCCAACTGCTGGTTGCCTAACAGTTTACTCACTGGGTGAGAGGAGGCCGGAGTGTTTACCAGAGGATGACTTTTTTTTTTTTTTTTTTTTTTCCCGCTTGCTTTTTTTTATAGTGACTTGGTAGTTGTGGGAGTTAAGTGCCAACTATGCATCGTGTCAGACCTCAAAACAATATGCTTCTCTCGTTGGCCAAATCATTAGGTACACCTTCATAGACGTGTTGAACAGCAATTCTTTAGTAAGATGTTTCGAAATAATTATTTTGTCCAAGTCACAGAGAGTATTTAAAACATTCTTCACTCTGGCACCATGTCATTGCTGGGGGGGGGGGGTAGAAAGGGCAGCCCAAAGTAGGGGGGGGGGGACGTCACGCTCGCTTCTTCGAGTGTGCTTTGGCCCAACTTCAGATGAGGTCTGTCCTGAAAACAACTTGGCGCAGCTTTCCGTGTCTGAACTGGTAATGGAAATGCAAATTAGTGTGGAAAGATTTGACTCAGGGAAGACTGAAAATACCAACGGAAAAGCCCATTAGGTCACTTTTGGATGGCGTGACATTCGCTTTTAAAGGTAAAGTGCAAGATGCATATTTCAAATGTGGGGGGAGTGTACTGTATCCGTTTCCCTTTAATGATTTGAGTCTTTGGGTTTCTTAATTTGCGTGACAAAAATTTACCTTCCCTTCAAGCTCAAGTGGCCAATTACAACCCGTCACTTGCAAAACCAAATTGAATCGAGTGCTTGGATCCATTGAGCCATCTGAGTTTGCAATGGCGTTGCCCAAGTCAGTCGTTGACCTCTACACTTGAACTCCCGCAACTATGCTGAGCGAATCCAAAAAAAGAGGAAGAACCCGATGCTTTATTTTAGGATTAGTCATTATGTGAAATTGTGCGGCTTTCACAAGCAGCCCGCAAAAAGAGGTTCAGAAAGATTTTCTCAGGGCTAGCGTCAAAACAACCATGTTTTTTTTGCTGCATCATTGCTAAGAAATCCATGTTCACGTAAAAATGTCAGGAGCAACATTTTGCTCTGTAATTATGTTGGTCAAAGCACGAACAAAGTTTTTGTTGGCAAACAGAAGAAAGTCCAAACAAACGGTGAGTCAGAGTTTACAATAAAAGGAATTTCTGCAGCCTTTTGTGAGCGGCAGAAAATACAGACGTGCAAAGGGAACATCTGGGTTGATTCCACAAATGTTCGTGTAAAACAATACAGCTAGTAAATTCTTTATGTAACATTATTTTTTTTGATCAACCAGGATTGACTGCATCTTGCCAGATACTAAAAATACTCGCTGATAGTACTCGCTTTTGCAAATCCGAACGTATCAATCGCAAGCAAAAAGATAATGCGTTGGTGCCCGTCCATATCATTTCCAGGATATTCGGTGAATGCTGCCATTAAAATTTCTTAATGTCATGGGTTCCTCATTGGACCATGCTCCAAGCCCTTTTAGTGGTCATGCAGCTTTTGCGCAACAAATAATAATAATAATAATAATAATTTGCCCTTTATTAGTCCCACAATGGGGAAATTCGAGATTCGAACCCAGGCCTCCTGGGGAGACTGGGTCCTGAACGCGGCGCCTTAGACCACTCGGCCATCCTGGCAGAGATCGTCAAAACCAATTTCCCAACGGGGTTGCACACAAGCATCTCGAGTTCAAAATTATTGAAATATAACAGACACTGAGAATACACAGAAACTATTACTACAAAAGAAATTGGAACATTTTTGCATGCTGACAAAAAGAAAACCTTAATGCATCTCATTTGTCCATTGGATCCGAGTTTGAATTTTCTCCAATCTGAAATCTCAAAGCACATTTTGAAACCTGGCAACCCCAGGCCAAAAGTTGATGATGCTCATTTGTCACTGACACATCGACAATTCCAACGCTTTGACGCAACCGTGTACAATCCAGCTCACACATTTTTTGGGTCGATACAGACAGGATTTCTCCGGTGAACAGATACACCTCTGATCTTGGAATCTAATGGCAGTGCCGTCTTCGCAATGGAAGAAAGGGACTATTTCAGCTATGGCGAGAGAACTCTTAATTAGCTCGGGGGCTTATGAGGCTCAGAGGCAGTGAGAATAAGACAAGGTAATGAGGCTACACAGGAAATAAGGATCTAAATGTTGCCAGGTCATCGATCAATTTACGAAACAGACGTCAGATCCTGCTCAGGTTCATCTGCTTCTCTCCAAACCACCACAAGTACCACCTCCGCTCCCTCCTCGCCAGTGTTTACATTACAAAACAAAACTCTCTCAACCATCAAACTTTCGTCCATCAGCCGCCTCCTGCCAGCCGCCCCTTCGGGGGAAGAGCCAAGATGTTAATCGAAGCTGTTCCGACGACTACAAATGTGGCGCATTGGAAACATGTCGCATGTCTAATAGCACAAAGCCCGCTATGATTTAATTCAAGCGAATCAAATCAAATCCGTTATTTCCTCTCGTCCGGTCTACTGAAAAGATTTATGACAACAAAAGACAAACCTTTGAAACAAGATTTCTTTTGTTAGATTTGACTGAAATGTCAACTGTGCAGCATTTAAAGTCGTCTAATTAATTAGCATGACTTGACTCGGCTGCAAGTGTTGTTTCAACGTCGAGAGAAACAAAGAAGCAAGCCTATTAAGGCGAAATCCGCAGCTCGGCGTAACCAATGGCATACTTCATCCCTCTGTTATGCATGAACTCCCCCCGGGTTTGTAACATAGGTTAATGTTACCGATTATAGCCTCAACGCTCAACAACCGCGATGACATCACGATTAGGTCAACATTTTTTTTCTTTTTACCGATTAAAATCAAGTGTTACTAGGGAGAAAATATTTTTCTAAAAACTTGGACTTCAAAACGGTCCATTGACCCAGCAAACATTTTTAGTGACAAGGAAGAAGAGATAAATCACAGGTGAGCCGAGTGATTTTCTTGCTTTACATGGATCACCTACAGCCCATCCTATGCATCAGTGTTGCTGTCATCTTGTCTACAGAGACCAACAGGCGGCTCTAAAGACTCCCGCCAGGTTTTCCTGGAGCTGCTCGAAGGCTCCCACTGGTTTATGTCTCCCGGGATGCCATCACACAAGAGCGTTAGCTGCATTGAATTAACTCTCCATTGCCCGGGTGAGGTTTTGTATATTTCTAAATTTACCATGCTGGTAATTCAACTTTATGAGGTGTATGAAATTTGACATTTTTGAAGCCATCAAACTTGTGGTAAAAATAATTCATGAGAATGGGCAACAAGAACATGTACGATTTAAAAGTAAAAAAAAAAAAAAAAAAGGGGGGGGGGGGGGAGCATGACAGCCTCATTTGTTGGGGAGAAAAGAGAAACAAGAAGTTTAAAATGCGTGGATTAGGTTTCTCATTCTACTTAGATAGTTCAAGTTGTTGCATGATTTGTTTGATAGTAACGAAATGACGTTATGAAATGAAGAAAATGGTCCATTGTATATTCAAAATGATGTGACGTTATCTTATAAATTAAAGGCGATGTTAAAAAATGGACTTCTTTTGTAAGGGTATGCAAATCGTCAATGGGGAGGGGGAACCTTTTCCAATTCTCGCCTAGGGCGCTACGTTGGCCGGGTAGAGCAGAGGTTGAGAAAACAATCCAATTTTGACCTTTGCTATGTTCCTCTTGGGCACCTCATCTTCCTCAGTGATGAAGTTAGCGCCCACCTCCGCCCCACTCTGCCATTGCCAGTGGGCATGAGGTAACGTTACATAACGGTGTCGTTGAGCACAAACAGACATGGCGTCCCCTTCACTGTCTTCATTTTCCCTCCCACTCCCGCGCTCATTTTCATAAACCCCAATTTGCCACCTTGTTCCATTTCTCCCACCGTGTACCCTCCCTCCCCCCGCCCCTCGCTTAATGTCTCTTCCTGTCTCCCTGAGCTCCACTGCCTCTGCTCTTCGGGTTCCCTCATCAGATGTGCTGATAACGTACCTTTGACAATACCATGATGAGGACTCTAATTAATTCAGTTTGTAGAAAAAAAATATAAATATATAAAGATATATCTAATATATATATATACACATTATATATATCTATATATATTATTTTTATTATTATTATTTTTTTTAAATATTCTTTGGTTTGACCTGCATCAATCAGGAAGCCAATTAATACAACATTCGAATGCTGATATATTTTTTTTTAATTTCCTCTAAAATGCAAACATTCCAGTTGGATGCTGGGAACCATCAAGAGCAAATCACACTTGCCTAAATTGTACATCGCCATCTATTCTTATATTAAGCCACCCAGCAGGGAGATGCTAAGCGAGCCTAATGACCTCATGGAGTATGGAAGAAGGCAGAAGTGTCTAAGTTCAGATCTGCTCTATCTCTGGACCGAGCTGTTGCATAACGCCAACAGCTCATCTCCAGCCGCTGCAGCGCACAGGCTTACCCTGTCCTCCCGCTCACGACGCACGTCAGCTGCAGCTGCCTGGCCCGAGACGGGGAACACGCTGCAGAGACTGAGACGGGTTAGCGAGCGGCCGTAGACGTCAACCCGCCGGCTGACATTATTGCTACACGGGGGAGATGAGGCAAGAGGAAGGACGAGCAAGGAGGGGTCATTTCCTGTCTGATGAATGTCATCATTTCTCAAGAAGAGAAGACGCTTCATAAACTTTGACATTTCATGATGCGTATACTTTTGATAGCCTGTTTGACTCGACAAACACGAAGTATTTGTGAAGACCTGAAGTGAAAGTGAAAAACAAATCTAACAATTAAAAAAAAAAAATCACAAATGGTGACAAAAATGTCAACAACCTCACCATCCAATTAAAAACTACAATATGACGGTAAAATAATAATAGCAATAATCAAATTGAATCTAATTTTGTTTGTATAGCACTTTTGATACACAAAAAAATGCAACAGTGGTTTATAGAAATAAAAACAAGTGAAAGACAAAAAATATCAAAAATAGAACTAGTAAAACTGCTGACTACTTCAAACGATTACAAAAAATATAAATGACAAAATATTTCGGCAGAAATGATGAGCAACAAAATGGCAGTGAGGCTGCAGATAACATTGTGCAGTCACACTGATAGAAGAAGTATCGACAAAAAAAGGAACACAACACAAACTGATGACTAGACACACAGAGAGAAGTTGCACACGATACCTGTTGTTGAGTAGCGTGAAGCAAAACCAAAGACGTCTGGCGTCTCTTCGAGAGCGACTTGACTGGCAGCTGGCTGGCGTTCCCTCCCAGAGTTAAAACGTGCTCACAGGGCGAACACCTGACATTCCTGACCACTTCCTGGACCAATAAGCTCGGACATTCCTGAGCTCGCTGTGTCTTCCGGCAAGATTGGATATATTAAAAAATAAAATAAATAAATAAATAAATCAAGGGAGACGGAAAATGCCACAACAGAGCTACGAGCCGAGCGTCTGGATGCCGTCTGCCGCAAGAGACAAACACTCACTAATACGCAGCTGTGTGTCTGAGCTGAGATTTCACTCCTCACTTCTGCCTACTGTCAGTTATAGCAAGCACACTTCTTTCTCCTCCCTGCCTGCCTGTCTGCCTTTGTGTTCCTTCTCACCCCCCTCCTACTCTCCTCTCCTCGACCCTTTTTTTTTTTTTTTTAAATCACTTCCCAAAAATGAGGGAAAGCCCTGCCTGCCTGTATGCAGACTTCCCCAAGCTGAGAAGAGATGCCTTCCTCTATTTAAAAAAAAATGCATGGAGGCTCTAAAAATAAAATCTAATTTCTCCATATGAATAACTCGCTCTCACCCATCGTCAACATCAGATTCGCCACTAACCTACTTGTTGCCCACAACCTCCCACGACCTCGCAGAAGCTATAAATACTCATCTATCCCTGCGCATTGATCCCGCGTGTGTCAGGCAAGCAGTGAATGCTGAGGGGCCGCCGCAATGAGCACACTGGGACTAATACAGGAAAGAATTAGAGGAAGAAATTGAAAGACAAATTATCTAAAAGAGTCAGACAGAGAGTAGGAGGTGTAATGGACCGCCTCCACGTCAACGCAGGACAGCAATTTATACGACTCTGAGGTTCCGAAGCATCAAATTTACAGTGGAGATATAAAGTCTACACGTTGCTGCAGAATGTAGTCGGGCTCGGGTGATTTTATCTGTAAAATGAGACTTCCATCCTTGACAACCTAACGCCATAGGCGGGACTTCAGAAAAAGACAGCAGATTGTTGTCCCATGTACTAAATGCCCAATACTTGCCAGAAATTCCTGCAAGCCTCTTGGTAACCTCCCAAACCAGTTTGCTTATCATCTTTTCATCAGTTTTGGAGGGACGTACATTTCCAGGTAGGGCCACTTGATGCCTTGGAAATTCTTTTCCACCCTTCACCCAACTGACTAATTATTATTTCACAAAAAAAACAAACAACATGTGAACATGGGTGTGTAGACTTTTTACAGGCACTGTTCATGAAAATGGATCTCTTTTGGCTACTTCAGTGAATCACTGTGGTGCAAGTTGATTTTCACTGAGCATTTTTCCCAACAATGCTACAAATGCCATTTACAAAATAGCTGAAGCAACACCGGCACGCAGAGCTGGCACTCATCTTATTCATACGGTGCCTGTCGGGGACGCTGACAAAAACCGTGTGGTTCAAAACAATGCCTGGATTTCATTTAACAAGGCACACCTCGAACAGCCCTCAAGTCACACATCAACAAGTCCTGCGTCACTGTTATGTATGCATGCAATGATGCAACTTTTCAACCGTTCTGCTTACTTACGATTAAAATTGAACACGTCAAATATTGCGAGTGTTCTAAATGGTAAACAAACACGCACTGACGCAAAATGCAAGTCTGAGCGTGCATAATGTGTGTCTTACAGCTTACATAAAAACTTGGGTTTAATTGTTGCAGTATGCCAGGGAAGTTCCCTTTTCCATGGCAATCAGCGCAATTAGTTTTATAGGTTAACGGGAGGTGCGCTAGAGGTAATTACGCAATGTCGTCCTGAGCCCATTGCTTTCAAATATTGTTGACAAACATTTAAATGTGTGGGGGCGTTTCTGTCAAGATTTTCCTGGACAAATTGCAACTTTAGCGCTCCCCTCTCATTCGTACCATCTCCCCGCATGGAAACAGCAGCTCAAGGAAGAGATGACCAAAGTTATGCAATTAGACGACGCTCTGCCAGCAGGCGAGCACTCCTTTGCCACAGGTTCTGACTTTTTCCTTCAGTCCACGCATTTGTCTAAAGCTTTCGTTCTAACCCTGCTCACAGTTGTCTCGATTCATCTCTTGGGTCGGGTTTGTGGACCGTGACAATGGTGTCAAAACGATTACGGTTTAAGTGAACAAAACAAGAAAAAAAAGCTGTAATACAAAAGACATGCCAGTAGATGGCAATGTCACTTTCTAAAGATATTCTACACACACCAAGTGCTTGTACTTTCGCATGTTGTCCAAAACCGTCTTTTGAATATCCTTGATCAACAAATGCAAGTTTAGAATTTGAAGCACGGAAGTAATGCAACCGGACAGGAAACGCACAGATTAACGGAAAAGTCTTTGGTTGTGACATTCTCACGTACTTCTTTTAAAATTAGCTTTCCATTCCTATTTTTTTTTTGCACCCATAATGATGCACATAACATGAAAAGATCTAAGGTACCGTCCATCCGTTATGCGAACACTCGTTTGTCAAGATAAGAGGAACGATCAGTTTTCCGTTAAAAACAGCGTTTGCGTAAACAGCCTCTTTGTTTGACATCATTCGCCCACTCTGTTACGCTGCATCCCCTTCATCCGCCCCCTTTCATTCAATCACATGCACTCTTTTTTTTTTTTTTTCTTGGCTGTTGACAGAGGTGGGAGGTTTGTCTTTACACATGGTTGCAGAGCTCCGAGTTGCTTGCACTGTGCCCTCTTTGGGGGTAGGGGGGGGGGGCAACATGTCAGAAATATGACGAAATAATTTAGCTTCAGTTCATACGAGTCGGTTCGGGCGCCGGTCAGATGGTGAAACCTGCAAATAGCAGGCTATCATGCAACCGCAAGACAGCGCAACGAGCCAAGGAATCCAACAAAGAAGAGGAATGTGACAGTAAACAAAAGAGAGAGCGTGGAGAACTGCCATTGGTCTTTTTGTACAGTAGGGTTCAAGTTTTTGAGCGAAAAAAAAAAAAAAAAAAAATCAAGCCGCACTTGCTTAGTGGAAAGGGTGTACTGGATGTTCGGGGTGATCACAAGACCAGACAAGGGGGAAAGAGCACAAGTTTCCCATCGTAAAGACGTCATCAGACAATGCATCACGTTAGCGCACCTGACTGGCCACCATCACTGCTGTCGCCACTACTGAATGGCTAAGGTGACGATTACGCCTCTTGACCCCGCTCTAAATGTACCGCGAGTACGTCTTTAAAATATTGATCCAACCCCACTGACCCCGCTTTGCAATCCTGGTAACTTATGTGCTCTCTGGGGGGGGGGGGTTCCAGTGGTCCAATATCGACCTGCTAGATTCAGCTGGGTCCGGACAACCGACACCGTCCTCACCCCTCCAATCGTTTTCCACTGATACTGACCCTCGAAGGCACGCACACATTCGCTCCCTCCCACTCCTCCACCTCCTCGTTCAGTCAATAACACACCAATCGCACAGACGAAACAACAGATTTCCTTCTGATGGCTGCGAGCCTACACAAAGAGAGAGGAAATAATCACAACAAAGAGTTTGTGAATGAACACGCAGCTGCCTTGAAATGCAATTTTTTTTTTTTCTAAGATCCAGCCTTCTGATATGCAATCGAACCACCGGTACCTGAAAGTCAGTCCCTGTGTAAAGTTCAGCTTCATTAGACCACATCCTACTCTAACCGACTAAGGAAGAGTGTCGGAGAGAATATCAACAAACAACATGCAGATAATGAGGATAAGTTGCAAAAGCAGAGCACACTCATGGCTTGAGCTGAGGGAGGGTCATTTAGTGTTAATAAAAAATGTGACATGGTCATGTCATGGTCGGCAGCCATTTAAAAGGTATCATATTTTAAGTCATTTATTGTCTATTTTCTTCTCCTTCAATTGTCCCTAATTGTGACAGCACATAATTCGATACACATTACTGTAGTTCAATGAAGAGCAAGAGTTATTATTATTATTATTTTTTTTTTAGAATCAATTATTCTTATGCCATCTAATAAAATCGGATAGAAAATAATTTTGCATTATCAAAAACAAAAAGTGCACGTGAGATGCCGACAGTAGATTTGCCCAGTTGGTATCGCCATGCTCTCGTTCCACACGATAATAAGTGTGTGTGGCTATAAAATGTGCAATGAAAAAAATATTGGGCAGGATTTACTCAATTTATTGCATCATGTGGGTGCATAAAATATAATTAGATATTAAAATGGACCATACATTTACTTAAAATGTATCATCTAAATCCAGATGATTTTATTTTGTGCCAGCACCAAATGAAATTAAATGGAATGATCCCAAAGTTAGGACATTTACTCACTTTTTTTTTTTTTTTTTTAATCAGTGTAGTGGCTGCCTGCAATCCATTCAATAATTATGCGTCATACAATCACCTGGTGACTAACAAAACATTTTGAAGCTCTCCACGTTTACTCGGCGCTATCAGATTCTAAAGAATGACAACTTTATTTCATCAGATAACAGCTGTCAGCAGCATAGAAGCGCCATGTATTGTTTTGCTCGCAGGGGCCCAAATACCAAATTACTACTGCAACATAATTGCAGCTGTCGGAAATAGCAGACAAGATGTTAGTGGTACCACCATAAGCTGCTATTGTCTCAACAGTTTTCATATCAACAAAAACACAGCGCACTTTTCCTTCCATCAGACTGAGGGGTGGTGGGGGGGGGGATGCCTCGCTGCAATTTTCTGTAATCATTTCAAACTACTTGTTGTGCTCCGAAATGCGTAACCTTCTTAAAATGTCTCCACTGAGTGCCTTCACACTCCAGAGCTCGCCGAGCGTTTCAAGAGAAGGAAGAAACCAAACGGAAATCTGAGCGTGGCAGCGAAGCATTGTGATGATTTCTCTGCCCAAAAAAATAAAATTGAGGTCTTTGGCATAATTTTTTTGCAGGTTACGTTTTCCAATAAGGCCTGAAAGTTTGTCATGTGACTCTGAAGTAGCACAAACCACACACCCGAGCTCTGATTGGCTCCTGCTCGAGGAATGATGCCAGACAGACATCATACTCAACAGAGACATAGCAAGTGTCAGTGTTGATAAATACAGCCCACAACCTGACCTTAAAGGCAGCACTCGGCAACGGCTTACTTCCCCCCCCCTTACGTCTGCGCACCTGCAGTCAACATCTAGTAGCACAACACCAGTTTCTTCCACTCAAGGTCTCCGGATGTCAGACATGAAAACATTTATTCACTCATTTAGTGCCATTGACGGCTAAAGATGTCAAAGATTTTTTTTTTACTTGACTGGTAGTGAATGAGTTCATAAACTTGATGAATATATGACGAAAGTTTAATGTCTGACTCCCTGCAATTCATTATAAAGTTAAGACTTGCACAAGGGCAAAAATTGTGAAAGGTACCAAAATATATCTTTGTCATGGCTGGCTTCATATAATATAGAAAGGGGGAAAAAAAATCCTCCACTTTCGCACGTTCTTCTCCGTTGAAGTCATTGTCTGTCGTGCTGCTATGACATCATTATTTACATAGCTGACAACGCTACGGCCAGTCCACCTACACGAGCCGCGATGGAAACGAAAACCAGATTAGGGATTACCATACGCAGCCGGATGAATCAATGTATGATGCGAGTGAGAACAGAAAAGATGAACAGCAAGAATTGACCTCTCCCGCTGTGGTTGACAGGATAGAGCGGGAAGAAAGTGTTTTTTCCCGTCTGATCTCAACTGACATGGCCACATTCAGCAATTGTGACAGAGCAGCCTCGGTCAAACCCGAGACCGCACTGCACCGCTCTGTGCCAGCCACCGAGTCTTGAATTGACAATATTGTTGTTGCCTCCATGAGCGTTCTCCCTCAAATTCTCCGACAACATGAGCTGGTTTTGGTCTCTTGTCGCAACACATCATCAAAAGAGTCAAAATTTCCGCCGTTGCACGCGCTTCAGTGTGCACACCTCAAATATTCACCACATTTTAATGCGCTATTAATGCTACACTTGCCTGGAAATCATTTTAGTTCATTGCACTTCTCCCCAAAACGCCTCGTCTTTTAAACCCTCGCTCTCGTCTCCCTGACTCGTAGGAGGTTCCAGCAGTAGGACACAAGGAACAGCACCTGCAGCCCGAGACTCATGCTGCTCTGTTTCCCTGGCAACCCCTTCATTGGGCTTTGCTTGTGCAAGCCATTAAGCAATGCCAGCTCTGTACACACACACACACACACAAAAGCACCCCCACACAATCACCCTTTTAAGGGTTTCCGGCGCCAGCTTTACTGTTTTTTTTATTTTTTTTTATTTGAGCAGTTTGAAACTTTTTTTTTTTTTTTTTACCTCAAGCCAGCTCACCTCACATAAACCCCTCAATCATACAAAAAAATGACCCCCTGTATCCTGCAGCAAAGTTTCTCTGCAAATGACATACAGTACAAACACAAGTGTATCCGCGCTCTCCACCCACTCGATGTGTCACGCACACATCTCCAAATAATGCGACATCCAGTCCCAGCGTCGCACCGCGGGGAGATTTTCTTCCACTACTCTCGGCCCCTTTGCTGACGTCAGCGCGGACAAATCCTGTTTGGCTCCCGACTCGATTTTCCCCTCATCATTCCAACTCTTACGCCAGCGCTCACCTTTCCGAGTTGCCAACATCAATGCGGCTCAACTGAATTTCCAGGAAGTGGCTCTCCAGGCGGGAGCAGCTCACCTGGGGAGGGAGAAGGAGCGTGCGTGTGCAAACTCAGGCAATATGAGGCTAACAAGAATGAGAAGGTCACTGTTCGTTAGCTCCAATTTGACTCGGCTCGCCTTGAGCCCTTCACTAATGCTTCACTTTGAAAAGTTTAAGCCTAATAATTTGACTGACTGGGTTGCAGTGCTTTGTTACTCACCCACGAGGAAGTCAAGGACACACACATGCGCTCTCGCACATACACAAACACTGACCTGACATGTCATCTCACTACATTCATGCCAAAGAGGAAAAACTGACTCGTCTTCAATAATGACTTTGTTTTCAAACGCAACAATGAGTTGGAGCACAACTTATCACACACCGGGAACACACATGCAAGATCTTATAAGCACGAGCAGGAATGCGGTTTGGCTTTGGTATTATTATTAGTCACTAGAGTTCAATAAATAAACATAGTTCAAGTTTGTGCAAAGGAAACTTGGAAGGCGCAGGATAATTTCAATAGTGACAGAGCTAGAACTTAACTCATTTAATCCCAGAAATTTTCATTCGAGGAAACCCCTCAATTCCAGCGTTTTTCTGGATTTTGAGTCATTTTGCGAGGCCAACATTGTGTTTTAATGCTATAAAAACACCGAGCTATGACGCAAAAAAAAAAAATGGCTAAGACGTATAAATACGTCTTTGGGAGGTGGGGACTATGTTTTTGAAAACGTATATCTTATGGATTGAATGAGTTAAAAGAAATTGTAGGTTGCATTATAAGCAGACACATTGAAACATAATATTGGTATTTGGACGTTGCTGGTTTTATCTGAAGCAACGTGTGGTACACAAAAAAAAATATTATTAGTCCTGGCAATACAATTAAATATAAGGTTGACCGCAGAGCAGTCAACATGATGATAAAAATGAGAGCAAACCGTTGTTTCTTTTGGGCACAAAAATGTTGTGGCTGGTAGGTAGGCACAAATAGTAACTCAAGCTTAGAAAGAAAACTTGCTGGGCGGATTCAAAATATGAGCCAAGTGGAGAAGTGACAAATTGGTTTCCTCGAAACCAGATGTCACCAGGTGTTAGGGAGGTTCTCTCGTTCACCTGGATTGCAAAGTTGCCCTCGGGGCTGGTGCGTAACACCCATTTACAAATCACAATTAATCGACTAAAAAAATAAAAAAAGAGACAAAAACATTTGATCTGAAGCTATTCCGCAACAATAATTCCCTCAATTTAAAATAGATGACCTTCAGTCACAGCGGAAAATACTTGCTCGGCTTCATGTACTCAAAAGCACGGCCATCGAAATTCCCGCCCGCCTGCCTCTTCGCTCCGCGTCTCTGTCAAAGCGAAAGCTTTCGTGAGGTTATACCTCCGCTCATAGCAGACTTCCCCAAACTCGTTTCTGCCTGTCTGTTGTAGTTACTGTTGCTAAAACCCAGGTTTATTCCTGCCTCTGGGAGAGAACTTCCCTTTGTGTGATTCTCGCTCCATTCACACACTGTAATTTGAAGGGCCCGTACGGAAACACTGGTTTGGCGGCCTGAGCATGACACAACATGTAAAAATCCATTCCACAAAGCCAGGGCTGTTAACTCTTTCTCTTCCCTTGCTCAGACCATTTACATAAGCCAAATGTTTGTTTACTTACTAGAATGACCTGACTTGTTGAGTTAAAAAAAAAAAAAAAAAAAAGATTGCAGATTAAAGTTTGCCTCATCAGAATCAATGCATGACACAGAGAAAAAGCAGGCTGACCTTCTTTGAGGGGTTAAAGGACACTTATCGCTCCAAACAGCAAAATGTCACGCCATCTTCATGTTGTAGAGAAAAGCTCTGATTAATGGAGGTTAAAGTTGTTGGATTTGAGTGAACAAAATCTTTGGAAAAACTGAAGTTCTTTCGATCATGTGGATGCCTTCAAGGTACAATTACAATAAATTAATTAAAATAAAGACTGCCCTCAACAATAAGGATTAATAGGAAAGCAAAATTATTTATTGTATCTTTTTTATATTTTAGACTGGTAGCCTTTTTTTGGCGGGCTCAGCTGAGCCATAAGGACTTGCGAGCAATAAATGAATAAAATGGCAACTAAGTTGCGGGAGAGTTGCTCGTCTGCTTCCCGTCTATCATCACTCCTTAAACAAGGCACATCAGGATAAGTGAGAAAAAAAATATTATTTGGTGATCATTGTGTGGTGAACTTTTTTTTTATACTTGCATGACAATTAAGAACTTTATAAAGACGCCATTTTAAAGGCCTGCGCCCTTAAAAAAGGTTTTATGATGTTGACAATTTCACCCTAATTATTTCTAATAATAAAAACATTTCTATAAAAAAAAAAAGGGGCTGTGTTCAACCTCAGACTTTCCACCGCATTTAGCTATGGTCAGCAAAAAGTTAATCATTAACAGCAAAAGTTATTGAAAGTTACCGAGCCAGAACCTTACGGATGAACATCTGCAGTTTTCAATATAGAGGCAACTACGGAAAGCATTCATCGCAATCCGATCGGTAAAGTTAAACACAATTTCTTGACATGAATATTCTTGAGCATCTTCAGCGTCTCTGTGCGTTTTGGCTTTACAGGGTGAACATTTTCCACCTTGTTAAATACAGCCCCTTTCACAGCAGTTGCTGAGCATTCATCACGCAGCATGCTCCCTGCTTAAACTGGTGCCGGACCTGTTGGGCTAGACGAGCTTTTTATACGACAAGCGGAATGCACAGTTCGTTCCATAAACAATTCAGGGCACTTGAGCGGGAGACAAAAAAAACTAAACATTGCACAGACGTGCGACAAACACCCCGGAGTTGCTCTTTAACGTTAAAAGCGGTATCAAGGAAGTGAAAATTAAATTCTGCCTCCACTTGAAAATTCTGTAAAAATGTGACGAAATAATTTAATTAATCAACACTTGCTCCATAAGAATAAATAAATAAATAAATCATCAAAAGCACAATCAGTTCGGTTCACCTGCCGCCAAGTTTCGCGACGACAACTTTGCGGAATGAAAGGAGCATTCAATTACTCCTCTTCAGCAGGTCTGGGGGGAAAAAAAACAACAAAAAAAAAAATAATAAAACACAGACCACCCAGGCTGACCTGAACCACATCCCCACCGGCATTTGGGTCACATGCTTAAGTCAGAATGTGACCAGAGGTGTCTGCTTTTTTAGAATCACATCCCCAAAACTGACTTCACATGGAATCCTTTGTCGACTACACTGCCTACTTTTAATCAACAATTACGGCGGGAGCTTGCAGTTGTGTAAAACTTTGCCGCATCATACTGAGAGGTGTAATACAATGCGAGAGATATTTTTTTTTCATTTTTGCTAACCACACTATTAAAAACACCTCTCAGTACGATGCTGCCTAGCTGTAATCCACCGCAAACTACAATCACAACAATAAAGATTTTTATGGCCGTTTAAATCGTTGCCAGACAGGCCAAGAAATATCGAGCGTTGCGACATGCAGCACAAAGCATATTCAGATCCACGCATGCTAATGCGAATTCGAGCAATCTTCAATCTCTTCCCGAAAAAGCACAATTTTTTATTATTTTTTTTAAATGCCAGCAGCACAATTTTGCAGAGTTTGTCACCGTAAATGAACTGGAATTTGGCTAAAGTGTTTGTTGCGTTCATTTTTGGGAAACACTTATTTCACCCACTTAATGTTTGCCTGCCAGCCATGAGCTAAGTGTCGCTGCTAATGTCCATAGAGAGAGAAAGAGAGATATTCCGTTTGAGGGGGAGAAACCACTGGGTGTTTGGCTTGAGCTGCTTAGAGACCAGCTGTTTGACAAAAGTAAACACAAGAAGGGGGGGGGTGTGCAGGAGTTCCGAAATTTCTGCATTGTTACCCGCAAAGTACGTCATAGAGGAAAAATACACACGGGAGGGAACATGGTTCACATTTAGTTGCTGTGAAAGTGGACGCTTTGTTACATCTGCAATTCTTTTAAATGGTCAAATGCAAATTTGGTGGGAAATCATTAAAAAAAAAAAAAAATGCACTGTGTTGTTTTCACTAAAATGACTTAGACTGACTCACTCTAAAAAACAGTTCACAAGACTTCTGTATCAGAATAAACATAACTATTGTGCCTGAATTTCTAAACAGTCAGCGCTGAGGCATATCATTATCATCAAAATAAATGAATAGAAAATAAAAACAAAATAATAAAACCCCTATTTGTCCTGAACAATTGTGAAACTGCCCCCTTGCTATTCCTCCCAGTTGATCTTTGTATTGTTCAGCTGCTCCATGAATGAATCGCGCAACTCGCTGCTGATTCTAAATGATTCCTCTGTCGCCCGTGGCTCGGATTTTCCTTCCTTAGGAAAGAAAAACGAGCGTAAGAATGCACAGTCAAACTCGGCGGACAATCCCCCCCCCCCCCCTTGCTGGTGTTTACAGTGTGTGATCGTTTATTATGATTGGGTCCGAAATACAGCCAGGAATGCTCTGCTAAAGTAACCAGAGGATTAAACAAAAACAACAGACACAATGTTCCATCCAATCTGCCAGTTGTGCACGGGTCACTAACTCAAAGTGCATGATCGACGCAAATCTTGCGCAGGACTAATGGCCTGCTACCTCAATGTCAACAAATGAATGAAAAATTCCGCATTGATATATGAAGGGCCACAAATTCGAATGACTTTTGTTTATGTTTGTGTGCATCTCACTCTGAAGACAAGGAGAGCAACGATGCACTGTGTGTTTAAACCAAGCGCTTCTTCGATTGGAATTTGTTCGATTGTTTGCCTGGACATCAACAGTGTTCATTCCAACAACCAGTGCCAGTTTCCAGATTCTTGTCTGAAACGGGGGGATTCAAACATTACCGCAGCAGACAGCACGTTTCCCACAATAGACCTTTTTTTTATTTTTTTATCTATCAAATACATTTTTATTATTTACTCCTACTCTGATTTGCTTCCCGTTGGTTCACTTGTCAGATTGCAATTCACAACTACCCCTAAACAAAATGCACACGAGCCAAAAGATACCGTCGAATGAAACGAAAAAGAGCAACTATTGCATAACTTTTGCAGAGATGCAGATCGGGCGGCAGATCGGTCCCAAATGGGAAAAGAGGTTTCATAAGACGATTACGTTTCATATAAGTGCAACGTTAATTTATGTGGTCTGGACGATTGCAACCCCCGTGGTTTATGAAACCACTTACCAGCCCTCAGACACAGCAGGACTTGTCCTATAACTAGGAACGGGCATGCTCACTCAGTGGCGGAACAACCATCAGTATCCTGAAAGTCGGGGCTGCTGAGACGCAGCGGGAGGCAGCGGTTTATACATATGTGGAAAAAGCGCGTGAGAGATGCTCCGCACAAAAGCGCGAGAAATTCAGGTCACTTTTAGTTGCATGTGGTGTACTAAATTGCAAAATGAATGCGGAGTATTTTTTTTTGTTGTTGTTTTTAACTCATTTACTGCCATTGACGGCTAAAGACGTCAAAGATCCATTTTTTTTTTTTTTTTTACTCGGCTGGTAGTGAATGAGTTAATCTCAAACCCTTATATGGAAATGTTACAAATGGCGCCTTGTTGTAATTAGAAATGGCCTTACAGTTCTATCTAATTTGTACAGTGACGCCCGAGAGTTGGTTCTTATATTGGTCAGTTTGTTCTTCAAACATGGGGACAGAATCATGTGACGGCTATCGTGGGAGTGTGAGAAGGAGAGTTTCCGGGAAAAGACATTTTCCACAGATGAGTTTACGCATGTGACAGCGTGCTTCCCATTAGCATTTCCCGCTTAATGAAGGTAAGGCCTCAAATGGAGCCCCGGGAAGCAAATGGAAGCCTGCGATGCAAATTAAAAAAGAAGTAGCAGCAAGAAAGAGAAAGAAAACATGTCTCCGATCAGGATTAGATGGGGAGGAAGTAAACATGGGCGTTGCCTGTGCATTGTTGGGTTGCCACCACACATCTTCAGTTACACTACATTGACATTGCTGACTAAAACAACGACACAAAATAAAATGGATAACAGAATAAAACCTATTGTTGACTTTCTAAATCTCGCCGTTCCATCTTGATCAAATTACCGCCAAGGAAACATCGCTCCAAGACCAGATGAATCACCACCAAAAGCAAAAATTACAAGACACTGCGGCAGCTGCAGTGCCACCGCCTCCCTCGTTAGAAACACAGGATAAGCTGACATTAAAACAACATCAAGTGCAAGTTGACTGCCAATTCCTTTGTCTTGTGTCGTCCTACGTCATTATTTCCATTGTTGAACCAAATGTCTGTTCATATAACAAATCAACAAGAGGCGCTCAGAGGCATTGGGAAATTTGCCGCGCCGATCAACTGTTGGGGAACGGCGACGATGCATACTTTCACACCCAGCGTGTAACGCTACGAATTCCCAGATCTGTGAACGGCAAACGTCTGTTGACACACGAATCTGTCAGTTCACAACATAACACACGAGCCCTTTCAGCCAATGGGTGGCGAGACGCTGAGGCGTCCATATGCTCCATCAGACCTCGCTTTGGTGTACGAAGCTGATGCTGCCGCAGGCTGTCGCGTGGCGTTATCAGATTCACATCCTTACATTGTTACATAACAATAAGAACCAGAAGGGTGTGGACCTGAAGACAGTGACATCTCATTTAAGCATCGCACTAAAGTCAAGAAGAAGCAGAGTGTTGCTGATGTTTGTTTTAACTCGCTGTAATTCCGTCTGAATACAGTAAAAGGGAACAGAGTACCAGACAAAAATTCAAGCAAAGGGGGAGAGCAATTCCACAAAGGGCAGATGTGCAAACCACAAGTCCACCAAGCCGTGCCATTAAAAACAACTTTAAGTGACGCCAATGTCAAAAGTCCATCCAAAGCTCAAAAATATAAAGAGGTGACAAAATGTAGACCCTCCCCCCTAAGAGATTTTTTTTTAAAGCGCTTAGTGTTTATTTTCATAGCCTCTTTCCCTTATATAATCTATTACACTCTTACATAATACGGTGTACTATTTTAAAGCAAAATAGTACAGTTAGATTCATTTTCATTTCATCACCAGTCCGTGTGAGGTTGCTTGGGAATTGTAGTACCACTTTTTCCAAGAATAATAAACATTTTGATGGACACCACCAGGCTTATATTTAGAAATACCCTGCATTACATAATCAAATACATAAAGATCATTTTAATAAATTAAGATTAATTAACCGGTCAGATTGAAGTGCACAGTAATTTCATGTATGCTGCTCCACGAGAAGCCTTTCTGACATTCCCAACGGCGCAAACTCACCTTTTAGATTTTTGGGGTTGTTCTGCTTAGTACGCGGCATCTTTCCCTCCTCAGTTCACAAGTGCATCATGGGAAAACTGGGCGCTACTGTCGGACCTTGAGAGGAGTTGCGACCTGCGGCGGAGTCGTTTGCATACATCTAGAACAACAAAACACACACACTTACAAGTCAGAATGAGTTTAGCAGAAAGGCCACACTAAGCTGGCTTTGTATTCTGTCACTTGGCAGCTGTGTGCTAGTCTCGGACAGAGCTGCTGATTGAGGTTCATCAGCAAACAGGTGCCCTGCGTCTCAGAGGTCCTCTGTGGTAGGGTGCAGTGTCGCGTGGGCCACGGTCACGCGGAGGCGCGAGTATACCACCTCGCATCCGCGGAAAACGCAACCTGCTCCTCTGACTTTTTGGGGGCGAAAAAAAAAAAAAAAGCCTGTTTGGTTTGACATGTGGGTTGCTGCTCGCCACTGATGAAAGATGCGAACAATAAAAGCTCTATGTGCACTAGCGACGAACGCTCAGGGTGACTCAGAGGACAACCGTCATCACATGTGTGGCCCCGTTTTAAGTTCACAGTATAAATGAGCAATACAACTTGAACACATTGGAAAATTAAGTTACGTAAAAAGGGTAAGGTTTCATCCATGGAAAAACAACGGATTAAAAAACAAGACAAGAGATTCCATGCAAATTTATGTTAAGCGCACAGAGCAGCAAAATGGGTTGCAATGCATGCCTGCGTAAGGAAAAGCAAAAAAAAATGAAGATATCACATTGTCAAAAAAATAACAACAATAAATGGCATGTTGCCGCTTTCTCTCCTTTGCATCATTCCTACCAAGTCCAGCTGAGACATATCAAGACCTGCATGTTGCAGTGAGCAGTGCTTTAGGAACCATCCTTTGTTTGCCCTCCGCCGTATTACATAACACTTACTACAAGTGGATGCTTATTCTCCATACACTTGCTACATGTGGCGCTAGAGCAATGACATCATCGGATGAGAACAGCACTGTCGGCTGCATCATCTGCCTGCATACAGCCACGTTTATTTACAAGTGCCACCAGCATGCATGACACACGACGAGCCTCTCACCTGGACGCACTCTTGGGATTCTCCAGAGCAGGTTCGACGACGCTGACGAGGCGGAGGAGAGAGACGTGCACGCCTGTTAGTCAGTCTGTCTGTCTGTCTGCAAGCCCGTCTTACACTCTCTCCCTCCTGCGTGCGTGCGCGTGATGTTTGAGGAAACACCCCGATGCTAACCCGAGAAAATTCACCATCAGAGCTGCAAAGCCCGAATACTTGTGTTTGGAAAACACCTGACTATTGAGACATTTCTACGCACTCGCGTGGACCCATCAGATCCATTATGTAAAATAAGGGCACGCAATTGTGCGCACTGCGATGGATGAGCGTGCGCGTCAATTTGGAAACGATCCACGTTTCAAGGGGAGTTGAGCAAAACTGTTTAGCATTTTTTTTTTCTTTTTGCCAAATCCAGCATGGGATGAGGCGAGCCAAGGCGATGCATGGGGAAAACGCGTATTTTGTTGCAACACGTGAACGCCCTGCAAGAGAGGGAGGAGCCAGGGAAAACCCCTCGCTGTCGCTGCAACAGCTAAATGGAACACTTCCCTTCAGACAACAAAACCACGATGCGCATTGCACGTTTAGCACAACATCGATATAGGCAGCCCCGCACATGCACGCAGATAAGAAAAAATAGCGAAGAGCTTACCTACAATAATGCAAAAAGGCGATCGAACACAATGAAGCGTTAAGTTGCTGCCACGCGCCAGTAAATTACACTCGTCGTGTCGTCCGGGACTATCGCTTCCACGTGAACTTTTATGTAGGTGACACGCATGACGAGACCACGAACGAAAGCCGCTTTCAAAGAGTAAAGCGACCTGTAACACGAGAGTAGAAACCCACCCGGCCAGCGTCCCTCACGGGTGGGGGGGAAACACGCGCAGGAAAACAAAACAAGCACATCCAGAGTTGGTTTATTTATCCTCTCGGGAGTTGTTTAGCTAATGAGACTTGGAACGTACCTTTAAAGCGACGAAAAAGGTTGCACAGCTCCGAATTTCTGCCTTCACCTTCTCCCTCACTTTCTATTGCAGGAAACAGACAGGCCCACTGACGTCACCGGGGGTCCCTTCTCCGCCTCCCAGCCACGGGGTGTCCTCCGGAGCCAGCGGGAGGTTCGCGACGGCCGCAGCGCCCGTGACTTCAGCTCACTCGCCCAAGCTAATACTCAGCTATGTTTCTTATCTGTCTTAAATGAGGAGAAAGACAAAAAACGTTCCACATGAGTCATCGAACCGCGTGTATATAGTCCAAGTGTGGCACCACAGTGACATGTCGTTGCGCGTACACCCCCTTGGCGGAGCCTCTTCCTCTCTCTCCTCGGCGCATAGTTTAGGATTGACGGTTTTCCCGGAGGTTCCTTGTTGTCAGGTCACGTTGTGCCCCTCCGCCACCACCGCCCGGGCTTTCCCATGCACTAACCCGCAGCAGGGAAACAACAGCGGGCCTTTCTGCCTGCTTTGCCTGGAGGGAGCTGCATGTAGTCGCTCGCAAACGAGCACTCGCGTTCAATAATCGCGTCAGTGATGAAAGAAAAGAAATTAGCAGCGTTTCGCCCGGGTTGTCTAGGTGTGCTTCCGCCATTTGCTGACTATATGCAAAGGCATGACATCGAACTAGTGCCTTTGGTAGATGTTCTAAAGTCAACATTTGGGCCGTTTGTAATTTTAGGATTTTTAAGTCAACATGATAATTTGTAAAAAAAAGTAAATAAATAACTAAAAAATATATAAACGAATAGACAGACAGACAGACAGACACTCCTCCATAAATATTGACACCCCTGGTGTGTTAAAAACCTTCAAATTAATGCAATCTTTATTGCAGAAATATACTCGCCTCCCATGGCCTTCTCAGTCCCCAGACCTCAACCCCATTGAAAACCAGTGGAGTGAGCAAAAGAGGACAGTGCAGCTGAAGAGGACCCATTTGTCACATTCAAACCAGTGGGCAATTTAGAGTCTTCAATTAATCTAAAATACATATTTTGGGGATGTGCCAAGATTTAAAGGGTGGCAGATGTGCATGAATCTAAACCTCTTAATCCTGACCTTTTAGACGCGACACAGCCACATCCAGACATTCTAGACTCCTAATTGACCGAGCAAACTGTGAGGACATGCACACTCTACCTCATCCACCCCAAATCGAACGAGAGTCCAGTCCAGGATTAAACACTGAACCTCTGTGCCTCCCCACTTGTGCATCATGACGTAATGTTTTTATTTTCATCCGCTGCCCGTATTCCTTGCTTTTTGCCCACCATGAGTTGGCCCGGCTATGACACATCACAGAAGCATAAAGGTCAAGCTATTTTTTACGGAACAGTAGGGGCTTCTTGTGAAACGGGGGTATATATCGTAAATATGTTGTTTTCATCACAGCGGCACAGACGCACACTGCAACGGGAAAAAGAGTGGCTTGTTTGTTTGTTTTTTTTGTATCAAAACACTTTTGATGATTCAAGTGAAGAAGGTTGGGCGACATTATGAGACAATGTTAAAATTAAGATTTAAGACTTTTCTTTTTTTCATATATATTTTACGCCTAAGAAATGCAAACGCAAAGCAGTAAGGCATTACCATTAATAAGTGATTGTGTGACAGCCACCCACTGTCGCATTACAGGCTTCCTGCAGACTGCAGAGTGGGACTCCTGGCTCACTTTGCACTTTATGACTCACCTGCTCGAGCTACGGCGACTCGAAATAACTCATTTGAATGGAGAAACTTTTTTATTTTTATTTTGCAAGCGTCGGAACAAGGCTGTCTTTGTACTCTGACACCAAAACATGGATGCTGTTTTTTTTTTAATTATTATTATGTAAGTCCTAATGAGGGACCGTCAATGACTATGCATGTGACTCGGCCTACCTCAAATGCGATCAAATATAATCATCGACGATGACAACGGTCGTTGCAGAGGTTTGTCAGTTCTGACAAATGTGTTCTTTTTTTTTCCCCCGCCCCCACCCTCATGCTGACTGCACGCCCACATCATAACGGAGATGGTTTTATCATTTACAGCGCTTCAAGAAAAGCACTACAAGAGGGGATAGAAGAGTGCAATATGTCATGTAAAACCCCAATTTTGGAATACGATAACACATTTAAGTTGGGCTTGTGCATTAACATCTGTGAAGAGAGTCTTTTAGCATGATTACAACTATTTTAACAAAACTTGTCCGATGTGATTTTTAATAGCATTTTGACAGGAACATTTTTAATACATTCCAAAAATGATTGTGGTTCTAGTGTTGGATAACTGCACTCCCTCTACTGAGATTCTTTAAAAGTACAAAACAATAGGTCGACGCCAGACAAATAACAGCACCGCAAGCTACAACCACAAAAGTTTTGGAAGTTTTCTACACACAGCAGTGTTTGACGAGAGAGGTCGCAATGTAAATCAAATGCAATTTATTTGAAAAATGTTGGCATTGCTCTTTGAGAGTCACTTTTTTCTCCTTGGGATAATTATTTTTAAATTAAGAGTTTGAAGACATGTTGTGGGTAAAAATTTTTTTTTTTCCTAAACTCTTATTTTGTGCCGCAAATCTGCCAAGTAAAAGATGTCGGGCGGTTCACATATTTTCCTCATTTCCCAGCGTCAAATTTCGGAAAATATTTTCTTGACCCAAAAACTCCCAAACTTGATTAAGCCTGTTGTCAGTGCAGTAAAATATCTTTGGCGTGAAGTCATTCCAAAGACGGGGACTTTCGATGATGCACCACAGTGTGTGAATGACAGTCATGCTAATAATATCCTGAAGAACGTAAGCACAGCTGCCCAGCGGAACAAACAGCCTCTTGTGCGGAGGGAAGGCACTTGTGATCATGTATGAAATGTTCCTTACAGCGCTGGTACGGACAGTTTTTTTTTTTTTTTTTTTTTAAATGAATCAAAAATGGATTGAAAGTAACCACGCAAAGACAGCACTCAAAAGGCAAGACTCGTGTCCTATAGTCGGCATTTGATGCTGCAGTGTTCATAGTGGAGTTCGTTTTTTTTTTTTTTTTTTTTAAATCTGTATGTTTCCTAAAGGAATCAGTCCTCGCAAAAAAAAAAAAAAATCTGATTATTATTGCGGATTTGTCAGGCGACGTCTACTGTATTTAGTGGAATTAATATTCATAAAGAATCATATATATATATATATATATATATATATATATATATATATAATATTATTGATGAGAACAAACTGAGAGCCAATTTTTTTTTTTTGTTTCCATCCATGCTGTGTGGAACACGTTGCAGGATGCCTTGTTTTCACAACACCATATGATGTTACATAACTGAGGCTGTTGCCATGGTAATGCTCAGACTCCGCCCCCGAATCAACCCCTTAAACACACACACACATTTGATGCTTGGGCATCACTCAGTACATTCCACAACAACGCGAGTTTATAGAAAGGAAACGAATATTGCAAACTGTTCACAGTAAAAAAAAAATGATTAAGAAATTGCGTTGGAGCATACTGGCAAATACATTTAAGGAGCAATGCAATTTGGATTTGCTTAAATGAGATGGTCTTGGTTGAACGGAAAAACTGCCTCAACAAAATCGACAAATAAAAGACCTGGCTCTCGTAAAGAACATTACGATTGTGCAAATCTCCGGTTTAACGCTGAAAGCGACTCAATCCAAATGCCCGTAAGAGCATCTTCAGCTATTGTGTCGTACTTTATGTGGAATTTGAGGTTGAAAGAGTGGAGCAGAAATGGAAGCACTATAATGACTACACCAAGTGGAAGAATCAAGTGCATGCCCAACAAAGAAAATCACTTTTCCCCAATGCCAACCTTAAATGCAGCATTTCTCGGAAAAATGGAGCTGAGGTAATCACATTTTACCAGAGTGGTTCATTTCAGACATTCAAAGTATGCTTTTAGGAAAAAAAAAAATCTAGTCCCTTTCTTTCAGTGTCCCCAGTTGACCCACATGCATCCATTTGTGTTCTATGGTGCGTGGCCTCATCAGCTTCACGGATGAGCTGGAGTCTAACACCGGGGATCACCTTTGGGTTGGTCACCAGCCAATTAATTGCGGGATGCATTTAAAAAAAAAAAAACATTCACACGTAGGAGACTAAACAGAGCCTAAAATAAACATTTTTGAAGTGTGATCTGATTTCCTAATCAAGAACATCTCGAGGTGGACAAGCTGCAGTTTAACCAAATAAAGCATCACATTCGACTTTGTTGCCATTTGGTGAATGAACGGGTGTCCATAAATGCATATGAGAGGCGAAACTTTGATGATATCCCATCATCGTCATCACAGAATGGGACCAAGGACGCGGGACAAGAGGATGGAATTCTGGCTCTTGGTTTTATTTTGCTTTTTTTTTTTAGGAGCAGCCTGATCGAGTGTCAACATTTCCAGTGATGTGACCACAGGGAGGAAAATTCCTCCCGTTGGGAAGGCCTGGCTTTGCTAATAAGGGAAAATGCTTATGTGACAAGAGCCCGTTGGCACGCCATTTTGAGATGAGTGGAAGGAGTAAAAAGGACATCGAGAGAGAGAGAGAGAGAGAGAAAGAGAGAGAGAGATTTTAATATACTGAAGCGCTTGCGTTGGATGTTATTAGATTTTGAGGTCGGGTGTACCCAACGAAGCATCCAGAGAGTTTAAACACAGCCCATTAAGTGTTTTAATGCAAAGTCTTCATGAAAGTATCAACTCTTTCTGCTTGTTTACACTTTAAATGCCTGGAAAAAAAACATTTGCAGCAAAGGGGCAAAAAACACGAGGAAAAATCCCGTCAGCGGCATTGTTTCTGCTTTAAGACCTTCAAGTGGAAAAAGTAAAAAGGAGGAGGGAAGCGAGAAAAGAAAAGAAAAGAAAAAAAAAACTGAAAAATACCGTATTAGTCGGGGAGTAGAGGAGAGGAGGAGTCGGAAGCAGCTCCCCTGGTGCTTCATCCATCAGCTGATTTATGAGTTACACGCAGCACTTAATAACCTTCTCTTGTCCCCGTGTGCTCAGGCTCTGGGGAATATCATGGCAGTGCACAGCCCGAGGCTGAGAAGAGAGAGACCAGAGGCCAGCCTGCAGAAGATGCCGCCAGGACCAAATGCATACCATTACATGTCTCCGTGTGCATGGCGCACTGCTCTTGCATGCTGCAAAACAAACACAAATAATTGAGTTGTTTCATTATTCATGGTGCTTGTTGACTTGACCATCACATCTGCGTTGATTATGCACATCATTTGTGTGTAAGTAACAGCATTGCAGAGCTTGAAAGAACCATAAGGAAACGATTGAAACCGTTTCCCCTTAAAAAATACACATTACCGACATTGTCCATTTTTTGTACATTTACACACTATGGGAATGTTTGGAATTGGATGTCAATGCAAATTAATTATTCTAAACACGTTTGCGCCCCCCGTGGACAGGGCGATGCACCTGCCGTAGAATTGTTCTCTTCCATAGAATTAATTGCCTCCCTGAGAAACATACTAGGGCGGTTGAAATCTTTGTGAGTTCAACCGATACACGCTAATTTGTTGCTGCACTCTGGAGGTCCTCATTCGACATTGATTCTCGATACAGTTGGTGATTCACAGCTCGTGCTGTTATTTGTAGGAGAGCATATTACAGATAACCGAAGATACAATTGATTAATATTAATTACTTTGCCACCAAATTTCTGCTGCCGACATTGCTCCATTAATGCAACCAGTGCATGTTTGACGTCAATTCAAAGTTAGGGCACCACTCCCATCATGTCATCTTCCAACAGCTCAGTGCTCAACAAACCTCACACTTCCCCACTTCACCAAACAGATTTAACACGCAAGACACTCCAGAGTTGCAATGGAAATCCCACCCCAAAATATTAAGCGATGCATTTGAGGGGGGGGGGGTTTGCTGTGGTACAAGACCTTCCCATGAGTTCAGTCCCACGTCCATGAATTATACATGCCTCGCGTCACACCTCCCACGCAAGCTTATGTAATGTCATCCACGCGTGTGGAAGCGTATGCATGTACGCGTGTCTACGTGGATTTATTTATAACCAGACTGGGATTGCGGGAAGGGTGACTCATTCTGTTTGCTCTTTATTTTTACCCCACTATCTTGCCGCCCACACACACATCCTATCTCTGGGTAAGAAAAAAAAAAATGCATGACTTTCTCCGACGCGAAAAGTTGGTTTACGAGTTGCGATGATGCTTAATCGGGATACTCTTCATCTATGCGTCGATCAACGAGTCCAAGTGGGCCACCAATCGTGCCTCACAGTTAAAAGTGCAGTCCTCTTTTGCCTTTTTTTTACTTGTGCAGTGCAATGTCATAAAATACACAGATATGCTTGTTCCTTATTAAATCTTCACAACTGCAACACTTTGAGTTTGCCAGTTTTCTTGTTGCGGTTGCAAGGCAGAATTTACCATATTTTGACGAACAAGTCTTCTTGTTAATGTTAAAACGATGCGAAATGCCATTGAGTGGCTAACGGATATTAGCATGCTTTGTGAGAACAACGGAGGGCCATGTCTTTCTCTTCTTACTTTTTAATGGCGCTGCAAGTTGGTCGCAGCGTTTCGGTGGTTACAACACCGAAGGCTTGGCTACAAATTCAGCCTTGCCGGCTCACTGTAAAAAAAAAAGAAAAAAAAAAAAAAAAAGGGGTTTTTAATTTTATATATTTTTTTAAACTTATTAACTCATTAAAAATGATTAGCAACAAAAGCTGCAATGTAGCCAGAGCGCAAATGATGAACCGCTATTTGGGCAGGTAACACAGTAATAAGCGTTATTACATAACGCTACACCCGACTTCAACGCTCTTCAGTGCTCAGCAACCTGTGGACTCTGCCCGCCATCGTTGTCACATTCTCGCTCGCTACAACTTAGCTAAGTGTTAGGCAACATTTGGGAAAAGGTCACCACCGCCAGCCAGTAGACTGAAAGTAATGGCTGAGATGAAAGTGCCCATATCCATCACCTGGTTCACTGAAAGCCGCGGGACGGCTGCCGGTGCTCAAATGAGCGGCGACGTCTCAGCGGTGGCTTGTTAGCGCCACAGACCCCGGTGTACTCCATCAAAATGTCAGGGCCCAGGCAGGGCAGGAACGCAGAGATCGGGGGCCGCCGGGTCTGCAGGGGGGGGGGCCTAATAGAGAGCAGTCCTTGTCTCCCCCGTTTTGAAAAAAGGCCAACGTGCCTTTCTGTAGCATTTAGCCTGACATCCAAGCGTTATATAACTGTTCCGGCGTAGTATGTCGAGTTTTGACGTGTTCACTGTGAATCCATTATTGATGAACAAGAAGCTTTTTTTTTTTTTTTATATCACAACTCATCTGGATCAAGAAAGCCCCAGACGCCTCACAGTTACAACTGACACAAACATATTACATAAGAGCGCGGCAGAGTGCACAGACGAGGAAATCCTTTGGACCTGCGACTTTAATGTAGTCCTCAACTCTCTGAATGCGCCGGCGTGATGCTATCTCAGCTCCGACACAAGGCCAGTCTTATCACTCCAATGTTAAAATGTGTCTGCACCACCCTCTGTGACTTAGATCGAAGATTCTTATCGCAGAATCGTGGTACTTTCATCCCTTGAAAGGGAAATGGAAGCGTCGTTTCAGCAGGAGGGGAACAAAGCGAAAAGCAATTCATTCCAGAGACAAAGGACATTTTCTCCAGCGTTTTTACCAAAGTTTCACAAGTCGAGACTCAAAGTTAACGCGCAAGCGATCAGGATTTACAGAACTTTTTGGTTATCAACAGTAGTTATGTATCACCCCTGTAAAAGTCTGCCTCGGCTACACAACGCAAAGCATCCACGGTCATTTAACATGTACCAAAAAAAAAGAAATTTTTATGATCTAATGAAACAATTAAATTTTTCTTCATGAGAAAAAAAAAATACACGGAGCTAATTAAGTTAATGCACATTTAAGTCTGCGCCTGACTGGTCAAATCTAGATTAAAAATAAACAATTCCAAAAGAAACTTATTGCATGTCTTTGCTAGGGGCCAACATCACAATATTGATTTTATTTTTTTTTTTTTATATTGTCCCCCTAATAATTAAAATTGAGAATTTGCTAATGAATTTAGTAAGTCTTAAATAACCATGAAATAAATAAATAATAATGAATCTTCAAATTAACATTTAAGTACAATACAAAACATGAGCATGTAAGACACATAAAACACTCATCTTCACTCGTTCACAGCAAGCTATTAAGAATTCCATATAAGAATGATCAAAATAATTACCTGAAAGTGACGGATAAACATCATTTTCACCCTGCTTCCGTTCACATCTGTTGGCTTAGATGGCTGAGTTTTTCATTGCAGCAGCAAATCATTCATCCTGTCGAAGGGGATCAAGTGGTCCTCATCTACCTCCGGTTTCCTTTTTTTCCCCCTCAGGTCCAATATAATGTTCTTTGCATCCATAACAAACCACTTTTTCTTCACCGGAGCAGGTGACACTTGACAGCCTGTTGATAGATAGAAGCCCATTTTTTTTTTTTTGTCAATGACACTCCAGTGGAAAGACTTCAATTTTTATTTGAAGAGGGCATTGTTTGTTGAGTGGTTCACATTGCTGACTTCCATGCTGCCGGCATGAGATCAGTTCTCACAGCACTGATCAGATAAGTGTCTTGTGATCAACTGGAAACCACCCAGGGTGGACTGGAATCCCACCGTGACCCTAAACACAAAGCATTTCAGAAAATGATAGGAAATATGCATGAGTTCTTACTGACACCGACTCCTTGTCAAACCACATAGTTTGCTCTAAATTCGATTTAAACATCAGCAAGCCACCACTTTTATCTCCAGATTATCCAGTTTGTGTCAGTTTTGTGCAGCTACAGATGAGAGCAGGCCATGACACCCACGGTGCCTCAGGTGAATATCAGACTAATGTCTCGATTTAGAAGAGATCATCAACTGCTTGCAACGGATATTGACTGTCAAAGTGAGTGATGGCGTCTCTGTCCTATACTTGCTGCAGGCTGAATCGCTGTGGGGCTCCTCGCTCTGGGTGGGCAGCCAGCAGCCTCAGCGAGAGGGGATGCTGCCCTCTTGTGGCCATTATGGAGAACAACAACACGTTAAGACACCAGTCTCAGTCATACACTTTAACGATGTAATTGTTGGGATAAATTAACCTTGTTGTTCTCTTTGTGTGCTATGATATGATGTCGATTATCATTCTGGCTAATCATGTTTTTTCCCACAATACAAAAACATTAATGCTTGGCTGTTACCTTGGACTAAATAACATTATGAAGTCTTTTAATTAAACAATCGCAGTTAAACAAAAGCCACAGGAGCGTCATATCATGCAACTGTGCCACAAACTGATACAGTTATACTCACACTTTTTGTCGACATTTTCTGATGTTGGTCTCATGTGTGTCTGCACGCGATTGCAACTCGTTAGTCAATGATGAGGGAGGAACTTTGTTTGGTTGCCAGAATATTTTCATTGTTAGTTCAAAGTACGGCGTTGTCTTTTTAAAACAATAGAGGACAGCACAAAGGTTATTTATTTACGAACAGTATTTATATTTTGATATGAAGAAATACAGGCATAAAAGCACGAAAAGCTAATCTGCTTGTGCTCTAGTTGTAAATAAAAGTACACGCAAATAGCTTATAAACTACTGCAGAAATGCATTAAACGGCAACTCAAAGGAAGTCAAATAAAAAAAGTTTACAATAATATGTTCTATGCAGCCCCATTATTCTTAACACAGCATTCATCTTAACGTTGTTTGTGGGATATGAATTGAGCAGCAATATCCAACCCTTTTTGTTTATGTTTTAATCCATTTCCGGGGGCGGCCATTTTGCCACGCCCTGTCGACTGAAAATGACATCAGTGTTGTCCAGGTAGCGACCAATCACGGCCCAGCATGCGAACGCGACTAGAAACAAGTTTAGAGTATTCACCTAAAATTTATATAAGCAAGAGATTTCTTTTAAAGAAATATATTAATGTGAACTGTAGCTTTTGTGCCCTAAAACTGTTGTTCATTTATTTTGACACTGTCCATCTGTTAATTTGTTATGACAGAAAATGTGTGTTTTTATTCTCAATAATATTGAAAGAGATGTCAGGATCGGTTGGAAAAATTGATTTTTTAAAATAGCGTGGGAAAAAGAAATGCATATTATCCGATGAATCTAATGGGCTAATGCTAAAATATCACATTGATTATTGTTAAGTCCCTGGAAGAAATCCAGGCTTTTTTTTTAATAACACATTTAAACAGTCCATCAATTCTATTAAGTTCTAACAAAAGGCTCTGAAAACAATGAAGATTTTCTGTAATTCAAAGGTGTTTATATAAACAATTTCCGCCCCGAACATGTTACATAACCTTTTTGTATCTCTCTTTTCCTCATTTTATTTATCTTTTTATGCACCCTTTGACTGTTATCTTGACTGATTGTTTTATTTTATTTTACTAATGTTTGTATAATTTGCAATTGGAAAAAAAAATTAATTTTTTACTTGACTTCCCACTTTAATTACACAATACAAGTCAGCCCACCATATCGTTTTCACGCTCAAGCAAATATTTTTTTGTCTTCCTGACTTTTCTTCCTAAAATCTGTCCCAAAATTGTGAATTAAATTTTCCCTATATTTGTCAGGTTTCCACTATATCCAAAACACCACGGCAAACATGATTCAATCAGTCTGAAAAATCTCAATAGACCAACATTGTCTGATCTAAATATGGAGCAATGAAAACCAGGGTCATGTTTGGCCTTCATTTGATCGCCCATCTCCGCCTTTACTCAGATTTCATTGTGTTGTTGTCACTGCGGGAAAACATGTAGGATATTCCAGCCCGGGAGGTCGGGACGGAGGTTTGCTCCCAAAGTAAACGCAGACACCGAGATCAGAGTGATGTCCAGACAGCCGGCGCTGCTCTGACAGCGGGCCGACCGGTCTCGTGGACTGTTTGTGCTCTTTATATACTGTACATGTTGAGTGACTGGAATCAAACCACAGAGCACAAAGGCAAGGTCAATAATGTGAAGTGATCTGCTGGGTCAAAAGACTTGGCTTGCTTCCAGTCATTGTTGAAGCTTTTTTATTTTTTGTTATTTATTTTATTTTAAACGAGGCATGCAGTCCCCTCGTCTGCACTCACGCTAAACTATTGAGTATTTCCTGCGGCGGAAACAATAAGACAATAGCAGCGAGTGGCCCAGCGGTCAGCAAGAGGGGGCGATATCATCAAGCTTCTTTACTTTATAATTTCAATTTGCAAAGCAGCAGAGAAATGTTAAGGTGATGTAAAAGCCAAGTGTTGCGGCTATAAAAATAAAGCTTGACACGAGTGACAACCGTAGGGAAAAAGTGACATGATGCCGAGTTGACGTTATCTCGTGTTGATATACTGCGGACCCTCGAAGGTGGAACATAAACCGTTGTGGGATGCTGGTCAAACTCCAATTTGGTCAGATTACAAAACATTTTTTCCCTGCCTGGAAAAAAAATCTGCTCTGAACTCAAACTGTCGCATTTTTTAAAACCTTTAGAAAATGTTTTAACAGTCCAAACAAGTGTCAACCGAAGGTCACTTCTGTTATTAGTCAAATATGGAAGCAACAAAACATGCAATAAAGTGAATTAAAATCGCATTTGTTGGCATTCCTACTTGTCACATATGCATTAGAAAATTAGCATGTTTTTGCCCAACCGAGATCTTTTGAAACATTTCCAGTCCACATATAGCATCCATTGTGCAGCTTTTCTCACTCACTGATTATTAAACTTTTGTTTGAATGGAAGCCAGACGGCAAAAGACCAAAATACCAACTTGTTGATTTAAAGTCCATTGCATTTATTGAACCCCCCGCCAGCTTCTGGGCGCTATAATGTCATCACGTCGCATTGCGGAAGGTTTGGATGTCTAACAAAGAAAAAAAAAAAAAAATTGCATCCTGTCTGAGAAGGTACACCCCACTGCTGGAATAGCAACAAAATGTCAAAAGTTACGATCCAAAAACAATCGCGTGCTGTTGGGGATTGTGTTTCCTTCAGCCATGGAGTCTGGGGTGCAGTCAAAATGTTTAGGGCGGTGATTGGCAAAGACAGACTGACAGGCAGGAGCTCAAGGAGCAAATACCATCGGCGGGCATTTGCTTCTATGTCCCTCTGACGTGACGTCGAAAATAAATAAATAAAATAAAATAACAGCAGAAATGCAATCAAAGTAACTTAGTGGGAGGATTGTCGCATCTGCCCAAGAAACTTTTTAACCGTACCTTGGAGGAAGCCTCAGAGTGCTTTTAGTTGCTACAGCATTTACTGCGATGCTGAGGTTGCGGCAATCAAATTGTCTTAATTAATCTACATATATTAAACATTTTAAAAGCGCCTTAGGCATAACAACCCAATAAAGGAACCAGAAAAAGATTTATAGGATAATGAGAACCAAAGGTTTGATATTCACATAATACAGTGGTGCCCCAATCTGTTCAAGAATCACAAACCCCCCTCCCCAAATTTGTGTGATGTCATCATCTTGTACTTTATAACAAACACACTAATGCTTTTCATTAGCCCGTCTATGGCATTTTGCATTGTTTGTTAGCATTTGGCTAAACTGACTGCCGTGAGGCAAATCTATGCCGTTGGGTATACAGAGTATGTAATTACCTTCAACTGAGAGTGGCAATAAAAAGCTTGCAGACACTTTTTGGAAGAATTTCTCATTATCTGCCAAAATAGAAAAAAAAAACACTTCTGAAGGCACAACTATACTAATAATACTTAAGTGTGACGACGACACAAATTAAACAAGTCCACACTATATCGTATTCTAAAAAGATTTTTATTTCAACTGACAGTTGATATTTACAAGGAACAATTTGTACATAAATAAGCCATTGTTATAAATATCAGCAGTTTGGCTGGTACAAAAACCATAAAAAAAATTATTATACATTATCTACAAGTGCCACTTTTGGGTTTTTGGACAACATCGTCTCTCGTTAAGATTGTCCGCAGTCCATTCACACGTTAGCAATCACTTTGAGTCTCACGGGGACGGGCGAATGCGGCATCTGGGTGACAGAGTGAGAGGGCATTTTTTTTGTTGGTTGCAATAAAAGAGGTGGGAGTAACGGAGCGTTGCAACAGCATGCTCAATGCCTCGAGAGGATTTATTGTTCCTGGATGTCTCCTTATATTGCAGTAGACACAAACACACGGCTACGACCGTATTTCAAAACTGCAGTTGACCGGAAAAATAAAAAGTATATTCACATTTGCTCATGGCACAACTGTGCGAATACATGTGTGTGCTATTATCATAATACTATGGCACCCTCCTCGACATGCAGCTCAGGATGAAAGCATTGGCTTGCACTTTTGCCACAAAAACACATTACGCAACCCTGCATGCCTTTGATTTTATGCTTTTGGCCAGTGATTCCCAAACACCGGCACTGAGAGATCATCAGAATGATTTGGTCAGGTTAATTGGTCCGAAAATAATCATTATTTCTTTTTTCTGCAAATAATATCTGCAGGATTATACGCCAGCGACAATGACAGGCAGAACACATCCATTCCTAGATGGCAGTAGAAAGAATTAACCTGTGAATGCATACATTCATACATGAAAATAAGAGCTTTGCGTTCACAGATCTCAGTCTGACACAATCATGATTTCAGTAAATTGACTTTTTGTGGCATATTTGTGTGGTGTGAAGATTCTTTTAACACAGTTGGGAAATACTGCTTTTGGGCATAATCTAAAACCACATCAACTGAAAAAAAAACAAAACTGTTGTTGGTAGCATCACACACACACACACACACACACACACACACACACACTGCAACAGCACCGTAAATATCATACATGTATGAGGAAATTACACGCACAAAGAGCAAATACATATATTTAAAGAATTATGTGCCAACACAGCAGATGAGTCACAAGCAACTCGGCATTGGTCCCTGAAAAACGAGGGAAATAATTCATCCGGAAAATACATTGTTATGGATTCAAATGGCTGGTTTGGGTTGGCTTTCCAATTATAGTTTTATAAGCGGCGTTGAAGAAGTTCTGAATCATGGGCAACACAATTACAGAGAAAGCATTCATCAAGCGCTTTTAATTCAGGGCAATGACGCCCTCTTGTGTACTAAACTGGTAGTGAAGGTGAGCCATGTCAGTTACATAACGCTACTGAATAGGCGCTTACCTTGAGAAAGGCACACACCAAAAAAGAAAGAAAAAAAACTCCAAACACTGACTCATATCGCTCATGACATTTTACTACCAATCTTGAAGCAGCAATTCATTCAGAAAAATTATGCGTCACTAAAATGAGACAGGAGAAATAAAGCTAGGATATCAGTGATACTTTGGTATAAATACCTGTTTACTTCATGTGCTGTTTGAATTATGCATTACATTAATTAGGGAACCATTTAATTATTATTATTATTTTTTTAATCCAATGACACAAACTCGTCTATTCCCTACATGAGCTAAAACAATATCATTCAAGCAGTCAGACCGAAAAATAAAACAAGGATGCTATCACTCATTTCGGTGTACTGTGTCACACCAGAGTTGCATCGGCACACGCTAAAAGAAGGCAAGAGTAAATTCAGTGCAAAATGCAAAGAGTCCATTTGTAAGCCCGTGAACAAGCCAGCGTCAATTCAATTTCCCTTGAAAACACTTTTGTCGCCAAGAAGCAACAGCAACGTTTGTAAGCATGCGCCCGGCTTCAGTACAAATATTTGTCCATTTAATTTTTTACTCTCGCTTAAGCTATGGAAGTTGGCATATATTTTTTTTTTGGAGAGTTATGCGGGATCAAGGCGCCCACTTTGGGTTTGAAGTGAAATGTGAAGAGTTACTAGCTTGCTCGGATTTGACAAATCAAACCTTTAAAACTTAAGGGACACGGGTTTTGAAAAGAAAAAAAAAAAAAACGACTTGAGAGGACAGCAGCAAAAGGAGGCTTAAGATGAGGACTCTCAAACAATTTAGGTACTCTCAGTCACTGTCAAGCAGCAAACTTAAAAAATAAAAACTGGATATATCGATTTGCAAAAGGGTAGAAAATATCGAGCAAATTTGAGCCCATTTGTTCCCAAAGACTCAAACAGGCAGTTCTTTATCATTCACCAGTTTACGTTGTAAACAAAAATAAATAAATAAATAAAAAGCGCATTAAATCCAGTGATATCTATCCTGTAAAAATGAAGCACAGACAATCATAGCAATGCTCCCAAACTTTCACTCCCAAGCAGTTTTTGGCACTGATTTTCATGTGAATTCACACCACTCTTTCCTGCTCGCTGCAATTGGATAATGCAGCATTGAAATTATGTACGGAAAAGGAATGATAATGAGAATCAGTGCACCGTGGCATCAAACCTCGGTGTGATTATTAATACTGTATAGGTGTTAACAGCTGTTGGATCATCAGTGCTCAACTTTTGTTCTCAGAGCGGAATCGAGAAAGGAACTCACGGTAGTTTTGTTGCTTTGAAAATTTCCTATTAATCCCAAATAAGAGGACCCTTCAAGAGTCACTGTCCACTAAAGACATCCCAGAGAAGACTGTTGGCACAAAGTTACCTCTGGAAACACCCCCCAACATGGCTTTCAGTCCAGAAGCTGAGGATGGCGGTGTTTGCCTGCCGCTGCATTTGCAAAGAAGGTATGCTCGCAATTGCGGCAGTAACAAAACGGAGGCCGATTTAAAGTCTCTGATTGGCTGCCGTTCATAAAGTCAGTGTCCTTCAAGGATTACCTTCATTTCAAAGTGTGGCCAGGATGCGAGAGAAGGATATGACGACGGAGAGGCTGGTCTGACCAACGCCGAGAAGCAGAGCCTCCAGCGGTGCCATGTCCTTCCCTGCCACGCGGTACACACCCGCTATTGCTGCGCCTGATGGAAAGAAACCGTGCCACAAGCGTGAACCAAATAAACACAGACGACAATGGTGATCATATTTACAGTTCCTCTGAAATTTACGATATGCATCTCCATTAGGGATGTGGCTAATAACTGGGAATTCTGATCAATGGAGAGAAATAGCCTTAAAGAGTTTGTTGCATGAAAAACAACAGTTTCACTTTCAGAGAACAAAAAAAAAAAAAAGAAAAAGTCTACACACCCCTGTCAAATGCCAGGTTTGGGGAGAATCCAGCCCACTGTTGCGCATACACTTACTGGTGAGATGAGCTGCGGTTCCAAAATTTAGGTTCCACGTCTAGTCATTGGCCCGGCGGCAATCATCTTACGATAAGGTCTGAATTATTTTCACAAGCCCCTAAAAATGTGTTGGTTTCAGCAAGACAAATACGAGGGTGTGGAAGTTGTGCTAGAATTTAACACATCTGGGAACGAAAAAAAAACAAAGTGCACAATTAGTCTGCTTTAACACCTCCTCGATGGAATTCAAATTGGATCGAAACAAGAGCATCTTATTTACCTTTCCGTTTTGACGTTCTCCTGAGAGTATGTACACATAGTAAGTGTGGGTGCGGACGCTTCCTTTTTGCTAAACATTAATAATATATTGTCTTGTCTATTTTAAGAACCAAGCTTAAACCAGCGAGAGCGGCTGAATCGATCGGCGCACAACAATGCACTAGATTAGATTCAGCTGTTAAACACAATGTGGTGTGTTTGAAAAGGTGAACGGGGAAAGCAGCTAAACAAAGAGAATAGGGGTTTTCAGAACGCCACAAATTTAGGCACACCACCACAGCAAGAGATGAATGAAATGAGAATGCTCATTTTTTTTTTTTTTTACACAGTCAGACAATAGAGTGAACGTCAAATCTATTTCCTTAATTATGAAGTGTCAAGTTTCTATTGAAGACATGGAATTTTAAAAATAATATTTTTCTAAAATGTGCCTCTCATTTACATAACTGCCACGCCCCATTGACAGGAATAAGCAGAAGCCCTAGCATGTAAAAGCTAAAAGGTAAGCAGAGCTGCAGTAGTCGATGCGCTGACAGTGTTTCCACCGTTAGCGTCAGATAAATGCCAAATACTGGACAAAGTTGTTGACACGACATCCAGACGTTCATTGACAAAAATGTCATCGGGCAGTTTGATGATCAAGTGCAGCCTTAGGGACAATACGGCTAAATTACCAGGAGTGAAAATTCTCCGCTTTGGACCATCTCCAAGAGCACCACCTCGATTTGTTCCTTATAAAATGGTAGGATAAAAAAATGCAAAAATATATTTTATGTTTACATTCTTCCTTAAGTGGTCTAAAAATCTGAATCACGATCACAAGCAGCTGCCTCCACCCTTGTCAGCCCCACCTGTGGTTGACATAAGCCGGCAAATACCATCAACTGTCATCCCCAGGCTGAACGGATGCTGAAGACTGCTGAGCTCATATGAAAAAATAAAAAACATGACCAAGCACGGAAAACAATCCAAGAAACAACAACTTACTGGTGATGACGCCTCCGGAGAGCGAGGCCAGGAAACCCACGCTGACCAGCACGACGGTGATGAGACGGCCTCTCTTGTGGCGTTGCAGCATGACGAACATGAGCAGTCCCACCACCCCGTGGACAAAGAGTGAGGAGAAGAGACACCACAGGAACACCCAGTACCACATCTCTAATGGGGAAATTAAAAAAAAAATTTAACAATGGGCCCAAAAACACACAAATCTGTCAAATGTGAGTAAAAGGGAAATTAATGAATGGGTCTGTCGGTAATAATTTGGGTTCCACACCTCAAACGCAAAAAACTATTTTTGCTAACTGTTCCAGTTTATTTATTCATCTGGCAATTATTAGCGACCAGGCCGAGCAGAGAGATGCGCCTGCCCTGCACAGACGCACAGAGGCTCTTTGTCCCATGTGACAGCAGGCGCTGTTAAATCTGCCGTCGCTGCTGTCCAGTTAAAGCCGTCAAATCAGGACGGCAACATCCGAGACGGGACGGGTGAGAACAAATACAAATCAGAAGGCGGTCGCGAGAGGCATTCTGTCATCCTTCAACTAGATCTGGTTGCACTGACGGAGCATCTGTCGCCCAATTAAGGCGGCGGGCTGGATTTACACTGAGCTGTTTTTGAGAGTGAGAGGAACCACAGGAGGACCAGTACCACAATCAGCCATGGATGGGCGGGATTTGAGAAGCAAACACCCTTTGAGAACCAAATAGGTGCAAAATCATGTTCTGGTTTAAAGCTAGTAACCCAGTGCTTCTCAAATAGTGGGGCGGAGGCCCGGGGGGAGGAGGAATGCGATGCTGAGGGGGCGTGTGCTTTTTTTCCCGCTTTACTACAATAAACTGTAATTGCACATGCACTCCTGTAGTTGGCAGTGGCGCTCTCTTTTGGTTTGTTTTGCAACGAAAATAAATATTTATAGAGGCTGCGGCGAATTGGTGGGGGGGGGGCGCAAATTATTTTCTTCTTGCTAGGAGGGGCGTAACAGAAAATAATTGAGAAGCATTGGACTAAACCAACATTTCGGAGGATGGGTTAAAGGGCGAAAGACAGAAATGCTCTCTTATCACCAGGATGGTAATAATCATTATTATAAGACAGAAAAGTGACCAGACCAAATTTAGGGCGCGAAAGATAAAAAAGGACAGCGTATCATAAGATATAGACTAAAGTTAATACTTATCAGTAAGTACACAAAAACATACAAAAAAAAAAAGAGCTGTCAGATCATCTCGTGTACTGGACCTCATTCCATTGTGCCGATGTAACGGTGAGTGGATATTGCTGCACACATTCTCACTGTGACCCCATTTCATGTCTCGGTAGGTCATTTTTCACCTGGTTGGGTTGGTATGGGAGTGGAGTGGGGAGGGGGTGGGAGGATCAGGTGGCAGAATTCTAAACCCTTCTCATCACCGCACACTACGTTGCGTTGCGCCTCGGCTTTCACGCAGCTCTACATGCGCTCGAGCTTCCTGCTGACTCAGCATCATCCACTACCTCTTTTTCACTCATGCCCGACACGTTGCTCAACACGCAGGATGCAAAGCAAGCGGCTCGAAAAGGTGGTGGTGTTGCAATCGGATATGACTACACGTCCGGTCTTTTTATGTTCTGCACATAGTTAGAGGAATCATTTATGATAGAAAAATCCTCAGTTCCTGCACAGATGAAACAATCCAGCACAAATAATTTGACTAGCTGGGTCTGGATTGTCTGCAGTCATTTTGGGGAAACCTGTTTGCACAGGGCAAGAAAAATCTATTCACGATTATTTTATTCTTATTTTTGCTTGAGTGCGGGAAATTACATATTCTTTTATCGACACCCTCAACATGAAATGACAGATAGAACAATTAAATGCTCTTCCACTAGCTAGCAATTAACATGTGTATCAACTTTTCGAACAACATTGATTTTTAAATCAGCTTGTTAGTGGGTAGCTAAAAAAAAGGGGGCGATAAACATAATTTATTTTACACTTTAATGTACCCATGTCACAAAAATGGCTTGACTTGAGAAGTCATTCAAAGTACATGGGGTGGGGGAATGTGAGTGTTCGGTTCATTTAAGGCTCCAAAATGCTCCTAAGTGTGAATATGAGTGTGATTAATGTCACGTGGCAGGTGTGGTCTACAAGACGGTCTTTTTATCAATAAAGTTTGTGTTTATTAGACAGATGTCAGATTTGACCTCTTCGAACCTACACCGTAAAAATCTGTGTAAATATTTAATGAAGAAGCATTAATACAGCCTTTCTCTAATGTATTAATTTTAGCGGAACCCTTGCAATGAACGTAAAAATGCTCACTGTTTAGACAACATGTGCACCATTTCTCAATTTATTTTCTACTGACAGGACAGACTATTAAGTCATGTTTTAAACTTCACCTGTCAAATTAAGGGCAAAAATAGACCTGACCACTGAAAATCACATTGACAAAGGCATGGATTTTTAAACCCTACACGCTAAATGGCAAGCTAGACAAAGAGTGGGGGGGATACACGTCATTCAGTTCACACAAGGGTGCACACACGTCACAAAAATACAAATTGGCCAGCAATGACATTTCTCATGTTGCCCACTGCCTGACGAGTCGTCATTCATTCCCATGTGATAGTAATGCGTGGTAGTGGCTCTGCATGTGAGCACAAATATCACAATACGCCGCTTTATTCCGATTTGAATGCCACTCGAGCGCCCACAACCGGCATGCATACCTGTGAATTGCTGCAACGCCGTCCCTTGCACCCAAAGACTCAGCACTTGCTGCACCGATAGATTAACGGAATAATCCCTGTTTGTTGACATGTTTCTGCCACCGTCCGGGTTTGCACCCTCCTTTATCGAGTAGCCGTACTTGGCTTTAGGGGGAGACCGGGGTGGCATTGGCTGTGAGGCGGCTCTCCCCGGCGCGGCTCGCCTCTACCGGTGCCTCTGTTTCGGCTTCACGTCCGTCTCCGCGTTGGGAAGGGAAGGGCCGCTGGTTGATCGCTTCATCCTCGGCAGCGGCGGCGTGGAGGCCATGATGAGGATGGCAGCCGGAGCTCAGGCAGAAAGGCGCACGGTCGCTCGTCCGACATCGACCAGCCCAGCTACATAACTCTTAAAGGGACAGGCGCCACCCTCCTATTTTTTTTTAAAGGGACGCATATGACGTAGACACATTTTGTATTAAAGCAGCTTCATGAATGGGATCAGAAGGGCGGTGACGTAGACATAGGTAGCCTATGGTCCAATCCCAATAGACCCTTTTCGCTGACGTCACTTAAACCACAATGCTTAGTTTCCGTTCTCCATATTCAAGGACACGTTGTTGTTGTTGTTTTTTGTTTTAATGATTATTAATATTTATTTTATTAATCTTTTGTATTATTTTGTTGATACTTTCTTGAGACTTGTCTGTTAGCTTTTCAATCTTATGTTAACAATGTACTATGCCAATTTGTTTTGTACGATTGAAGTTCTACAATAATAATAATAATAATAATAATAATACGACTACTACTACAACTACTTCTAATAATAATACGACTACTACTAGTGATAATAATAATAATGAAGTAAAAAAAATATTCAAGGGCACGCACGCGGAAAAAAAAAGTTATGCATTGGAAGCGCAATTGGTAGTAGGTCTCCTTATGTCTAGTTTCGAGAAAAAAAGTAAACGGAAACGCAAAGAAGAAGAATGTTTGTTTTCTGGAACGAGTAAGGAAAAGTCGAACAACAGTTTAATTTTCTATTTTTATTTCTAAAATGAAATTATAATATAGCACGAGATACAAATCGAAATACGACTCGTATGTTTGTTTTAGATTTCCGGAAGTTGTCAACGACTGCACTTCTCCTACAGACCAGGAGATGGGGACAAAGTGGCGCCTGAAGACCATGTCGCGTGGTTTTATGATAGCCAGGTTGCCATTCTTTATTTGTGGCATGTGATTCATTTTTATTTTAGTGTCGTGAACTTTAAGCACCAATTTTCAAGCGAAGCCAATGCAGTCATCTTGACAGGTCACCGGGTCGCGCTAGTGTGCAAAACGACGTTGAACAAGCAAAAGAAGAAGAAGGTTGGATTGGCAGACGTGGCGTCAGAATTGCAGGTGAATTGAAGACAGGTGCGCACGATGCGAATCATCAAATAGCAGGTGCGGCAAAATGGCGTCCGACTGCGTGGCTTTTCCTCAGCTAAGTGAGTACAGAGCAAATGTTTGTCTTTTTTGCCGTTTTTTGCTGTTTATCTTTATGACATTTTGCTTTTTGCAGGATTTGGACACTTGAGGGATGTAACGGCGTTTGAGGTTTGAGCACAGGACGTTACAATTCTCATTCTTTTGCTTGATTCTAGCACTTCGTGGTTTTTTAATTTTTTTTTTTTTGCTTTGTTTTTTTTTTTAATGCTGGCCAGCTTTTTGCTTTGCTTCTTTTAAGTGTTATAAATGACAAACTTTATGACTTTGTACTTGGGAATCGAACTGTTGGTTTTTTTTTTTATTATTGGTTGTTGTTTTTTGGTGTTTGTTGAATATGGTGAATTTTAGTTAAGTTATGTGTAACATTTTTTCAATGATTTTTCATTTCATTGTCTGGTCTTACGAAGTTTACCGTTGGCGTCAAACAAAAAAATTTCATCCCCTCACCCAATCTGCGGTAGGCCCATTGCATCATTGCATTTGTATTTTTTTTATTCATGTGCTGGGTTGTACCAATGTGCAATTTATTTTCCTTGAATCTGTGTCTTGTGAACGTGTGAATGTAATTTTTGTCTAACCCTTGACGGCGGTTGTCAGGAATTCACTTTTAAACCCTTTCCACTCCAAATACAGCCAAAAATCACTACTCTAGTCTTCCATTGCCAGTTGATAGATAACCAACATGTACGTTGGAACCTTTTGCAAGCGTTTCTCTCATTTATGGTCGTGGGGGGCACTTAATCCTATTTGGCCGGCGAAGCACGACACCATTTTATGACTGCAATATTGGATCATCTCTCCATTTTGAAGTAAGTTGTGTGAAAATGAAAAATTGTATCTGATTGTACACTTCTCGTGCTAACATGAGATCATACCGTTTGTTTATAGTAGATTTAGTTTGATGGTAATTTGCTAAAGTTGGCCCCAATGATGTATTTGCGATCCGAAATAAAATGCACTATGTCAACGGCTTTAAACTCTTGCATGCATTTCCTTTAGAAAATGCTACTTGAGTTAAGATTTGTAATTATTACAAAATTAACATGTTGAGATATCAACTGAATTTCTGTTGATTCTCTCCAGAACTAAAAATGAACACAGCATCCTAAAATACAAAGCGAGCAAGAGGACATTTGACCAGGTGAAAATAAATTAGAGTAATGTTTCAGCTTGTGTGACATTTGTGAATATAACTGTACACACTGAATACCTGAAAATGTTTGCTCTTGTCTAAAGCGATTAATTTTTTTCCCCCTACATCTTGGTCCAATTATGAAGTCCATACTGTGTCCAAATGTGCAACTTTTCTGTGCCTGAACAAAAACTGCTTTTGTCAATTCCACAAATGAGCTGAAGTGACATGCGAACCACTGTCCACACTGAAAGTTCAGTCCAACTCGGTGCGAGGAATGGTAAGTGAATCTCTTTTGTATTTGTTGTTTTGGAATAGTAGAGCAGTTAAAAAAAATCAATTTAATCTTAATTCTTGAGATTCGTTTTAAACCACGAATGCCTGTTTGCTTCACTTAGCATCTACTTGAAAGCAAAAAACCTTTACTGCAAATAAATCTAACTGTCAAGAAGCTAGTGTACTGTTTTGTTTTTGGATGTAATTTTTTTTTAAGTTTTCTGTATTTTTCTCTCAGGGTGAAGAGATTAGATGAGGGTGAAATGTACACACGCACAAATGAAGTTACTCGCACGGAAGTAATGGTGCGCGTGTGTTTTGCAGGCTGCAAGAGGAGCAGAATGGGACGAGGAGAACAAGCAATTCCACATCAAGTCAAGAATCAAGCAGCACGCAAACGTTAAAGTTGCGTGGGGAGCGTGTGAACAGGAGGGGGAAGCATGTTGAGCTCTGTGGCGCGCCTTGGTTGACTTTTGGTTCTGGATGCTCGTTGTGTGCTGTGCTAGAAAGGTTGGCTTGAAATGAGGGCAGGCATAGAAAGTGTTTGGAGGGCTGATTGTTGGAGTCTGGTGGTCTTGCTTGAGATGGTCTTTAGTTGTTTGCCTGGATCCAGAGCAGTTGTTTACTTGTGAGAGGATGGCAATTGAAGGCCAGAGTGTGCAGTGTCGGCTTTGAGGGTGGACTCAGCATATTGATCGACACTAACATCCCCTAATAATATCATATCAATAACTAATATTTGATATACCATCCACCCCAACCCCTCTCTGCGTTTCAGGGTTGTGGAGGCACCGGATTTGCTGAGGGGAACCAAGAGGACCTGGACCAGGCTAATGAGGACATACACAAGTGTGTTTTGGGGTGACAAAACACTTGGGAAAGAAAGTACGCGGACATCAATAAAATAAGTGGAGGGTGAAGAAATATGGCCGAGAAGTTATAGGCAGATTATTTTGACCATAACTGCGTCCGTGTATGACTTGTCCATTACATGTGTTTTGATCTTTAGTCTGTTTTAACAGTCTTTGACTTGCAGGATGTTGTCGGGCGGCGACGGAGTGTGATGGTCCGAGAGGCATCAAGAACCACCAGACGAGGGTTTGAATTATTCATGCACAAAATGACGTGAGCAGCACGCAACAAATCGCACATTATTCATTTTGCAGGTTGGACGAAAGGACGGCGAGTGAAACCAACAAAGTCGACGCTCCAATCAAGTCGGTGACACTACACGTGACTTTGTGATGCTTTTGCTGTGAGGATTCTGCACCGAGCGACCGGGCCAGGTGTTGAGGAAGAACCGCTTCTCTGCCGACGACCTGCCGTGTTTTGACGCAAGATATGGAGTCTCATATTGTTTAAGTTCATTTATAACACGGCGTTGTGTTAAATGTTGCCCACTCAGCCGCCGCCCTTGACTTGTTGCAGGGTGAAGAGGAAGCCCGTTGGGACAGGAGGCACCTTGGAGAACCAGAACAGGGTCATAAGTACACGTATTAAAGTAAAACAATCCAAGTGACAGTCTCAAAAGTAATTGTCTGCGTTTATGTGCTTGTGTTTGCAGGATGGAGGATCAGAATGAAAGACTGGACAGAAGTAACAAAACTCGTAGCACGAACATGAGCAAGTGACACACGACGACGAGAGGAGCAGATGCTACGGCCCTTGGAGAGCAAAGCGCCAACGACGGAGAGTATTTCTTTGCACTTTGTTGTCTCCGCTGTCACTGAACGACACGTGCTGGTATTGAGACATTTTGAGTTTGGCCATTCAGCCAAAAATAAATCAGCATATGACTCATCCACACATTTTGTTGTTTCAGTCTGTTTTAATGACTTGTCATTGTCCCCCCCCCCACCCCCGGTCCGTGTTTTTGACTTGCAGGTTGTCGGGCGGCGGCGGAGTGTGATGTTCCGAGAGGCATCAAGAACCACCGGACGAGGGTTGGAATTATTCATGCACAAAATGACGTGAGCAGCACACGACTAATTTTGCTAACATTATGCGTTTTGCACGGTGCTCAAAAGGACGGGCGAGTGCACCCAACAGACAGTCGACTCTCCAATCAAGTCGGTGACACGTCACATGACTTTGTTGCTGTGTGGCTTGTGCACCGAGCGACCGGGCCAGAACCGCTTCTCTGCCGACGACCTGCTATGTTTTGACTCATGAAATGAAGTCTCGTGTTGTTTTCTTCCTTGTATATATAACACGGCGTGTGTGAAATGTTGCCCACTCGGCCTCCGTTGCAGCCTGGCCGTCCTGGAAGGGGATTGATCTTTCAATTTCAGGTTTTCTTCTGTAGGGGACGTCGCCGACCTTTCGTCGACTGTTTAGATTTTGAGACTCTTTTGTGAATAAAGGGCTCTACAAATGTACTTGTTGCAGGGTGGAGGAGCCCATGTTGCACCACAGCAGCGTAATAAGTGCAAATGCACAAAAGATGAAATTGTTTTTGTAGGGTGGAAGAGGAGCCGGATGAAAGGAAAGATCACGAAACGCATGGCCACTGAGTCTACTTTTGGTATTTTTTTTTGTTTCCTGTGCAAATATAAATTGTAATAGTACTCTTGCACGTTATGTTCCAAGGTGGCGTTGGTGTGAGATGAGCGAGAGGCAACACGAGCCACCAGACGAGGGAAAGAAAACCAACAAATACGTGCGAGTGAAACAATTGAGACATCGAGAACTGCGGTGTGCAGTGTCAAGACGAAACGTGCACAAAAGCACATTTGTCGGGCGGAAGAGGAGCCTGATGGATGGAAAGGCTGCAAATTGATATGCGACAGGCACAATTAATTTCTTTCTGGGTTGCAGGACTCGGCATGAGCTGGATGGGATGAGGAAGAGGAGCCGTTCCGCAAATGAAGAATCAAGCGGCACACAAATAAGTATAATCTGTTTGAGGTGTGCTTGTAAACGATGCGCAGGAGGAGACAGAGTTGTGAGCTTTGTGGTTTGCCTCGGTTGAGCGTAGCGAAGGAGGCTTGTTGGAGTTGTTGGAGGAGCAGGAAAGGTCTGATGCCAAAGAGGGCAGTCGTGAACGGTGTTTTTGGAGCCGATGGTGTGGTTGTGGTTGAGTGCTCTTTGGCAAGGATTGTTGGAGATGGTCAGCTCGTTGTTTGGCTCGTCTGGATGCAGAGCAGGTTTTTGTTGTTTGAGGATGTCGGTTGGAAAGCTGGTTTGTGGGCGACGGTGTCGGCAGGCCTTGGGGGCGGAGTCTGTCATATTAACGCAAAAACATTTGTGTCAGCGTTGTGGAGGCACCCGACTGAGCAACTTGGACCGGCTTCATGAGTCCAGACACAAAGCAAGTGCCCGCTCACAACTAAGAGTGTTTTTCTTTTTGCAGTCAAAGTAAAAGTGGACGATGAGTCGGGTGAACAGGAGGCACTTTGGAGAACAAGAACAGGGTCAGAAGTGGGTTAAAAAATATTGAATTCATGACAATCTCCAAAAGTGCATTAATGTGGTTGTTTTGCAGGCTGAAGGAGGAGCTGAAGGAGCGTCCCAAAATGCATTGCAGATCCATCAAGTGGCGCACGACGACGGGAAGAGGAAGGACTGCAGCCGTCCAATGAAGACGCTCCAAGATGAACTTCTTGTTGACTTTTGAGGCGAGTGTTGCCCAATAAAATGGATGCAGACGCACGTTAAGACGACTTTGTCCTCCCCGTAGCGTTCTCGGACGAGAGGAGCGGATGCTACGACACTTGGCGAGCAAAGCGCCGACTCGACAGGAGAGTATTTTTGTTTTTCGACTCGGTGCGTTTGTCTCCGCTCTGTCACTTCCTCACGTGGTGTGCATGATGGGGATTTGTTCCGAGCGACGTGTCGAGGCCAAACGGGGCTGGCTGCGGCGACCCTTCTCAGTCCGCCACCCCCCTTGTCCCTGCAGATGACAATTGTCCACCACAGTCAGCGCTCGCTTGTATGTTCCATTTCCCGTCCAAACACTTGTAAAGTGGCGCTGGAAATGGTGGCTGCAACCAGACCTCTCTCGTCAAATTAAACTCTGATATATTGTATATGTTTGTATTATCGTTTTTATGTTTGGAGTGACTTGTAAAGCTTTCTCTTTCTGTTTTGTGCCTTTGATTAAAATTTGAAGTGATTTCAAGTGGCATTGGCGAGTTCATGTGCATGCAACTTGAAAGTGTAAAAAGGACTTTATACCGAGTGATTTTCCTAAACAGATATAACATCGCATTGTGTGAAATGTTGCCCACTCGGCCTCGGAAACGGGATCGCTCTTCAATCTCTGGTCCCTTCGCCAGGTTTCTTTTTCAAAGCTCGCTCAAATGGGATTTGGAGTTCTTCCTTTCCCGTTTGGTGGCTTTAGGTCGGGAGATGTCGCTGTTAAGATTTTGACTGGGCAATACAAATGCACTTGACTTGTTGCAGGATGGAAGAGGAGCCGGAGCCCATGTTGCACGAGATGAAATTCGTGTGCTCGGGTGGAAGAGGAGCCGGATGAGAAGAGAGGCTGGGCAGAGGTAACAACAAACTTGGCAATGTAATGTGCAAGGGGCGCAACTCATTAATTTTTGGGGGGGTTGCAGGACTCGGATGGAGCTGGATGAGGAGCCGTTCTGCAAATGAAGAATCAAGCGGCGCACAAATAAGTATAATCTTTTCGAGGGGTGCCTGGAAATGGTGGACAGGAGTTGTGAGCTTTGTGGTTTGCCTTGGTTGAGCGTAGCCAGCGAAGGTTGTTTTTGTTCTGAGGGCAGTCGTGAACGGTGTTTTTGGAGCCGATGGTGTGGTTGAGTGCTCTTTGGCAAGGATTGTTGATGGTCAGCTCGTCGTTTGGCTCGTCTGGATGCAAGCAGGTTTTTGTTGTTTGAGGATGTCGGTTGAAAAGCTGGTTCTTGGGCGACCGTGTCGGCAGGCGTTGGGGGCGGAGTCGGTCATATTAACGCAAAAACATTTGTGTCAGCGTTGTGGAGGCACCCGACTGAGCAACTTGGACCGGCTTCATGAGTCCAGACACAAAGCAAGTGCCCGCTCACAACTAAGAGTGTTTTTCTTTTTGCAGTTAAAATGTGGACGATGAGTCGGGGGTGTCTACGAAAGTTGGGTAAGAAAAGTACAAAAACTGCAATGATTGCAACAAAAGTCTCATGTGGCCCAAACATGCCAATTGATTTTATTTATTTTTGTCTGCACAGCAGCGCATCGAACTCGCCACCTTTCCTGTCCGGAGTCGCAGCTCACCTCCAGTCACCACCTCCGACTGCATCAGCGCTTTTGTCGGCGCCATCCTCGACATTCACCCGAGTGAAGGTCACAAATGTTGAGGTCCTCAACGGGCGGAGATGGATGGGAAGAGGAACAATTGCACGTGTCCAATGAAGATGCTCAAAGTTGAACAGCTCGTTGGCTTTTGAGGCGAGTGTCAGATGAGTGCCTAGAAAATGGATGACAAGGCATGTTAAGATGAGGCTTTCCTTTTAGCAGGGTTCTCCCCACAAGAGGTGCAGAAGCTTGGAGTGGAAAACGCCAACTCGACGGGGAGAGTATTTCTTTGTGCGTCCACTTGGTGTCTTTGTCTCCGTTCTGTCACTAACTCACTGGGTGTGTTGGGACAACACTGACTGCATGATGGCCATTTTGGACCGAGCTGTGCATGAAAGCAACGATGCTTCATTTGAGTCCCATGCGCTCCGAAAGATTTTGAGATGTTTGTATTTGATTTTGTTGGAAGCGAAATGTCAAGCTTCCGTTTTGTATGTTCCAGATGTGCCTTTGTCCTTGAATGAAAATTGTGAAGTGATTTCAAGTGGTCTGTACTTCAACTGGGCAGAGCCAGTACATGTAGTTGTGTTGTCTAACAAAAATGGCATTGACGTAAACGTTCTTGGATGAGTTTCACATGAGTAACAATATTGACAGGCACACGTGCAACATGTTGGGCATTCATAGTAAAAATAGATATATTTATTTGTTGTAAATTTAATTGACTTGTTAAATTGGTGACACTGAAAGTGGCGCCTAAAGCATGAGTCGTAAAAAGTAAATGGGCCGACGGAAGCTTTGAACAGAAATGACGACGTCTGCTATACAAAAAGGAAAATGTTGGAAGGCTGAACAGCAAAAATAAGCGAGCCGATGGTGAAAAACCATTTTACATTTGAGATTTTGGGAATGAGTTGTTTTGGGTTTTTTTTTTTGCACTTGATGTAAGTGCAATATGTTGTAAATGTCACTATTGTGTTTGAAATACAGTCATTTCTTTTTTTGTTGTCTCTGTCATTCATTATCATGCAGTCATCATGGATCACTTGACTGGTCGTATTAAAAAAAAAACAAAAACTTTACGATCGGTAATCTCCTTAAAAAAAAACTTCTATAAAAAAGAAAAGTTAATTTACATGAGCTTTAAAGAAAAGCCTTACGATACAGCTCTATTTTTATGTATATATATTTGTGTGTATGTATATACACACCCCGCAATTGAGTTGGGCGTCTCATCATAATGGAATTGCCGACCTCTGACGGAACCGATAAATATGGTAGGAGCGCTATAAGCACAGTCCATCGGTAAAACCATTTAAAAATGTTCTCTCTGTGCTTTTTCAAGATTTGCATATCGCAACTCCCAACAAAATCGTTTGGGACAAATCCCCTCTCCTATGCAAACCTAAACTTTGTCACTCATAATTTGCAATACTGATTATATGAACGGTTGATGTCAAATTTGTTCTCTGAGAGGCTCTCATTACCGGTGACGGCGATTGTAGCATGAAACGCACTGAGAAGTGTATTCAGTGACAAATGAACGGCAGTAGCAGTGGCAAGGCAAGATGGCTCCCCTCTGGCTTCAGCCGCGAGTGGCCGATTGCTAGTCCGTTCATATAATAGTCGATCCACGTCACTCGACGCGCCGTGAGAGCAGAGGGCATCCATCCATCATCTGTACCGCTTCTCCTCACTAGGGTCGCGGGGGGTGCTGGAGCCTATCCCAGCTATCTTCGGGCAGTAGGCGGGGGACACCCTGAACTGGTTGCCAGCCAATTGCAGGGCACACAGAGACGAACAACCATCCGCACTCACACTCACACCTAGGGGCAATTTCGAGTGTTCAATCGGCCTGTCATGCATGTTTTTGGAATGTGGGAGGAAACCCACGCAAGCACGGGGAGAATATGCAAACTCCACACAGGATGGCCGGAGCCGGGATACAACCCACGCCCGATGCTGTCTCTCACTGTGAGGCCATCGTGCTAACCAGTCGGCCACCGTGTCGCCCGCAGAGGGCATCAATCGGTAAACAAATGGAGCGCAGGGAATTAATTGAAATGAGTCCCTCCTCTCCAACGCCCCCAGTCATTGCGATGACATTTTCCGAGTCGATATCGGCCAATGAACGGCAGTAGCAGTGGCAACGTAAGATGGCGCCCCTCTGGCTTCAGCCGCGAGGGTCCGAATGGTAGTCCGTTCATATAAAAGTCGATGCTCCAAACAAACGATCCGTTTTGGCTGGCCGAGACGTCACTCGATCCCCCGCGAGAGCAGAGAGCTTAAATCTTTACATTGGGGGGTTCGCAGGCACCCTATGGCTGTGGTCTGCACCCATTGGTCCGTGGCCCGGTGCTAGCCCTGTTGTTTCAATGTGCTATTCACGTATTGACCGACGAGCCTGCTCGCAGGGGACTCTCCGCCCCCCCAAGTCATTGCAACGACCTTTTCAGAGTGCCGTCGATATCGGCCAATATCAGCTGTTTTTCCCGTACTGGAGGTCCATTGCAGGCTGAAATGGGTGTGTAACAAGTGCGCTCCAACAACCCCCAGCCCCACCCTGACGAATAGGTTGCGGCGCATGTCGGCAGCAATTTTTTAATTAAATGGCAAAGAAGCATAAAATAAATCATTCCTTACACTTGCAAGGATCTTCAAGCATACCACTTATTGATGTACTGTAGACTTCTTATTCTGTTTCTAGCTCACACACATTGAACAGTGATAGATACATTGGAGAGAACAGCTTGGTTAGGGTTAGTTGCAGACATTACATGAAGATATACATGACATTGGTATCAATGGGGTTTGAACCCTGGATCTCAGGTGAACAAACCCACAGCTCTATCTGCTAAGCCAGCTGGGACCTGGGAGTAACTGCCACTGCTTGTCCATGTATCTTTAAACATGCGACCTTTGTCAGCTTGCAAAAGACAAAAGCGCACATGGTGCACTTCCTTTCGTTCCTTCCGTGGCCTGGTGGTCAATGCCACGGCTTGGGATCCAGAATACCTGAGTTCAAATCCCGACATATGCAGTGCAATAGCGAAAGCTCGCACAGGCGAGGCATCTGCCCAACAGTGGCAGGCACAAGGTTGGCAACCCGGTGCAAGGGGGCGGAATCCAGATGGACGCTTTGGTGTCCTGGTTGAGGAATGGGCACCACGACTAGTGACTCTGACTTAGAGTTTTCACTCTTAATTGACAATAAGTAAATACTCTCTTGAACAAAATGTGGGGAGAAACACCCGGGTTGAGATTTGAACCTAGGACCACAGGTTCCCCAATGCACAACACACCCCACTGAGCTAGCAGTGATTTGGAAGTCTGAGTTGCTCCGTGTCCATATATCCTAAGCAATGGGCTTTGTCAGTGGGAAAGACAAAAGCGCACGTGGTGCAGTCTCCCTCGTTCCTCCTGTGGCCTGGTGGTCAATGATACGGATTGGGATCCTGAAGTACCTGTGTTCAAATCCCGACACATTCTGAACAATACTGAACGCCAGCTCGACAGGGCAGCTGCTGGACAGTGGCGGAGGGGGCAGCAGGCAGGCACAAAGGCCGGCTGCCAGGTAGATGCCAGGTTACCTCACCTCGGTGGGCACGGGACGGCAAGACTAGGGTCTCTCATGTAAAGAGTTTTTCTCTTAATTGACAATAAGTAAATGCTTGCTTCAACATAATGTGGTGAGACATACTTATCTACCACGTGTGCAGAGACACCGGGGTTGAGATTCGAACCTAGGACCTGAGGTTCCCCAATGCACGACACAACCACTGAGCTAGCAGTGATTTGAAAGTCTCACTCGCTCCGTGTCCATATATCCTAATCAATGGGCGTTGTCAGTGGGAAAGACAAAGGCGCACGTGGTGCAGTCACCCTTGTTCCTCCCGTGGCCTGGTGGTCAATGATGCGGGTTGGGATCCTAAAGTACCTGGGTTCAAATCCAGACACATGCCGTACAATACTGATAGCTATCTTGAGCTAGGCAGGTCAGTGGGAGACAGAAGGGGGATAGGCAGGCAGGGGATAGGCAGGCAGGGGATAGGCAGGCAGGGGATGGGCAGGCAGGAAAAATGAAGGGCGGACAAGGCAGGACAGAGAGCAGGCAGGCAGGCAGGACAGTCAGCAGTGAAGGCTGCCCCGGAAGAGAGCAGGCAGGACAGATGAAGGGCGGACAAGGCAGGACAGACAGCAGCGAAGGGCCGCCCAGTTAGGGCAGAGAGCAGGCAGTGAAGGGCGGAGGTGGAGGAGTACCTGTCCGGGGTTGGTGGGCCAAATCCTAAACAGCTGTGGCGAGGGGTGGACAGGTACGTGGTGGAGGTGGAGGAAATGGTGAGAAGGGTGGAGGAGAGAGAGAAGGCGGAGGAGAGGAGAGAGAGAAGGCGGAGGAGAGGAGAGAGAGAAGGCGGAGGAGAGGAGAGAGAGAAGGCGGAGGAGAGGAGAGAGAGAAGGCGGAGGAGAGGAGAGAGAGAAGGCGGAGGAGAGGAGAGAGAGAAGGCGGAGGAGAGGAGAGAGAGAAGGCGGAGGAGAGGAGAGGAGAGGAGAGGAGAGGAGAGGAGAGGAGAGGAGAGGAGAGGAGAGAATGTGCAGGCACAGAGGAGAATGGTGGAAATGAGGAGGTGGAAAAGAAGGGTAAAGAGAGGATTACTTTACTCTCTACCTTCCCTCCTCCACTCTCCTCCACCCTCTCTCTCCTCCACCCTTCCCACCCTTTTCTCCACCTTCTCCTCCACCTCCACTATCTCTCCTCTCCTCTCCCTCACCATTTCCTCCACCTCCACCGCGTACCTGTCCACCCCTCGCCACAGCTGTTTAGGATTTGGCCCACCAACCCCGGACAGGTACTCCTCCACCTCCGCCCTTCACTGCCTGCTCTCTGCCCTACCTGGACGGCCCTTCCCTGCTGTCTGTCCTGCCTTGTCCGCCCTTCATCTGTCCTGCCTGCTCTCTTCCGGGCCACCCTTCACTGCTGACTGTCCTGCCTGCCTGCTCTCTGCCCTACCTGGGCGGCCCTTCGCTGCTCTCTGTCCTGCCTTGTCCGCCCTTCATTTTTCCTCCCTGCCTATCCCCTGCCTGCCCATCCCCCTTCTGTCTCCCACTGACCTGCCTAGCCCAAGCTCACTTTCAGTATTGTACGGCATGTGTCTGGATTTGAACCCAGGTACTTTAGGATCCCAACCCGCATCATTGACCACCAGGCCACGGGAGGAACAAGGGTGACTGCACCACGTGCGCCTTTGTCTTTCCCACTGACAACGCCCATTGTTTAGGATATATGGACACGGAGCGAGTGAGACTTTCAAATTACTGCTAGCTCAGTGGTGTGTGTCGTGCATTGGGGAACCTCAGGTCCTAGATTCGAATCTCAACCCCGGTGTCTCTGCACACGTGGTAGGTAAGTATGTCTCACCACATTATGTTGACGCAAGCATTTACTTATTGTCAATTAAGAGAAAAACTCTTTACATTAGAGATCCTAGTCTTGCCGTCCCGCGCCCACCAAGGTGACGTAACCAGGGATCTACCTGCCAGCCGGCCTTTGTGCCTGCCTGCTGCCCCCTCCGCCACTGTCCAGCAGCTGCCCTGCTGCCCCCTCCGCCACTGTCCAGCAGCTGCGTTGGGATTTGAACCCAGGTACTTGAGGATCCCAAACCGTATCATGGACCACCAGGCCACGGGAGGAACAAGGGTGACTGCACCACGTGCGCTTTTGTCTTTCCCACTGACAAAGCCCATTGATTAGGATATATGGACACGGAGCAACTGAGACTTCCAAATCACTGCTAGCTCAGTGGGTTGTGTTGTGCATTGGGGAACCTGTGGTCCTAGGTTCATATCATATGTCGGGATTTGAACTCAGGTATTCTGGATCCCAACCCGTGGCATTGACTACCAGGCCACGGGAGGAACGGAAGGAAGTGCACCATGTGCGCTTTTGTCTTTTGCAAGCTGACAAAGGTCGCATGTTTAAAGATACATGGACAAGCAGTGGCCGTTACTCCCAGGTCCCAGCTGGCTTATCGGATAGAGCTGTGGGTTTGTTCACCTGAGATCCAGGGTTCAAACGCCATTGATACCAATGTCATGTATATCTTCATGTAATGTCTGCAACTAACCCTAACCAAGTTGTTCTCTCCAAATGTATCTGTCACTGTTCAATGTGTGTGTGCTATAAACAGGATAAGAGACTACAGAAAATCAATAACCAGTAGGCTTGAAGATCCTTGCAAGTGTAAGGCATTATTTGTTTTATTCTTCTTTAATATTCAAATAAAAAGATTGTTGCCGACATGCGCCGCAACCTATTCGTCGGGGGGGAGGGCAGGGGGTTGTTGGATCGCACCTGTTGCACACCAATTTCAGCCTGGAATGGACCGGCTTTTCGGGAAAAAAGAGCTGATATTGGCCGATATCGACGGTACTCGGAAAACGTCGTTGCAATGACTGGGGGTGGGGGCGTTGGAGAGGAGGGACTCAATTCAATTTCTTCGCTGTGCTCCATTTTTTTACCCATTGACGCTCTCTGCTGTTGCGGCGCGTCGAGTGACGTAGATCGACTTTTATATGAACGGACTAGCAATCGGCCCCTCGCGGCTGAAGCCAGAGGGGAGCCATCTTGCGTTGCCACTGCTCCTGCCGTTCATTTGTCACTGAACGCACTTATCAGTGCGTTTCATGCTACAATCCCCGTCACCGGTAATGAGAGCCTCTCAGAGAACAAATTTCACATTTTTCATCAACTATTCACAGCCTGGATAGCTAATTATGAGTGACAAAGTTTAGGTTCGCAAAGGGGAGGGAATTTATCCCGAAGGAGTTTGCGTTCATCTGCTGGTAGTTGTGACATGCAAATCTTTGCGAAGCACTGAGAGAGAACATTTTTAAATGGTTTTACTGATGGTATGTGCTTATATTTCTTTTTAAGAGCCACACAACTCAATTGCAGTGCATGTATATCAGCATGTGTGCGCGTGTTTGTGTATATATATATATTATATATATAGATATAGATAGATATATATAGATATATATATAGAGATATATATATCTCCCAACCTCCCTCTCTCAGACTCGTTCTCTCGCACTCGCTCTCTCCCCCCCCCACATATAAGTCGTCATTGTGTCACACAAATAGTCTTGTCTTGTCGATAGAACTTCTGTTGAGGTGAATGTCTTGCGGGTGAAAAGGTTTGGAGGCGTTCATGTATAGTAAGAATGTTTTTAAACAACCATTTATAGAAGAACCTTTTTTAAGGAGACGACCTTTAGTCATTTTTTTTTTTTGAAGACAAGGATAGAAAGCCCCTTTTTTTTTTTTTTAAAGACGAACAGGCAAGTGATCCATGATGACAGCATGATAATGAATGACAGACAACAAAAAAGAAATGATTGTATTTTAAACAGATTCACAATAGTGACATTTACAACATATTGCACTTACATCAACTGCAAAAAAAAAAAAAAACTGTCAAATGTAAAATTATTTTTCACCATCAGCTGACTTATTTGTTTTTCAGCCTTTCAACATTTTCCTTTTCATATAGCACACGTGGTCATTTCTGTTCAAAGCTTCCATTGGCCCGTTTACTTTTTACTACTCATGCTTTATAAAGACACTACTATCAGTGTCAACAATTTAACAAGTCAATTATATTTACAACAAAAAAAGATCTTTTTACTATGAATGCCCAACAAGTTGCACATGTGAGTGTCAATATTGTTACACGTGATTTAAAGCGTAATTAAACATCCTTCAAATGTTTACATCAATGCCATTTTTGTTAGACAACACAACTACATGTACTGGCTCTGCCCAGTTGAAGTACAGACCACTTGAAATCACTTCACAATTTTCATTCAAGGACAAAGGCACATCTGGAACATACAAAAGCTTGACATTTCGCTTCCAACAAAATCAAATACAAACATCTCAAAATCTTTCGGAGCGCATTGAACTCAAATGACGCATCGTTGCTTTCATGCACAGCTCAGTCCAAAATGGCCATCATGCAGTCAGTGTTGTCCAAACACACCCAGTGAGTTAGTGACAGAACAGAGACAAAGACACCAAGTGGAAGCACAAAGAAAAAAATACTCTCCCCGTCGAGTTGGCGTTTTTCACTCCAAGAATCTGCACCTCTTGTGGGGAGAACCCTGCAAAAAGGAAAGACCCATCTTGTCATCCATGTTCAAACTTTGACACTCACCTCAAGAGCCAGGAAGCTGTCGACCTCGTAGCGTCATTTGACGGGAGCGATCCTTCCTCGTCCTCATGATGTATTTGCCATGCGTTTTGTTACCTTTGTCCATTCCTTCCTTCCGGCTCCTCTTCTACCCTGCTAAAAAAGCACATGAACGCAGACCATTACTTTTGGGACTGTCACTTGGAATTTTCATTTGTACTTCGGACCTTGTTCTGGGATTCATGTCCCAACCGCTTCATTCTCCAACCTGCAACAACAAACGTCAGAATCAGAAAGCGCTTTGTCATTGCATACAGTGTACAACGAGATTGAGAGCTTCCTTCTCCAGTGCAATTTAACAAAACTAAATTTACGATAAAATAAAAAATAAATATGAAATTAATTACAAAAAACATTATGTTGCAGTTCCTCAAAGTAGAGGTAGTTGAGTGCGAGAGTTCAGCATGAAGATGGCTCTCGGGAAGAAACTGTTTTTCAGTCTGTTAGTCTTTGTTTGAGGGCAACAGGTCAAAGAGGAGAGAGCTCAGGTGAGTATCGTCTTTGGTGAGCTCTGCTGAGGCACCGGGTGGCGTAGACGTCCGACAGGGAGGGGAGAGGGCAGCCGATAATCCTCTGCGCTGTTGGGACTGTCCTCTGGAGCCTCACTCTGTCTGCCTCAGTGCAGCCGCCGTACCAGGGAGAGACACAGTCAGTCAGCAGGCTCTCGATGGACGAGTGGTGGAAGGCCAGCAGCAGTTTCCTGTTCAGGTTGAATTTCTTGAGGACCCTCAGATGTGCAGATGCTGATGGACCTTCATCACTGCTGTGGTGTTGTGTGTCCAGGAGATCTGATCGGGGATCTGTTGACTGACTGTCACCATCTTATTTTCGGGTCTTTCGTCCAATGAGACTCATGGTCCATCCTGCAAAACACATTCAGTACAATCAGTTGGATGCGTCTCACTTGGTGTGATTACGACTGTTGTCCAGTGGTTCTTTGTACCGCTTGGGCCGTCCCACTCCACTGGCACCCTGTTAGAAAGGCAAAGTAAAAACAGTGGCAGAAGAAGGCACAAGAAAACAGCAACTCGACGTCTCCCGATCATGCAGTCAGTGCACACCCGTGAGTTTGTGACAGAGTGGAGACAAACATCAAGTGGGAGGGAAAAAAAGAGATACTCTCCTTGCCAAGGGAGCGCTTTGCTCTCCAAGTACCGTAGCATCTTCTCTCGTCCGAGAACGCTATGGAAAAGAGACTTGTCTTAACATGCGCTGTCATCAATTTTATTGCTAAAAGCCAACAAGATGTTCATCTTGCAGTGCCTTCATTGGACGGCTGCAATCCTTCCTCTTCCCATCCATCTTTGAGGCCAGCGATACACATCGTCATCGTGCACCGCTTGTTGATTTATCTGGCATGCATTTCGTGACCCCGCCTCCACCCTGCAAAACAAGCACACCATTCCTTTGGTGATCGTCGCTTTGCTTCGTCTTCTGAAGATGCAAGTCGACTGCAGGCTCCCTGATGGCCGCTCGCACGCAGCAGCTCCATGTTGGTGATCGCCGCCCGTTAGAGAGCTCAACATTTGTGAACATCACTCGGGTCAATGGCGAGGACGGCGCCGACAAAAGCGTTCCAGGAGTCGTAGAAGGCGACTGGAGGTGGGACCCGACTCAGCTGGACAGGAAATTTGGCGAGTACGATGCGCTGCCGTTTAGACAAAAACAAAAATAAATTGGTATGTTTTGGCCACATGACATTTATTTGATTTCTTGCCATTTGTCGACCTTCCAGAGTTTTCCAACCGACTCTTTGTCAACTGCAAAAGGACACTTGCTTTGTCTTCTGACTCATGGTGCTGGTCCAAGTTGCTCTCGGTCGCTGGTCCAGTGCCTCCACAACGCTGAAACACAAATGTTTTCGTGTGAGAACATGATAGACTCCGCCCTCGACGCCTGCCGACACCGTCGCCCACCAACCAGTTTTCCAACCGACATCCTCAAACAACAAAAAGCGGCTCTGCATCCAGACGATCCAAACAACGAGCTGACCATCTCCAACAATCCTTGCCAAAGAGCACTCAACCACAACCACACCATCGGCTCCAAAAACACCGTTCACGACTGCCCTCTTTGGCGTCAGACCTTTCCTGCTCCTCCAACAACTCCAACAAGCCTCCTTCGCTACGCTCAACCGAGGCAAACCACAAAGCTCACAACTCTGTCTCCTCCTGCGCATCGTTTACAAGCACACCTCAAACAGATTATACTTATTTGTGTGCCGCTTGATTCTTCATTTGCGGAACGGCTCCTCTTCCTCATCCCATCCAGCTCATGCCGAGTCCTGCAACCCAGAAAGAAATTAATTGTGCCTGTCGCATATCAATTTGCAGCCTTTCCATCCATCAGGCTCCTCTTCCGCCCGACAAAAGTGCTTTTGTGCACGTCTCGTCTCTGCTCTGGTTCTCTTTGGTGTTTCCCGAGCAGCTTCTTCACACGAATAAAACAAAAGCAAATAATGGAGTTCTCGATGTCTCAATTGTTTCACTCGCACGTCTTTGTTGGTTTTCTTTCCCTCGTCTGGTGGCTCGTGTTGCCTCTCGCTCATCTCACACCAACGCCACCTCGGAACATAACGTGCAAGAGTACTATTACAATTTATATTTGCACAGGAAACAAAAAAAAAATACCAAAAGTAGACTCAGTGGCCATGCGTTTCGTGATCTTTCCTTTCATCCGGCTCCTCTTCCACCCTACAAAAACAATTTCATCTTTTGTGCATTTGCACTTATTACGCTGCTGTGGTGCAACATGGGCGCCGGCTCCTCCTCCACCCTGCAACAAGTACATTTGTAGAGCCCTTTATTCACAAAAGAGTCTCAAAATCTAAACAGTCGACGAAAGGTCGGCGACGTCCCCTACAGAAGAAAACCTGAAATTGAAAGATCAATCCCCTTCCAGGACGGCCAGGCTGCAACGGAGGCTGAGTGGGCAACATTTCACACACGCCGTGTTATATATACAAGGAAGAAAACAACACGAGACTTCATTTCATGAGTCAAAACATAGCAGGTCGTCGGCAGAGAAGCGGTTCTGGCCCGGTCGCTCGGTGCACAAGCCACACAGCAACAAAGTCATGTGACGTGTCACCGACTTGATTGGAGAGTCGACTGTCTGTTGGGTGCACTCGCCCGTCCTTTTGAGCACCGTGCAAAACGCATAATGTTAGCAAAATTAGTCGTGTGCTGCTCACGTCATTTTGCGCATGAATAATTCTAACCCTCGTCCGGTGGTTCTTGATGCCTCTCGGAACATCACACTCCGCCGCCGCCCGACAACCTGCAAGTCAAAAACACGGACCGGGGGTGGGGGGGGGGGACAATGACAAGTCATTAAAACAGACTGAAACAACAAAATGTGTGGATGAGTCATATGCCGATTTATTTTTGGCTGAATGGCCAAACTCAAAATGTCTCAATACCAGCACGTGTCGTTCAGTGACAGCGGAGACAACAAAGTGCAAAGAAATACTCTCCGTCGTTGGCGCTTTGCTCTCCAAGGGCCGTAGCATCTGCTCCTCTCGTCGTCGTGTGTCACTTGCTCATGTTCGTGCTACGAGTTTTGTTACTTCTGTCCAGTCTTTCATTCTGATCCTCCATCCTGCAAACACAAGCACATAAACGCAGACAATTACTTTTGAGACTGTCACTTGGATTGTTTTACTTTAATACGTGTACTTCTGACCCTGTTCTGGTTCTCCAAGGTGCCTCCTGTCCCAACCGGCTTCCTCTTCACCCTGCAACAAGTCAAGGACGGAGGCATCGTGGGTCAACATTTAACACAATACGGTGTTATATGATAAACCAGATGAGATTTGAACTCGTCAAAACACGGCAGGTCGTCGGCAGAGAAGCGGTTCTTCCTCAAGACCTGGCCCGGTCGCTCGGTGCTGAATCCTCACAGCAAAAGCGTCACAAAGTCATGTGACGCGTCACCGACTTGATTGGGGAGTCGACGGTTGGGAGCACTCGTCCGTCCTTTCGTTCACCGGCAAAACGCATAACGTGCAATTAGTTGTGTGCTTTTAACGTCATTGTGCACATGAATAATTTTAACCCTCGTCTGGTGGTTCTTGATGCCTCACGGAACATCACACTCCGCCTCTGCCCGACATCAACCTGCAAGTTATCAACATGAGGGGGGAATACAATTGTGACAAGTCATTAAAACACCAAATAAAAATCAGCCTATGACTTCTCGGCCATATTTCTTCACCCTCCACTTATTTTATTGATGTCCGCGTACTTTCTTTACCAAATCTTTTGTCACCCCAAAACACACTTGTGTATGTCCTCATTAGCCTGGTCCAGGTCCTCTTGGTTCCCCTCAGCAAATCCGGTGCCTCCACAACCCTGAAACGCAGAGAGGGGTTGGGGTGGATGGTATATCAAATATTAGTTATTGATATGATATTATTAGGGGATGTTAGTGTCGATCAATATGCTGAGTCCACCCTCAAAGCCGACACTGCACACTCTGGCCTTCAATTGCCATCCTCTCACAAGTAAACAACTGCTCTGGATCCAGGCAAACAACTAAAGACCATCTCAAGCAAGACCACCAGACTCCAACAATCAGCCCTCCAAACACTTTCTATCCCTGCCCTCATTTCAAGCCAACCTTTCTAGCACAGCACACAACTGGCATCCAGAACCAAAAGTCAACCAAGGCGCGCCACAGAGCTCAACATCCTTCCCCCTCCTGTTCACATGCTCCCCACACAACTTTAACTTTTGCGTGCTGCTTGATTCTTGACTTGATGTGGAATTGCTTGTTCTCCTCGTCCCATTCTGCTCCTCTTGCAGCCTGCAAAACACACGTGCACCATTACTACCGTGCCGGTTGACAGTTATTTTCAGGAGTAGCAACTGATTACTGTAATACTATTAGAAAAATACGAACTAAAAAAAAAAACACAAGTTCACTTACATTTCCTCACGCTCAGTTTGAACTTTCAGTGTGGACAGCGAGCATCTAACTTCTGCTCACTTTTGGAGTTCACAAAAGCAGCTTTTGTTCAGGCACAGATGAACGTTGCACATTTGGGCACAGTCTGGCCTTTACAATTGGGCCAAGACTTAGAAAAAAAGAACTTTCACTTTCGACAAAAGCAGACATTTTCATGCATGCCGTTTGTACAGTCGCGTCCAGAAAGGTTTTCACCAACTTATTTGCACCTGGTCCGAGGTCCTTTGTATTGTAGGATTTCGGGTTCATTTTTAGTTCTGCAGAGAAACCATCAACACAAATTACATTAATAACCCAACATGTCATTTTTGTAATAATTAGAAATACTAAGTGCGGTATCTAAAGAAAACGCATATAAGTGATGATCATCATCTCGATACAGCATCATATTTGCAACTGGAAATACGCCATCATGGCCGACCTTAGCAAATTACCATCAAACTGAAGCTCCCAAATATTAAAAAAAAAAAAATACAATACAAGTACACAATAAGACTGTACAGAACTTTATTTCAGCACAATTTACCTCAAATTGAACAGATTGCAGTCCAAAAATGACGATGTAGCACAAGTCGAGCGGAGGCGTTCAAATAAGGAGAAATGTCCCTTCAGACCGGAAACCAGAGAATCGAATGCTAGCAAAATATTCTGAGGTACGTGTTGCGTCATGTATCAACCGGCAGTGGAGGAAAAGCAGTCGCAAATTTTGGCTGTATTTGCAGGATAACGGGTTAAATGCAAATTGGTGACAGTCGACGACAAGGGTTAGAAAAAAGTCACATTCACCAGTTTGCAAATCAAGAAACAAAATAATTAATTGCACATTGGTGAATAACATACCAGATGAAATAAAATTCAATAAGAAAATGCCATAAACCAGACAAGGACATGATATAAACAGAAAAAAATGGTTCTAGACCACCTGAAATAATTGCAGCATCATCAATGAACACCAACAATTAGTCAAACAAACGTACAAACACACACACACAAAAAATAAACTACAATTCAATTCCATGTACAATGCATCAGGTGCGTCATATTCAACATAAAAAAAAGAAAAAAAAAAAGTGCTGGCCAGCATTAAAAAAAGAAACCAAAAAACATTTGAAATTGTTGCAAAAGAAACCAATGTGCTAAATCAAGCAAAAGGAAGCGAATTGTGACATGCTGTGCTCAAACCTCAAACGCTGTTACACCTCTCAAGTGTGCAAATCCTGCAAAAAGCAAAACGTAATTATGAGAATCTGCAACAAACGACATACATTTGCTCGTGTGCTCACTTACCTGACGAAAAGCCACGCGGATGGGGGCCATCTTGCATCGCCTGCATTTGATGATTCCCGCCGTGCACACCTGTCTCCAATTGTCCTGCATGCATGACGTCACGTCCGCCAAACCTACCTTCTGCTCCGGGCGGTCTCAACGGGCGCTTTGCACACTGACGCCACCCAGTGGCCTTTTATGATGACTGCATTGGCGTGGTTATCGTGAAGTCATCACTTTGCATTAAGTACGGCAGCCTGGCTTTCATGACACAAAACTACTTCGTCTTGAAAAAGTAATTTCGGTTGGAGAAATGCCGTTGGGATTATATAATATTTAAATTATTTATAAATTTGATATCAAACTGTTATTATACATTTTCTTACTTATTTCAGACGATACAATCAAACAGCATTTCGACTCTGGTGTTTGTATTTTAAAATTCAAATCAAATAGCCAGTTGTTTTCCATTTTTGCTTCCAAACATAATTTACACTGACCAAAAGAGAGAGTCTCCGTCTATTGACGCAACACGATCGCCATCTCGTGGTCAGTAGGAGAAATGCAGTCGGTGACAACTTCCGGGAATCTAAAATAAACAATTTTAAATATCTGATTCTAATTATAATATTCAATGACCAAAAGAAAAACGGACAGAAAGAGTCAGAGTCGTTTTTCTACTTTATTTTTTTTTTACTTTTATTTAGCCAGGCAAAACAGATCAAGAACTAAATACTCATTTGCAACTGTGACTCATATGAAATCTGGGGTAATGTAGAGGGTGAAAAGGGTGAGACGACCAACGCTATTATATTTTTGCTGCAATGGGAGAACGTTAGAATTTAATTATTATTTTTTTAAAACTATATGACAACCTAAATAGTCACTCGGGCAAAACTGTGTAAAATATTGCCATCTATTGGCAAAGAAGCGCAATTGCGCTTTTTCGCCACTCGCAGATCTGGACTGCGCAACGAGACTTCGTTACCCAAAATGCACCGCGCGACCCGGAAATCTGTGAACGGTCTGTTAAAGGGAGCGCGACTGTGAAGCCAATTTCTCTACATAATCCCACAAAAACCTTGTTTTTTGTTCATATCACTTCTATATTACATCCTCACATATGTTTTACAATTGAATGTACATGTATATTAAGTAAAAATGAAAGGCACAGCACATTAAATGTGATTAATTAAAAGTGCTCAATTAGTGTGGAATTTAATAAAAACATTTTTTTGCAGCTCAACCAGAAGCTTTTGATTTGGCAAATCATTATTATTTTCCTTTTTATCCTGGTTGTATTAATAAATAACATGTTAAGCCTGCTCACAACTCAAAGGTTGAGCTTATCGTCACGATTCAGCAGTTTTGAGGAAGTAAACTAATTTCTATGGTGAATCGTTTGTTGAGTTGAAGAGTGGAGTTAGCCTTACAGTATTTTATTTTTATTAATACGCATTATAGAAAAAGGATGAATGTCAATTCAAGAAGAATCAAGTTAGCAGGGCAACAACAAGATGTCACGAGAGCCTTTTTTTTTTTGTACTTTTTTTTCACACATTCTTTCGCGCTTGATATAAAACTCAAACAACAAAATACTTTTGAGTTACTGTGGAATTATCGACTCACAATGTCAATACAGCTCTTTGCTGATAGATTTATTTATTTTTTTGTTAAATTCCTTCTTCAGGTGATCTAGTTAATCATACCATATCATATCAGCTTTGCTCGGTCGCTGTGTTTTATTAAACGAGCCTGGTGAAAAGCAAACGCTTTCAAATAATGAGAGGAATTGAAATTTTATCACTGTGCAAATGTACAGTACTAATACCAGCATATCTAATTCAGAATTAGAATCTGTTTTGACTTAAAAAGTCCAAAATATTCTTGAACAAGAAATATTTAAAACAGCAAACACAGACAATGGCTTATAATTTTTCACATTTGTTATATCTGTTTAAGCAAAAACGAAATCTTTTTTACCCCGTTAGCATATTATTCTTCTCATTATCTGCAGTTTAAAGTTGTTGTACTGTAAATGTGACAAAATGTTAGCCGGTTCCAAATAAAGAACCGCACGACTCCAGTTGATAAATAATGCTGCATCATATTCTACATTTTATCATGTTTGGGCGTAGCAAGATAACGTAACAGGCTGAAACATTTTGGCCCAAACTTGTCCTAGATTTACTCTATAACAGTAATGTGATATAAAAGTATATGTTTGGTGAAGTTATCATGGATAAAGGCCAGTGAAGAGCGTCACTGTGACATCATATCATGTCAGCTTACTCTGTTACTTGAAATGAGCGACAATAAGAATCAATGTTTAATTATCTCCAGAATTCCAGAATCTGAACATTTTTTTTATAACATCAATGATAACTCAACAATTATATCCATCCAGGTAATGTACGACAAAATGTTTGCCAGCTTCTCCCCCCCCCATGTTGAAAAAGCAGCGTTAGATATTTCCCTTCTCACCTGCCCTTGGACAAATATCTCTTATCAGCATCAGCAGAGTGGTATAAAAAGACCAGCACAAAGCAGGGGGGGGGGCAGACTTTTGGGTAAAAGAATCAGACAGTACGAGGTTACGATGGAGAAAACGGCATTGTTTGTCTTTTCTATGTGGTTGATCTTCATGGGCATGAGCTCCACTCAGGTAAGAGCATTTCGATGACCTTTAGGGTCACTAATATATAATTTTTATGTATTGGCATTGCACATAATTTGACCTTGATTTATTTGACATTTTTTTGTTTCTGAAAAATCTCACGGCAATTACATAAAATGGATCGACGGAATAAATATACCTTCTTCCATTTAATGGAAGAGCGTGAAATTGTGTTTGTTACTCTGGTATCGATTGATAAACAGAAACTTTTTTTGTGGTTGTGAATTAATCATTTCTGGCATATTTCTTTAATTATTTCCAGGGCGGCACATGATCTTTTGCAGTAATGTTCCATGGCATGCTCAAAGTTGGATTCCACTCCAAAGTTCTCTTTTTTTTTTTTTTTATACAGAGCAAGACTTACCGATTTATTTTCCTTAATTTTGCATCAAAAAATTCATTTAGCTGCTGTCAGATTTTTTATTTATTTTTTTTACCCTTGATGAAAAAAAAACTGCCTTTATTTGGCAACTTTATGAAGAGTGAAGATGTAAAGTTTACTTGATGCAAATTAGGATTTAATATTTTCCATTTGCTATGTCATATATGTGAGCAGGCATTTAGCAATTAGTCTCAATTTCCTTTTTTTTTTTTTTTTTTTTCCGGGGGGCCCATGGCAGGTCGTCATATTTGACGTCATAGTTTGGTACCGTAATAATATTCTAGACGAATAGAGTAGCAAATCAGAAAAAATCACATCACACATAGAGTCGGTGTTCGTGTGCGTTTTTATCCGCCAAGCAATATGCAAAGCGTGGTTAATGTGTTCATGCCTCATGTAGTCAGCTGGACCAACAGGTGCGTAACCTTTGCATGATGTGACCGTGAATGATTTGCCTCTGGAACAGCAACTCACTATTACACAGCCATGTTTTATCTGACGGCTTTGCACGAACGGGAAATGTCGATTGTTGAGTGACACGGAGAGAACAATGAGAGGAAACTTTAATCGCCAACTCGTATCATCGCCCATTTACAAAAGCCAGTTTTTATTTAAATGAGTTCGCAACATTGCTTAAAATAATGATTGGGTTGATTATGATTTATAGTTTAAAATACCACGACAGTTTATTCAATATACTGCATACAAACTACAGCCCAACCAATTAATCTCTTTTTAAAATAATTTTAAATTGGCTAGACTTTTACAGATTAAACGCTAAAATATTTTCATATTAGTTTTACATTTTTTAAATTTATTTTAAAATGTTCTCCTGTTCCAGTTAAACTTGCTCTCTGTGCATCATATATTTCAAGCTAAACCAATCGGTTCATGGTTTTTACGTGTTTTAGTGCTTAAAAAATTCTCGCTGTTGTTAAATTAAAACATATTAAAGAACAAAGTGTTGTAAAACAGTCAAACATTTTTGATTTATTTATATAAAAAAAATAATAAATTATAATTTTTTAAAAATAATAAATTTTTATTTTTTTTAAATCAACCGATTAATCGGTTATCTATTTTTTATTATTTTTTGGAAGGGGCAAACAGTGACTGAGTGTACCTCATGTACAAGCCAAAAAGGCATGACTGAGGACAACCAACACGACAGTTCTTCCAAGCCTACAGCGAGCACACCGATGCCTGGCCACTCTTCTACTCAAGCCCACCAAGTTGATTCATCAACCGCAGCATCACCGCCACCATTGTCCACCCTTGCAGAATCAGCGACCACCACCGCCACAAGGCAGCCCGCAGAAACCGCCTCAAGCCCTGGAGAGACAACTTTGACCCCAACCAAGACACCATCCCCAAGTGAGACCACCTCTGCCAGACCTTCAGCCACAACATTAAAAGCAGGGACTACTTCTTTGTTTCAATTATCTAACCCAATGCTGGTGTGCGTAATCTCCATTCTAATCTGCAACGCGTAGAATGTGAGACCACGGGACTCTTGCAAAGGTTGAAAAATATTTATTTTCCAAGGAAAAGTCATTTGGGATTTTTAACGATTAAAAGATTCAATTCTCGTTTGTTGCTTGCATTGTCTGTCACTTCATTGTTTGTGTTTTCCATCAAAGTCAAATTAAGTCTTACTACCTCGAACCTTGATATGATAGACTTTTTATGTTCTTCAATAAAACTTAATTGAAAAGAATGACATTTGAGAACTCGGAGACAAATATGCCGCAAAGCATGACAGGAAAAGTCTACTAGAAGAACTGAACTTCATTTGGGGTTAACAATTGGTTATAGTTATTCAAAGGTGTGCACACTTTTGCAACTACATGACTTTATGTCAGTTCTTTTTTTTCCCCTTTTCCTCTCAAAATGATTTAATTATAATAACATTTTGTTTGCATCCATGCGAGAGCCTCCTTCGAGGGTGGGCGGGAATGAGGTTTTGCATTTGTGGTCCGTGACCCGGATGCAAAGCGAGAACCGCTTCCCGAAGTGGTACCAGGTGCACAATCTGAAAGACTTCAGAAAGGATAACAACTTGAATTTTGGGTCTCCATGTTTCCCATTCCATTTGATTGACCGTCAACCTCAGACAAGATCCCGAAAGAAATGGCTGGCCTGCAAAAAGGAAGACTTCAAATGAAAATGTCGAGGAGCAGAAAAGACGACGACAGACCTTTCAAGAGGAAATCATATTGCAATATCAAGTATCTTGTCCCGGGTTTCTTTTCACTGGCTCTGCTGGAATTTTTCTTTGTGCAGGTAACAAAACATTTTCTTTGCTATATTGGACTCACTGAAATGTAAAAAAAATGAAAAAAAAAAAAAATTATATATATATATATATATATATATATTTTATTTTATTTTTTTAATTTATTTATTTTTTTCTTGTGTTTTATTTTATTTATTTTATTTTTTTACAACAGTCTATTATACAAGCTGCAACCCCTTTTACGAATGGCACCATTATTACAAGCTGGCCTTCGAATAACACCGTCGCCACCACGACTACCACCTCGGTCTCTCTCGTCTTGACCACGACATCCCAACCTGCGACCACCAAGATTGTCTCCACGGCAACCAACGGGCATCATCACCTCTCCATCTCCGCCAGTCTGCTCATTGGATCGTGTGCATTTCAGGCATTTTGCCTCTGACGTGCACAAGCGACGCACAACTTGACGTGTCGACGTGAGCATGCAAGGAGTCTATTTGTGATTTGATCATTCAATTCGAATAATAAACAACAAACATGTATTGGTTATTTCAATATTCCAATTTGCACGCGGATCGATCACAACTAGGCCAGTCCATGAGGAAATCTGACGATAGATATGGCTCAAGCAATACAGTCGTATAATTTGTTCCTGCTCACAATATGACGCGTCATCCAATAACTCACAGGACCATTCTAAATATAACTCCCAAGGTTGTAAAAGACGATGGGGACATAATTCTTTTCAGGAAGAGGAAAAGAATTGAATTAAAATGTGGCAAAGGGGGGATCATATGTAATTAAAATTGCATACTGAAATTTTATTTTTTGTAACAGAACGAGTTGTTCGCCTGTGAAATACTTTTATGATAGGTCACTTAGTATGTGGCTGTTTATTACAAGAAGAGGAAACGCGTCATTTGAGGAAAAGGTGCTTTTGGTGTTTTTCCATCTCCCTCCATATGATCGCAATAACGATTTTCAGATCAATTTGTCCAGGCTAACCCTTTTGGTAGCCTACTGAAGGCAAAAAAAAAATAATAAAAAAATCTGACGAAAGTGGCTGCCTTTAATGAAAAGTTGGCTTGAGTCTATCACTTTCTCATAAAATCTCCCATTGCACAAGGAAATCATATTAAAACCAGTCTGTCAATTATCCACCATAAGAGGCTAAAGATTTGTTTTTTTTCCTCTTCATGATTAATCTCACGCACTTCCTTTTGTTGGACATGACTGCATCACAATTGCCTTGACACATGACATTCAACAAGAGGAAATAGTCGGGACATTTAAATTTAACCCAGCACAAAGAGGGAAGAAAATTCTATTTACATTTTGAATCAAATCCATACATAGAGTGGAAGGAATATTTGTTTTAAAAAACAAAACAAAACAAAACAAAAAAAAAACTTCTTGCTATGAGGCCTTCTTGGGAATGTTAATTGTGATCATTTTTATGAGATAAATAGGGTCCAAAAACTTTTTGGGGTTTAATTCTAGCATTCAAGGGTATGCAGTCCACTATTTAATATCGTGCAATGCTCACCTGCGATTTTTGCTCAACATAATTCTCTCTCTCCACACAACTTCCTGGAACCAAGGTCAGAGCATAAAAGTGAGCCATAAATTGACTCACCCGATATGATCGATGAAGCTCTTGTATAAAAGCGAGAAGAGACCTCGGCCTGTCATTGTCGGAGGGCGAGCGGGTGTACTGAAGACAAAAGAATCATTTTGGGATCATCTGCATTGAACTTCTCGTCTATCATCTCGACATCATGATGAATTTGGTTGTGGGACTTTGCATGGGGGCACTCCTGGCCTCAGCAATGGTATGACTTTTTATTTATTTATTTTTTTTACTCCATTATAACTTTGTAATACATTGACAACAATTTATTTATTAAGACAAAAAAAAAAGATATAAAAAAAGGCTCGATTAATAAGACTATGAAGCAATTTAAACAGAAGCTAAAAACTCAAAGTGAAATATTTATTTATTTTACCCTACCGTTATGTTGGAGGTCTATCTGAGCTGTTTGGAAAGCTAGACATTTTTTTTTTTTTTTTCGAAATTATCTTTAAATTGTGGTGTTATAATTTGTGGATAAATTCAAATTGAGTTACTCACATTGACGTGAATATTTTTGGGAAGAAAAAAAACAACAGCAGGATTAAAATACAAATGTTAACTGTATCGCAATCTATCAGGATAAAAATAGCTTTTGGGAATTTATGGAACCCGAGAGACAACTTGAACGTTTTATAACATGTATATTTAATTTATATTTAAAAAAAAAAAACATTTTTTCTTTTAACTCTATTTTGTGTTAAATTGATAGTTTGCAATAATTCATTCAAAGTATATAACGTCATTTTTTTTTTTTTTGTAACATTTGTGCTTATGCCCCCTTGTATGTCAAATGGATAAAACTACGACTAACAGCTCAAGAAACATCCCGAGGTCTCAAAACTAATTTATTGAATGAACATGCCTTTGTGGTTGAACAGGCTCAAGGAGCAACAAGCCAGCCCTCACCTGGAATAACGACAAACACCCCAGTGCCAGGCACCTTTCCTGCCGCGACAACACTGCCAGCCGCCACGACCACCACCAGGACTGTCACGACAATGACAGTCACCTCAAAACCACTCCCTCCTTTCTCGACCGCCAGCACAAATGCTGCCACGGCAACCACCCAACCCGCTCCCGTGACGACCTCCACGGCAACGACCCATCCCGCTCCCGTGACGACCTCCACGGCAACGACTCAACCTGCTCCCGTGACGACCTCCACGGCAACGACACATCCCGCTCCCGTGACGACCTCCACGGCAACGACCCATCCCGTTCCCGTGACGACCTCCACGGCAACGACCCATCCCGTTCCCGTGACGACCTCCACGGCAACGACACATCCCGCTCCCGTGACGACCTCCACGGCAACGACCCAACCCGCTCCCGTGACGACCTCCACGGCAACGACCCATCCCGTTCCCGTGACGACCTCCACGGCAACGACCCATCCCGTTCCCGTGACGACCTCCACGGCAACGACACATCCCGCTCCCGTGACGACCTCCACGGCAACGACCCATCCCGTTCCCGTGACGACCTCCACGGCAATGACACATCCCGCTCCCGTGACGACCTCCACGGCAACGACAACGACGCCTACAACCACGACGGCCGCCAAAACAACTCCATACAACAGAGGAAGCGGAGTAGCAACGTCGCTGCTGTTGCTCGGCGTCTCACTCTTTCTCAGTGTCGTCTTCCCATGAAGAAAAGAAAAGAAAAAAAAAAAAAGAAAAGAAAAATCTGCCTGTGTGACTTTTACAACTCAATCAAATGGTTCAATGTGTCTCGGCAAATAAAGATGAAATAATAGCTGATTAGTCATTTTAATGTGTGTCACATTGAGTCAGGCTGTTCATAGTTTTTGTTTATAAATTACAAACACGGTACACTCATGAAATAAATGTCTTACAGTACATTTGTGGAAGAGATCAAAATCCCGCACAAAGTCAGTTGGTCACGTTAGTTGCACCACACATATGTCAACATTAAAATCGGAATTCTTGTATCGCTTCAGTTCAATCTTCAGATCGGCAGATGGCCAACAGAGCTTCTAAATGATATCCCTTGAAATGTTTCTGTTGGGGAGAAAATGGAATGCTTGTAAAATAAATATTAAATCATGAAAAAAAAAAAAAAAAGGAATTTCGCATTTTCAACAAACAGTTTCCTATTCAATTTGCTTCACGGGATTTGCCACCTCACATCCTTCATTTTGCCCCACCCTTCTGTTTCAGCCAATCAGCTCTCACTCTGCTCCGAGATTATTAAAAAGGAGCCCCGAGGCTGTTTGTGTTTGCGGGAACCGATCAGTGGTCACTCACCTGCAGGGTCGTGTAGAGAGAAGTGCCTGTCAGTTTAAGGAACGCGACTCTGATGCAAAGTAAATCTTCCTCACTGTGGGACACCATGACGCCGTGCACGAGTGGTGCCTGTAAGAAGAAATTATTACACATGGACAATTTTGGAGCTCAAAACAGAAAGCGGCTTTATAGCAAATTTGACTTCCGGGAACGATTTGAAAAAAAAAACAAAAAACGGTTAAAGTGCGTCAATGCGTTCCTTCTCAAACCTCGTTTCCATCCCTCTTTAAAAGAGACAGCGACAGATCAGAATATCTTACCTTCATTTCGGTTAATCTTTTGGCAAGGTACAAATGGGGGTTTTCAATGCACTCCACTGTTAAGACACACAAAAAATAAATAATAAAAAAAACTAAATAAAAATGCTTAATAACAGTGTAATAGCAGCATTGCACATTTATAACGACAAGTACCTAAAACACTCAAACCCAGTTGAAAATCCCCGGAGAATTTTTTCTCCAGAGCTGGAATCACCATCTGTCCACGCTCCAGCTCCAGCCCCATCATCACTGTCGGTAAGACAAAATGAACGTGCTTTGAAAAAGAAACACCAAGTAATCACACTACGAAAATAAGTTCCCATTTTGTACCTCACCTTTCTTAAGATGGTTTGAATCTCGAGAGGTGAGAATATCAATCCAAGGAGCTGAGTTGGCTTTTTTCTCATTTAGAGATGCGGAGAGAGACTGAAAAAGTGCAATCAAGAAATCTGTTGAGAAGATTTCGGTAGATAGGGGGCAAAGGTTGTTTGATTGATTTTTACAAGTAACAAAAAAATGTCACCGTAACATTAAAACATAATAAAAAAAAAAATTACCTCAATGTCCCTTTGAACAAAGCCTGCAACATCTTCTTTCTTAATGGCGTGGGAGGAGAAAAAGATTTTCAAACCAATTTGAGAATCTGCTTGGTTTTAAGTCTTTAAACGTCATTCTTGGAACCGGTAATTTTGTTACAAAATGTGTAATCTGTTTTTAGAAGTTGCTACTTGCACACAATTTCAATTCTCTTTTACATTTAAGAAACATCTTCAAGGAGTAAAAAGAATATATATATATATATATATATAAAATTTACATCCATTGCATTTATGTTCAATAAATAAGAATTAAGGACACAAATTAAGAAAGCTTATTACATTGATCAGAGCTACGACGAGCTTAGCAAAGTCTCCACTGGTTTCTCCTTTCGCTTCCTTCTCTAGGTTCTTTTTATACACTGAAAAAGAAATGAACCAGTGACACAATTGACGTTAAAATAAAATCTGACACAGCTGATTTGATGGCTACAATCCATAAAAAAAAAAGAAAAAAAAATGCAAGGCTTGTGTGCTTACTTTCTTTATAGGCAACGCTGATGGCCCGAAGCTTCTGGCTTGATCTTGTACACAGAATCTCCAATAGTGTTTCCTCGTCTGTGCCAAAACCCTGCACATGTGCACAATTTAGCATACATATATATTAAAAAAATAAATAAAATAACATACACACCGCCATGGCCTTTTGAAGACGATAGGCCTCGTACTGCAATGGTGGCATCATCAGTTCCAGGATGAGAGCCTCCAGATCACCAGACAGAACTCTTTTCACGCCAGCTGTCAATTCCTGTATCCAAAAAGAGCAGTAAAAGTGATGATGAAATCTAAACATATATTTTGAAATTGAATCCCAACTTCTAAACAAATGGCTAGTTTCACACTTTAAGTGTTTTTTTCAACAAGCTTATTTAAAAAAAAAAAAAACAACAAAAAAACCCGACAAATCATTACATTAATTCATGAGTAGGATTTTGAGGCTATGTTGAATTATAAAATTATTCTGTTCCATCCAACTCCTGCTGCTGATGAGCAGATCATCTTGTCTGTTGTCTGTGATTTTTAATCTTTGTTCTGGGAGCATGGAAAAAACAAAATGAAAAAAAAAAAAAAAGGAAAAAAAAAGGAAAAGGGACTTAAACTCGTACCTTGTGGTACACCACATGTAACAGTGGTATAGGTGCAAGAAAAAGGCTCTCTTTGGACAAAAAGTACAAAATATCATTAATTAAATGCTTTCATTTAACTTACAGGCTTGACAAGAACTTGTTTTTGCTCGTCAGGAAAACCTGAGAAGCCAAAGAAGATAACCAACAAACTCCCTGCACACAATCAGACACTCCAAGCCCTTCGCCTTGTTAACATCAGTTTATATGCATTTTAAATGAGTGATAACTTCAAAGCTACAACACAAGAATGTCATCCGTCAGATCATTTTAGTTTATACTGAACGGTGAAACTCCCTCACTAAACAAAGGCGTGTTCTCGAGACATTCAAATGATGTTGGATGAGCAAACCAAAGTTATAAATGAGTGAACACCGCGTCTGGTTAGACTTTGACAGAAAACAGCAAATATTGCCTTTCTTTACCTGTTGTGTCGTCTCTTGATATAGTTTGGCAACGTCTTGTCTCTGAGCATTGTTGCGATTCGTTAGGATCCTCACAAGAGTAGCTGCATCTGCGGCGACGAAACAGACGCTCGGAATTTTAGTCGGCAAACAAAAAGGAATTCACAAGCCGCAACGCAGCAGTCCACTTTCGGATTACCTTTCTTCTCCACGGCTTGGTGGAGTTGTATCACATCTCTTTGTGGGTGGAAAGCGGAGAAAGGTCGCACAGTTCCAAGGGTACCCCAACACATTGTCTACATGAAACGAATACCCGAGGATGAATTCCGGCTTGTTATTTGAAAGTCTATTCGAGCCGGCGTTGAAATCGAAAGTGGTACTCACGTGAGACTTAAAATACTGCCGGTCCATCGTGTTCTTTCAAATCCCTAAAAATAAGGAAATGAAACAAAAGAAAGCAGAAGGAAACCCGCGATAGAATGCTGCGGCCCAGTTCGCGGCAGTGCTAAGTAGTTATGGACTAGAACTTTTTTTTTTTTTTATCAGCCTTGTCGCACCCCGCCCCACCTCCTGCACTCATTTAGCCAACCAGATTAGCGCTATCGTTCAGCACAGTTGCTACGGCAACCTACCTGTGCAATGTATTGTTCAGAATTATTACTTTGAAAAGTGCATTAGACAGATTTAGGTTCGAACCTGGTCACGTGATTAATTAACTCACCGGTCTGAGAGGAATTTCAGGGTCAAAAACAACCTTGCGGAAAATATATTTTCTTTCTTGCAGGGTCGTATTTGCACGGACACTCCTTAAATCCTTACATAGCCGAGTGAAGCCATCATTCTTTGGGACTTTTAACCTTTCTGAGCAGGTCGAAAAGAAACCCGACACCTTTGTGGTTATTACAAACAAAGCAGACGAGGGCGGGATCATTTCCCAAGTCCGGTACTCTGAGCTTCAAATGGAAAAATTATATATATATATATATATATATATATAAATAAATAAAAAAAAAAATTAATAAAAAACCAATTTCTTTTTCTGCTATGTTGCGAAAGCTGAAAAAGAGTTTCAACATGAAAAGAAAAAAAATGGCACAAAATGCATGAATGGATTAAGTGCAGGGTGGGAAATGATAGCTAAAGTCAATATTTAAAAAATGCATAAGAAAAACTGTTCAATAGAGCAGAAGAATGATACCTCTCACACACACACACACACACACACACACAACTTTTTATTGTCGCTTCGACAAAGTCGATATTTTATTGGCATTTTAAAAACACACCCTCCTTTATATATTATGACTTTAGTCGCTACATATATATTCCTCAATAGCAATTTCACAAAAAATGACTAGAAACATACGTACACATCCCACATACTGCATAGAAATGAGGAACACCATAAACATTTGAGACAATATAAAAATAGCTTTAAAATATTTAGCATAAAATTCTTTGGCTTTATCCATCAACTGTCCATTCTAAGCATTAAATGAGTATTTATATATATATTAAAAAAAAAAAAAAACGTGAGTGGAGTGTGCAATTGCAAACTGCAGGCATCAGAAAAGTAACGGTAAAGTCGAAAACTTACCCCCACAAGCTGTGAATACTTCTTCCCGTGCTCCGTATGCATACATAACACTAATATAGAATATTCTTTGGGGAGAGATATGATAAATACAATGATTAAATTAAGAAGGAAATTATGCAAAGGGACTGCTCTTGGGTGTAGGAATTATGGGTAATATCCTGATCAGGTCAAATCAGGTGATGGGAAGCTTCGCCAAAGTGAGCAACATGTCTTAATTGATCAACACGATCTCCCATTGTTGGCTTAATCTCTCGTCACTCTCGGGCATAATCACCACATGGTCCTTGTCATAGTTTTGACCACCTGGAAAAAAATAAATAAAATTTGTGTTAAATTAAAATTAAATTAAATTATTTATCATATTTTAATTTTTTTTTAATTACAAAATTGAACCCCAAAATATAATAATAATAATAATAATACAATTATTATTTTAAATGATTTAATTATTAAATTTAATTATTTTAATGTAAACTTTTAATTGATCAAAAAAGTTTGATGCGTTCATGCCTTTGACGTCAATGACCATTCCGGGGAACGTAATGCTGCTGAGTCGCCCTCTCATCTGAGCCATCCAAGTCTGATTTGGCTGCCTGCTCACGTTCCATAAAATCAATTTGGCTCCGGGCTCAACGTTGCCCATCACTTGAAGGCTCATGATGGGGGAAAGCTAGACAAAACAGCGGAAATATTCACCAGTCAGTAATATCATTGTTAAGTTTTAATCAAAGTATATGTTCAAAGTCATTACCTTGTTTTTGATGAGTCCATCCTGATAGAACCAGATGTCACTCATGGGCTCCACATCTGGTGAGACCACCACCCGCCCGGACTTCATCTCCTCCACCCCACCCTGGATGGACATGAGGTGATGGCTGTCTGCATTTCGGATGCGGAAAAAGTGGCGCTTCTGCAAAATATCACAGCATTGAACGAAAATTACAGCGAGAAGACAAAAGATAATATTTTCACAGTCCAAAACCTAAAACCGAATGAAAGCATGGTCGTGAAAATCTTTTATTTTCCTATGGATGTGAATTAGAATTCTGTCAACGACAGCAGAGATGACAAACCTGTCTGACCGGATACATTGAGCCAACAGTCTGAACAGAGCTGAACTTGGGCCAATTTGTGATTTCCATTGGCTCCAAAAGGAACTGGCGCCCCCTATAGTTGCCAAATTCACAAAGCACCCAGCTGGAAACAAGACAGGCAAGAAGTGATCAGAGAAATTCAACGTTAAAATGCTATTTTCCCATAAAAAAAAAAAAGAAGTCAATTTTCAGCGAAGTACATTTGATTAGAGGCACAAATGAGACATCGAAAATTCAAATAAACTCTCTTCCAGCGGCATCACTGATACCGAACCCTCCACACTGTCCTAATGGGATCATACCTCAAAGACTGCTCTTAGTTCGGTCAGCTAAATTTCCTTTCTTGCATCCGGGTCACTTCAGGTGTTCCCCAGGGCTCTATCCCGTGGCCCCTGCTCCTCATCGTCTAACTCCGCCATTTTACTTAAAATGAGTATTCTTTCATTTCTTCACGTATGATACCCGACTCTACATCTCCTGCAAACTCAAAGTCTCAGGTCCAACCACACCTCCTGATGATCCGTATTAAGTCCTGGTTCACCTCTAAATTCTTTATTAAGACTCTTTCCCACTCACATCCGGGAACTTACCAGCCACTGTTAACTCTGACTGAAAGAATGTGGTCATTAAAGCCCTCCGCGACCATGTTGACAAGCTCTGAGTCCGCTGCAATCTCCCTTCCCTCCAGGCCTTCCAGTCCAAACAATGAGATGGATGGAACTGAGAAACTCTGCACAAAGAGAGATGGACCTTGAGAGCCATGCGGGAAAAAGATCAAATCGATGTTGGTGTGTAAATGTATCCAAACCATTGGCACAGCCTTGACGGAGCGGATGAAGGTGCTTGGTGTGCAGCCCATGCTTATTAATGAGCTATAACCTCCTTCTGATAAGACATACATGATCCCGGAAAAGTCTTTATTCTCGTAGAGAACCCAGCTGAAAAAACAAAAAAAACAACAAAAAATCAGACTGACAGATAAATTTTTTTGTGCACATCGTGACGGGTTTAAAACCCCTCACCTTCCCCCAACAACTCTGCAGGACTTTGTCTGGAAATCTTCTGTGGCAGCGTCCTGTTTATAGTTGAAGATAAGGCACTGTCCCTTGTAATTTGGCTCCGAGAACAACAAGATCTGAGAAAGGGCAAATCAAAAGTTATTTTTGCCAAATAGGAGGACACTCATGGTCTGGCTATTAAAAAGGAAAAACACACACCTCATTTCTGGTCCTGTTCCCATCAGCTGGAGCCTAAAAGCCAACCGAGCAAAATTAATATTCATCAACACACTACACTAAAATGCAAATCATTTTCAGTTTCTCGGTGGCCTCACCAAACTAACGGGCTGCACAGAGCAGATGCGAGTGTCCCGGGATCCCCAGTCACCACTATTACTATAGAAGCCTTTCTCCAGGATGTACTGGTTCCCAGAAAAGTCCACGTGGGAGTAGGCTACCCACCTGGCAGGGAACAAGTCAACCAAACCATTAAATGATCCGTTTACATTTATTCCCGGAGTACTTTCAGTTTTGACTCACAATCCACTAAATACTTGGATGGAACGGGTGCTAATCTTGTAGCCAAAAAGCTCAACATCTGGAATGGCCTCCGTCACCTCGAAGGTGTTCTCCTCTTGGGCAACGGCACCCTCCTCATCCTCCGGCTGCTCGAACATCACCATTAAGGGGTCGCTGAAGTCCTATAGAACAATGAGAGGAACGGAGATGACATAAAACGTGTAAAAAAAAAAAAAAAAAAAAAAAAAAAAAAAAACTCCACACACTTCATTTGAATAGATTTGAATTTGTTTCAATGTTGATTTAATTTGCTTTCAATTCAGTGATTATATCACAAGCAGCCACAAGAGGGCGCCAAAGAACCACAAGTGGTGCTCAAAGCACACTTTGAAAACCACTCGTGTAGTCGTCGTAGTTTTGAAAATATGGACTCGAGCACTTTACTTGAGTATTTTTTTGTATGATTTTAGTCTCTCTTACTGATTTAAATTTTTTTTTTTGTACTGAACTAAATTTTCCAGTACCACATGGAAAAAGTCAATGTAACGCAGTACTGTTGCAGTTTGAAACTTTACATTCCATTGTTGCAAAACACCAGCTGTAGTTATCAAAACGGAAACATGAGAGAGAAAAAAAAAAGCAAAAATTAACATCCCGGTCAACTTACAGCTTGTAGAACCCGAACAGAGCGCAGCTCCGAGTTCGATCCTCCCCACACCCTCCAGTCGTGATACTCGCCTTCTTCCAGCAAGTACTGGTGACCTCTATATCCCTCCTTCTCGTAGCCCACCCAGCTACATGAACACAAACATGTTCTCAACATACAATAAATGCATTTCCATGACGACCATGACAATTTCAAAGCGGCACTCACATCCCTCCGTGCACTTTGACGGAGCCCACAGAGTACATGAAGGCGCCCTGCTGCCTGTCCATTCGTGTCATGAAATCTCTCATGTTCGAGGTGAGGATCCTTGATTTGCCGGTGAAATACGATCTTTCGTAAATCTCGATCTGCAGACCAGCAGTGTGGAAATTAAACGACGGTGTGGTGCGGCGGGAGTGTTTGAAAGTGAGTAAAGCTCAAAATCCTTGCATCGGTTTACCTTTGGTTCACTTATGTTTTCCACTCTTGGCTCCCCCTGTGGGAAAAAAATGGAACACCCATTATTACTGCCATATTTTTTTGTAAAAAAAAAAAATGTGGACTTGCTTGACTTACCACTTTGAGTGGATGCACCGACCCCACATAGGGTTGCTCAACACCCCAAGACGCAGGATTGGAATACCCGCCGACCTCCAACACGCGCGGCGAGCCCTCGAAAAAAGGTTTCGAAAATACGAGCCACCTGCGGAAAGCCAGAAATCATTCAAATCATCGCACTGCAACGTGTTACTTCCTGTTTGTTTGTTTTTTATTTCATTACTCACAGGCCAGCATTAATGATGATGGAGTTGGCCTTGATGGGGAATCCGAAAATTCGAGCATCCTCGGATGTATCTCTGAAGATGACTTTTTTACCCTCGGCGTTCTCCTCTGGGAAGAGACTAATTTCTGGGACACTGTAGTCCTACAGGATTGGAAGAGAAGTTTCTTTCTTCTTTCTTAAAAGTGTTTTTAAGGGAGTGGTTGCAAATTCGCATTTGCATTACCGATACCTTACCACTAGGTGTCACTAGAACATTTGACATATTCCACACATTGAGCACATGCATTTAGCAAAAAATTGCATCTTAATGTTTGGTTGAATTATAAATTATTATCACAATATAAACTCCTGCCGGAAATCAAAACAAAATTGTATCTAATAATTCAGCTCTATTGCGTTGCATTTATCGAAATTTACATTTCAATATGGAAAAGGCAGTTTATTCATATATCAAGTATTGACATTTTTTTTTTTTAATTTATCATCTAACCAGGCCACTCCCATTGAGATCTAAGATCTATTTTTTGAGTCAGAGTAATAACGTAGTAATAACACAATGTATACGGAAAAGTGAGAAAAAATAAAATCAATGAAAACATCACAAAACATACGCAAAGAAATGCATTAGGTCACTATTTTAACCCAGAATTTTTCTGAGATTTGTTTTCAGTTTTTCAAAACACAAGAGGGCGACATGACTTCCTCTTACCCTCACAGCTCTTCGAACGGATCCAATGACGAACTTCTTGGCCGGTTTCGTTTTCGCCTCTCCCTCCTTTGTTTCTCCGTTCTGCTCACCCGTTTGCGCTTCAGCGACTTTCTGTCCATTTGTCTGCTGCTCCCCCTTCCCCTCCTCCTCCGGTTGCTGAAAAGGGCAGGTCAGCTCGATGTCTCCCTCATCCAGGGCGATCTTCTCCCCTTTAAAGTTGCGTTGCTCATACAGCACCCACCTATAGCGGAGTAGGAACCCGTCAGTTTGAAGTTCTGAACCGTACTCGATTAGCAAAATAGCGCTTTAAAGGTTAATTGGGTTTCCACGGTGCGCAGTTTTCATGTGGGTGTGTTAACTATTGAAGGCATGTGGATGAACTATTTTGACACAACATGAGCACACCCGGAAATGAGGGTTTCGTTCGACAGAATGACGACAAAATAAAAAATTATGGGGCAACAAGGTGTGTAGTTCACATCCGCATTTATGGATTTGCATTTTAAAGACAATGCAACTTGCATTTGCCACGAGGACAACGTTGAAACGATCATGTTTGTTAGGCGGTTTACACATCAGTGGGATTTATTTACGTGTGTAAAAGCGGTTTGGACGTATCGAAATGTTCTCATACCCTCCCCGGACCACCCTGATGGAGATGGTCTCCTGCAGGTCCCAAGATGTTGAGTCAGCCACGTCACTGCTCAACTCGATCCTCTGGCCGCACATCCCGGGCCGGTCAAAAATGTACATCTGCGCACAAATTGCATTCAAAGTTTCGCGATAGTCAGAAGGGGCAAATTTATGGAAAGATGACAAAATGTAAACGTCAACATTTGTGAATTGAATATACATCTGATTTTAATTTGATTATTGTTCAGCCTCAGTTCAGTTGTCTTTAACTTTAAGCACATCGTATTTGCACGGAATCACAATTTTTTTCATTTCAATTTTATGTTTTTTTATTTCCCAATGCAAAGCTGACTTCGGGTAGAAAGTTTGTAGTTGAATTACGAGACATTGCCATGGTGAAGGCCATTGACATCAAAGATCCATTTTTGAGGACTACGATTGTTCCCCTCAATCTCAAAACAGCCGCTGCACACTCCGTCTAAATTACACAATCACCAAGTCAAGCCAGCGCTTTGTGCAGAGAGACTCACCTTCCCAGGACGCGGGTTGAGCTTCCCATGTTCCTTTTCTTTGGTGAGCTATCGGCAAAACAGATACAATCGATTCACAACTATTCAAACACAATCAAACATGACAATGGTGAACGAGATAAAGTCCCTTTCGTTGCATGTAATTCACATTCACATTTAATTTCCGACCAATGAGTGACCACGGGCCATCGAGCTGGACATTGTCTTGATTTTCTCTCACGTTATAATCCACGAAGGGGATGAAAGCGCAAACAAAAGTTTATGTTTTGTATTCCACCCAATCGCAATCAAATAACTTCAAACAAACAAACAAACTAAACAAGCACTATGGAAAATCTAACGATACATTTTTTATTGCCAATTGAAGTTCAAAGGCATCTGTGTTCAAAGGAATTTTCTCGTCTCCCCGACCGCATCTCTTTGTCAGACAAGTCTTGATTAATGTGTACCTGTTTAACCTGATGCCTCGCCGTCTTTTGCACACTGATAATGAGAGCGCATATTTAGCGCACTGAAACAACATTGAATGAATGAAGTCACTGTACGTTTCACCGTTTACACTTTGGCCCTTATACGCTCGAGGAATGTTCGGAAACGTCCGATGCGCTCGCTCGTCAACCCGAGGCCTGGTGTGCATTTTTGTGCGCGTTTCGATTTGGTATCGGGTGTCACTCCAATGATTCTGTGTGACAGCTCAGCAGCGGCTTCTGTACTTGGCTTAGAATTTGGGCAACAGGCGCCAAGGCACCTCCGCAACATACCTAGGAAATCACAATGTTTTAGGACAGGACACTCATGTGGGTCCGGGGAGCCACCTGGTGCCATGTTGGTGACCCCTGATAGAGGTCGGCAACCATTCACATGCATACCCAAGGAGGGGGATTTAGAATTTTGAATTAACATCACAAGCATGTTTTTCTTAAAGGGGCCGTCAACCCCAAAAACATTTTGTCACTTCACTCGTCTAAACATGGCATTCTGATGAATATAGCATTTGTGGAATAAGTGTTAAGCAACAAAATCCCCAAAAGTTTTTAGCTATCTCAGTAGGCGCTCATGTTGTCACTCCTGTCGACTGAAAAAGACATCACAGGTAACGACCAATCATGGCGCACCTGTTTTTTTAAGCTCAGGCATAATTGGTTGTTCGCTGAGCCATGAGCGGCTATGATGTCATTTTCAGTCGACAATAGTGACAAAATGGCCGCCCACTGAGACAGCTAAAAATGGGTGGATTTGACTGCTCAACTTATATTCCACAAACGTAATATCAATCAGAGTGCAATGTTTCAACTGGTGGTGCTAAATAGAACATAATCTCATTACAAAATATTTTGGGTTGACTTCCCCTTTAATTGGAGGGAGCCCGAGTAACTGGAGAACATCGAGTTTCATAGGTCATAGTTCATAGAGATGCCTGGCCTGGTAAAAATATTATAAATCAATGTACTTGTTATTCTTATTTTTATCTTTTCAGATAGCATTTGAAATGGATCACACATTTAGGAGATTTTTAAATATCTTAAGTGTTTTTTTTCTCATGAATGTAAAACTTTATGTGACCTCTTAATGTAATACAGCTGTGTGGTCTGATGAATTAAATAATTTAATGCCCACACGCAAACTACTGTCCATGAAAAAAAAAATAAAGAGGAATTTCCTTCAGGGCTGCTAGAAAATCTCTCCCGTGTTTCTGGAATGCGCAATTACAGCATACACGAATGTCAACATTTACCTACTGAACAAACCAAAAGAAAAATCATCAGCCGTCGCAGGTGATCATTTTGTCAGATGTCAAGTGTACTTCATCAAATATTAACGAGAGCAAAAGGCAAACCCAAAAGTCTGAAGGTGTGGCCGAGCGAGACAGATAGCTGAAATGGGTGTGGAGCGTGGGCGGCAACGTCGGCGATAGAAAAAAAGCGAGAAGTCGTGTGCCCTCAAGTCAGATGTGTCACGGACGGTTTCAACGCATGGAGACGTTGACAGGATGTAATCTTCAGAAAGCTTCGGCAAGCTGCACGAATCGGTCAAGCACCGACAAGTGTACTTTGCGCTTCCTGATTTCCCAGCATGCACCACTTCCCCTTCGTACACAAAGGAGGAGGATGAAGCTATTAATCGCATCCTTGTTCACTCCCATTATACAGGCGCACATTTTAAACGGGGAAAGGAATCGTTTACGACCGCAGGGCTTGGCTGACCTCATCTTGACCTTTGTTCAGTCCCTTTTTTCCATGAGACGTTTGTCCTCACTTTTATTTTGAAAGCTGTGCTTTTATTCTATGGGCACACAAGGATGTTTGTACAAGCGAGGTAGCGAGCACGAGCTAAGACTTGTATCTGCAATGAATTGAACCCTCTAGAAACTATTTAAAAAAAAAAAAAAAAAAAAAAAAAAAAAAGAAACTTGCAAAAAATGACAACAGGTGTCATAATTTTAACATTATTTCCTGCACAGTACAGGGAAAACGGAGAAGATAATACTGCACACCGACGCGGCGGGCCGGGAAGACGAAAGAAACAAAAATAGCAGTACTTTAGTTATTTATTATTCGCGGCTGAAAAATATGTTATTTTGAAAAACGACCGGCTTCTCTTCGTCAGATGACACGTGGCAAGATGCGAATTGTCTCGGTCGCATGACGCTAATTCTAAACCAACAAGCTAGCAAAATGAGTAATAAAAAAAAAAAAAAATAAATTAATTAAATTAAATAAAAAAAAAAAAAACAGACGATGCACGAATATATTTCAACATAAAAAAGATTTCAAACTAAAAACTAAAACTAAAGTTAAATCTAACCTCAAACAAAAAAAAATTCAATTAACATGTCTTGTCCCTCAGCAAGCGTTCCCATTTATCACGTGGCCGTTTTGCAAAATTAATTGCCCACATCTGTTTTAGATTGACTTTCTGCCAGCAAATCACACGCCACCAGGTGCATCTCAAAGAGTTGGCCCGCCCACCTTGGCGCAAAATCAATCTGCCGAATGAGCAAATTATTCTTGCGCCGATCCAAAAACGAAGATCCGAAGAGATTTGCGTTAACATGCGGAAGCACAAAAACAGAGAACGTGGCTAAAATATAGGCTGGATCTGGATTCAACAATAAACTGAACCCAACTGGTTGTTTCCTGGATTTCTATCCATCCAGTTGACCGTTTTTGCCATTCCTCCCCAAATCTTAACCGCTAACATATTTCTATGACAACCACGACGCATTGCTGTCGTGCCTTCACAGTCTGTCACATCTCAAACTCAATCAAACGCATTTGTGTAGAGAGTGGTTACCAGTAATCACCTGTCGACTTAATAGAAGCCATTAAAGTACTTTGTGTCATTCCTCTCACACGGGCTCAGGCTTATTACTTTGGACTTTTCAAGTTTCCACCATTTTACAGGTGCAGCATAGCAATCATGATCTCCGGGCTTTTGATGCAGATGTTGTTTACTTAACTTGTGCAAACATCGCTATGGAAACGACCAGTGGCAGCTCTTGGAGTGTTTTTGTGACACTTCCAAAGAGAGCAGAAGTCGACACTCCTTTTGGACGGACGGCACGGTAGAAGTCTGATTAGATAATCTGGTTTCGCCGCTTGTAGCAGTTTCTCAAGGATCTGCTCACTTAACTCATTTAATCACTAGAGGAAACCCCTCAATCACAGCATTTTTCTCGATTTTGACAGATTATGCAAAGCAAACAGAATATTGTGTTCTAATGCTCTGAAAACACGGAGTTATGACGCAAAAAAGAAGGAAAAGACGCATAAATACGTCTTTGGGAGGCAGGGACTACGTTTTTTAAAAGGTATATGAATGTCTTATGGATTGAATGAGTTAAATATCGTTACAGCGACCATTCAAAATAAAGTCGCACGGATCCTCAGCAAGATTAATGCGTCCATACCAAGAAGAATCATTAATTCGCTGCCGTTTATATTCAAACGAGGCAGCGACGTAAACGCCGCATGTAACGGTGTGACAAAAAGGGTCTTTGCGGGTTTTTTTTCGCTCGAACAACCCACATATGACATCACCTGCCTCGCCTACTTGAAAAGTCAACCTATTGTTGCGTTTTTTTTTTCTTTCATAATTGCAATGGCAACGTGCAGCACAAAGGATGATCGGTATGCAGCACACACCTCCTCAAAACAGTCGACGTTTAGCTTCTCTTGACTTGCTGCTACGACAACCGCTATTTAGTTTCTTGTCCAAGGATTTCAGATTTTAAAAGGATTTTTCTGGAAATGACTAATCATGCCGCGAGTTCAGGGAGTTAGTTTGTTAAGCAAACACGAAAAGGATAAGTGGGACTCACGTAAGCATCGGGAAAGGCTCTGTATTTTACATTCCTCTCTGGTTCAGTTTTTGGGATTTGAGGTCCTCTCAGCAGGCTGTTGCTGATCAGCGGATTCGGTTGCGTGCCCACGGAAATGGAATCGTGGCTGAAGCTCCTCTGCAGAACAGGGGTGCTAAGCGTACCAATTGGGGGGCTCACTGTCTGGCCAAACTTTGAGTAGGAGGAGGCGGGCTCAGTGGTGGGGAACAGCCGGTGATTCTCCAAAGAACTGGTGGGACTGAGAAGCCGACTGGCGCTGCTGCTGGAGGCTGACGATGTGATGCTCTGTTGTAAGGGAAGACTTTTGCGGGCGTTGTGGTCGTCAGAGGCGGTGGAGAAGCTGGATGAGGAGGCGGGGGGATTCATGAGAAAAGATAAGCGTTCAAAGCGAGATGACGAGTCCGTCGTGGTGTTGACTTCACTGAGCGTATTGAGAAGATTGGAAGAGCCCAAATCTGGGAGCGAGCCCGTGCGGAACACGGAGCGCTGGAATTTGTTGTTTTCCTGCGTTTGATCCACGGAAGAGGGTTTGTAACTTCCAAAGATGACGCTGTGGTCCAGGCGAGAGTTTGGTGACTGCTGTGTCGCGTTTCCGTTGAGGGATTTGTGCTCATCTGAAGCATCGGAGGATTGCCTCATGAGCATACTTTTGGTGGCAGATGCTCTGAGGGGCATGTCTCTCGTTCCAGGTTGCTCCTGATGGGAATCGGTAAAAATAGAAGAATAATAAACATTTCGTTTTCAGGATGGTCAACATGGAGCCTTCCTTTGGGAAGATTAAACAACTGGGCATGCCTGATGTTTTTTTTTTTTTTTTTTTGTATCAAGGGGATGCAATATGCAATATATTAATTCAAATACGTTATGTTGCCATGGTAGCAAGGATGATTATTTTATGATCATGGCAATTTAGAAAAAATACGCCTAAAATGTTTAATTTTTAACGATTAATTGAAAATTGAGTTAAAATCGATTGAATCGGCTTGAAATATGCATCGCTGTAAAAATAAAAAAAGTTAAAAGAAAAACAATAAATTTTGATCACAAAAGGATTTGCAATCATAACAGTCCAATCTATTGTGCATTTATTTCTTTTTAAGTTTAGTTCTGGCATGAACAAAACACCAACTGTTAGAAAAAATATATACTTTTTGTAACAAAGACAAAATGCAGACAAAGTAAAAAGCTATTTTGTTCAAGAAGAGCGACAAAAAAAAAATTCCAATCAAAATCGTTAGCTGGGAATCGAATCACGGTTTGGGTGGATCGTTACATCGATATTTATTCATAATAGTGCAAACTACTTGACAAGTGCTGATAATATTTTTTTTTTTATCTTCTCACTTTATCTTCAGATCATTTACGTTTACGCACTAGATCTGATTTTCAATTCGATTGTTAAATTGCACCTAATGACCTTTAGGTTTCGGCGGTGCTGCAAGGAACACACAATGATGCTTACACCCAAAATAAAAATGCAATACCTTCTTCATTAACTCCATGGGCGAGCGTGTGTCTCTGGTGATATTTCTTTTCAAGCCCAGATCAGCCGGGAATGTATAAATTCCATTGCGGGCCTCGGCAGCAGCCCCGGCTCCCGTCCTCTTTGTGGGACTTCCGATATCCGGGGTGACGGGGCTGGGGGCATCTTCGACGATTGGCGGCAAGGCGGAGACGGGGCCGGCGGCTGGCCCGCGCAGACTCATGCTTCTCGGCCTCAGCGAGGGCCCCATGCTCTTGAGGGTATCCACCAGGTTGTCCATGTCGAACTGGCTGCCGTCGACGTCAGGCGAGGCCGGGGGCGTGGAGGCGAGAGCCGCTGGGTCGTCGAGCTCCACGAGCGTGGCTTTAAACACGCCGGTAAAACAGGATGCGTCTGTGTCGTCTGCGGAGAAGGCTGAAACACAAGTTGGTTGTGAGTCCTGGCATGACTTAATTTTCTCCGCCTCTCCCTCCCACCATCCCTCGCTTTCACCTGCAGGTGCAGCAGACACGCCCACCTCAAAAGCTCCTCCCCACTAACCTTTTGGCTGTCTTCCAAGCTCGCTTTGGCTGCGGTAGCTGTACGACGAGGCCTCGGGGAGAACAGAGGAGTCGATTCTGGAGGAGGTGTGGGACAATCGGTAACTTTGACTATCGGACAGAAACGGCTCCTCTTTCGACATGACTCTCGATACACCTTCAAATGAATTTCTCCAGCTGTGTTCTGTGCCAAGAGTTGTTCCATTTGATTGCATTCTGCTGAAATCCACCGCATGCTGTTTGGGTGCGTTGCGGAATTGGTATCGAGATTCATCCAGTTTATCTGGAGGCGAATTTTTGAAGGGCAGGGAGCTGTTCAGGCTGCTGTAGCCTGAATTCATTTTGTCATCAGGTTGTTGGTCCGAGTGCGTCTTGGGATTGTTTACATTAAAGGCTGCACGAGATGCTGTGGGGGATCTGGAAGGAACAAGCACAAAAAAAAAAAAAAAAAAAAATCAATTAAAAAAAAGGGGATTTTTGACGTCCTTAGCCGTCAATGGCATTCAAAAACCTTTTTATTACGCTATGTTTGCCTTTTTTGGCATATCACACAGTTTTGAAAGAGCTGTGCAGCCCAAAACTGAACAAAAAGAATGTATGCAATGACTAATGCTTTGATCCCGAGATTTAGAGCCTCCATCTATTTTCAACAATGAGTGTGGTATGTTTACATTAACTGCAATAATATTTTCTCAATGACCTAAAACAGGATTATAATATTTCAATTTAGGTCTTGACACAAGATGAAAGTGAATTCATAAAAGATTGTTTTTTTTTGTTATGACAGCAAGCATGTATTGAGAACTAAAACAGATGATGTCACCATGTCTAAGACTCCATTACAATTTTTTTTTTTTTAATAAACCAAAACAGAACAACATTAATTCGATTCTCAGTCATTTAAACTGCGTACTCATCCTACAATCCAAACAAATGAAAATATTTTTTGTATCAACCGTGTTAATTTTATTGCATTCATTTATATCGCATTTCAGTTTCGATCGAGGTACTCACTGATGCGTCATTGATTAACAGCAAAGGTATTTTATATGAGCAGTAAATTATCTTCTAGAACATCAGGTACACTTACGGTGTCGTGCCGATTCAAAACACGACAAACACACAAATTCAAAACACAAACTCGTCATCAGAACAAACCAAAACCAGTTTCAAGCTTTCGCCAAGTTGGCGTCTGTCAAGTCAAGGTGTGGCCTTGACACACGGGTAGGCATCCTCTGCAAACTTGTCATTCCGTTCATGTCTAAAGTAGGCTGGTGCACAACGTCGCGTTGGCATCAAGCACCACGGGAAGCAATAATGCCATTTTTGAGATGGAGGGTGGGGGGGTATTTTTAGCCTTTGTAGCCAAATAGCCAAACTTGAATTAATCAGAATTTATTTATTTAAATTTGGGGTGGCTTTGATATTAATGTGGAGGACAAGGTGGAATGTGGATGGCATCATTCCTCATTTTAACGTCATGACGGTGCTACAGGTGAAACCTGTATGGTGTGTTGGCAGGGGCAGGGCGCTTTTGTCTTTCACTTAAGATTAGCACGATGACCACATTTCGAGCCCAGATTCCTTGAATTTTTTTTTTTTTGTTTTTTAATCACAATTTTGACAATTTCCATCTTCAGCTGTTTCCTAGTCAGCTTCTCACAAGCTCCGTCTCGGCTTTCTTGCGCTTTGGGGATCCATGAATGCATTCAAGCGAAAAGTCAAGTATTTGCTGACATCATGTGGCGTTAAATTACAGTGCAATTGCATCTCATTGCATTGTCAGGCTCAGAGATGGAAAGTAAAGTCGAAAAAAAATTGTCAAGTGTCCTCAAGTGGAGTTTTCAGCTCTATAGATTTGCCTGTCTTTAATTTTTAATCAAAATGGGGAATCATCTTTTTCTTTTTCTTTTTAAGTTTGCCAACTTTGGATGACATCACAACATAAAATATAAAATAAAAAAATAAAATAAATACATAAATACATTAAAAAAAAAAATAATAATATATATATATATATATATATATATATACTTTAAGTCAGGAAAAAAAAAGGGCCAGTTGTGTCATGGAGGAATGTGAACTAAGGCACATTAGCAATGATGACACATTTGGCAAATAATCCCGATCCGACGACTTACTTAAACGGATTGCTTAAGATTGTTGGCGCCAAGAAAAAAATTGGAGCAAATATGCAGTCTGGAATACATCCTAAAAGAAAAAAAAAAGAAAAATCTGTTTATTCTGTAAAACACTATTATGCTAATCAAAAATTTGGAAAAACAATCACATTCAATGTTTTTATTTATTTATTTCTTTTTTAATCCTACATTGTAAATTAATTCTGAAATCGAGAATGCAGCCACACGTCATTTACTGAAACCAAATGTGATTTCGATTTTAAAATTCTTGCCGTGATAACAGCTCGGCATATTTTCCCAATCGGCTTTCTGATGCGGATGATGCGATGCTGACCCGAATGACTTTCAGTTCACAGTTGTACATTTTCAAGAGTTAATAGCTGGGATTTTATTTGACCTCTTAATGTCTTTGAGATCACTTGAATGTTCCAAAAAATTTGACTGGTATCATTCTTGCATACACCAGTTTAAAAACAAATCTATTTACTACTTTCCTTTACTACCTACATAGTGATTAAAAATAAAATCCTGCTGGATTTTGTCTTTCTTGGTCACAATTAAATGAAATTAAATTCCATTATTTATTTATATTATTTAATAATAATCTATGTGGTATGTCGATTGTACGCAACAGTCAGATTTCGGAGTTATAACGTAGATACGATACTCATTATTTAACGTTCCCTGTTAGTTAGCGAACATATTGATATCGCATACCACCAATCAGTTTTCCATATTCAATTTAAGCAGAACAATGATCCAATCAGACAAAAGCTCATTTTTATATCAAATAATTAGAAATACAGCTGTCTTATCCGCCAGGCGTTTTTTGAGCAACTTGAATGGTGATTATCAGATGGTGGGTCGGCGCCCAAAAATCGCAGACAGCTCGTAAGAAATATTTTTTTCAAAACAGTCCTGAGGCCTGCCAAGTCCCCACAAACAACAAACGCAACATACAATCTTGGGTAAGCGTCAGGAAATGAATCCCTTGCGTTCTAGCCACTGGCTACTCTGTAAACAAATACAGAGCAGCTCAGCTTTTTGGCTAGCAAAGATTAGAGCTAGCTAGCAATATGTTTTTGGCAGCGAGTTCAAAACTACTGAACTAGAATAGCTTAAAAAAAAAAACAAACATCTTCAAAAGGCAATACACTGACATTAAAGACTAAAATAAATGTGGCATGGGACCTTTAAGAAATGTATATAAAAACCTCTATGTTAGCAAAATTGAAAAGAAAATTAACCTGGTCAGGTTGGCTCAGTTAAAACATTACCTCCTTGACACAGATTATTTTTCAACATGCAATAATATCAAACTCCAAGTGTGCCTCCAATACCACGTGTGTATTTGAAATGCAATCATCTGAGCGATTAGGGTTGACACATGGTTGCATAAACAACGTGGTCAAACTCCACCGATTCAAAACACGCATCCTCCCCTTTTTTACGACAGGAAATGTTGACATGTATGGGTCTTATCAAGTAACCACCCTGTAAGCTGAGAAAGTAGGCCACACATGGCTCGTTGTCTTGCTAGGAGATCTCTTTACATCCACACGGGATCATCCAAGACTTTCCCTTAGGCTACGCCGACAAACATTCGAAATGTCGGCATGTTCACTTGCAACAAGCTGCCATTCGCACAAAAGTGTTGGCGACTAACCCCATGACGATCGAGCGAGACTCTTAAAACCTGGACACAAAGACAATCTGTTCCCGTTTTTTAATTTTTTTTTCCCACTTACCGCTGTTTAAGTTGGTTTTGTACGTCTTGATGCTCCTCTCTCCCAAAGAGTTCCTCTGTAGCTCCCTTCCGAGGATGCCGTGCGTCTGCCTTCAGGTCGGACAGCTCAACTGTCACCTGGTCTTGCTGTACTCCGTCTCCTGCGCTCCCAGTAATCGTATCCGCCCACTCGCTCTCCTGGGTGAGCCTATTGTGTTCAATCGCAGTGGCGTCTGATTGCCGCTCGGCGCCGCGCGTCCATATTTTCGACACTCCGTCCGCACGAGTACAATCAATTTGGTCATATGCCTGTTCCTGGCTCGCTTCTTTAATTGTACCTGCAATAGGTACACGCTCCAAATCTGCGTCTTTAATTTGATACGTGCTTAAGTCTTTATCTTCCTGTTTTGTGTCGTTCTGAAACAAATATGGAGGACTATGCATATCTCGGTCCGATAGATATATCCCCTCGCTTAAGGGCTGCGTCTCTTCATCATGGTGCTCTGTTGTTTCAGTGACCTTGATCCTGGTTTCATCAACCCCTTCCCCCTCGCTGTTACCGGAGGGTGCAGCAAACTCGCATACCATTGGTGTTTTCACCTGCAGAACAGGTGCGGCCAGTAACTCCTGTTCTTTTATCTGTGGCAGTACTTGGGCGACAAACTCTTCATGACTTCCATCTTCAGCTTCAGGAAAGTCGGATCTATCATTAAGCAGTTCTTGAAATTGAAAATGTTCCGCTTGCTTGATTGTGTCTTCTGTCAGTGGCGCCTTCTCAAAGTCGGATGACCCCACGGAAAATTCTTCTTCTATCATGTCCATAATGTGCGTCTGCTCATCCAAACTGTCCATGTTATCCTCCTCTGCGCTGAAATAGAGGTCCACGGTGCTCCCATCGTCTGATCCTACGCTCAGATACACTGGGCTGCACGGCTTGGAAAAGGTCTCTGAGAGTCCGGGAGGAGGAGAAGAAACAAACTCTTTATCTGCATCCATTTTCCACTCAAAATCTATTGGTGTTGTCGAGTCATTTGATTTTGAGGCACAAAGTCCGGAATCACTACTCTTCTCGTCGGCGACTACCTCTTTTATGAGGATCGCCCTCCGTTTGGAGTCTGTAACCTGAGATTCTGTCCCGTGGGATGCGACATAGTTGGAAACAGGAGGGGCAGAGTTGGAAGTCACCGGGGCTGAAGTGAGGCCGACACGGTTTAATTTGGCGCCTGCGTCGGCGTGCATCAAATCAGGACTCTTGTCTAGTTGTTCAGAATAAAAATAGGGAGAGGACGGGAGATAGCTGCGAGGGATCTCGGGGTTTTTTAGATCCTCAGAGGTAGTGGGAGTATTGCAAGAGTAAAACCTCTGGTGGGAGGGCGGCTCATGGGAAACACTGAACGTATCAATTCTACTGGTGACACTTGAAGTTGATAAACACGAGTAAATACATGGATTTGGTTCTTTCTGAAAATGTGAGGACGTTTCAACCAGAAGAGGTCCTGGTTTGCTCGCAGTTCTGGTTTGGTGGGAGACTTCGGCATGACTTGTTGGGAGCGAAGACAGGATTTCAGAGGTGAAACTTCGGGGGAACAACGATTCGTAGAGGGCTCCGTAAACGACGTCTTGATTGACAGGGGGACTGATGTGATTGCTAATAGGGAACGTTTTGGTGGCACTCGCTGAAGTTTCAGTGGGAGGAAATAAGATTTCTTGTTGGACACTAGTGGATTCCCTGAAAGGAACAGGCTCAGCTTCATTAGGAGTGAAAGAGGGTTCACAATTTGGGGGTCCATAACCTTGGACGTTCATTTCATGATAGGATAGAGGAGCACTGCCGGTGATCAAGATGTCGGTGTTCGGTTTCTGGAGAGCGTCGCGTTCCTCGGGGAAGTTGCCGTTGACTTCTTCATCAGGAAGTTGATATGAAGCATCCGGCAAAGGAGGCTGGCTCGGCTGAGAGGTAGAACCAGAGGTCACCCCGACGGATTTATGATTGCATTCCGATTGATTGACCTCCACAGGAACTTTCAGGAGAGCGTCGCGTTCCTCAGCGAAGTTGCCGTTGACTCCATCAGGAAGTTGATACGAAGCATCCAGCAAAGGAGGCTGGCTCGGCTGAGAGGTAAAACCAGAGGTCACCCCGACAGATGTATGATTGCGTTCCAATTGATTGACCTCCACAGGAATGTTTTCTTTCTCTTCTGATTGAACAAGAACGACCCTATTTGGGGAGTTTTGACCTTTATCGTGCAAACGATGATCTGAGCCGTTTGTTCGATGTTCCTGAAGTCCAGGTTTGGCGGTCTGAGTGACAGGTGTTTGTTGTGAGAGAGCAAAGTATGATGCTAACAGATTTGAATGCATAGAGGGCGGAGACGGGATGTCAAAGGTGTCGCTGGTGTCAAGCGCTGGCTGAGACATGCTGAGCATTGCTTTTCTGTTGCCCTCATCGTCCTGGTCTACGTTTCTCTATGACAAGATCGCAAAAGTATCTAGTGAATAACCTGACAGATCTATAAAACATCTTAGTCATAAACAAAAATATTTCTACTATTACCTCATCATGCTCTTCAATATCAGGACTATGGAGGCCAAAAGTGCTTCGAGATAGATTCTCGTCTTTCTTCTTCTTGCGCTTTTTCAGAAGACTGAAGGAAAAGGTGGCAAATTTGTTGGGTTTATGGAGATCTGTCTCAGAGTGGCTCAAATCTTGGCCCTAAGGATGACAAACAGTGAGAATACATAAATAGCATATGTAAGCTCGTGTTAGGGGGTTAATTGAAAAACGTCAATCAAGACTACTTTCAAAGGAACCTTAATATAGGAACAAAAGCGATTCAACCACAAATCAGTTCTTAATCGACTTTACACGGACAAATGAGCTAACACGCCGTCTTCATTCCAAGCATTACAACCGCTCCACCCTGAACAAAGATTAAACGAACATGATCTGCTTAAACCCAAAAGCAGTACTGGTTTGGTAATATATGTATGAGGGCTCCAGACTGCCCCTAGACGGTGGCATATTGTCCTGTAACTTGAGACAGTGCAAGTTCTTTTTTTTTTTTATCTACTCACGCATGTGCGACCAGGATTTATTTTTTTTTTTTTAATTCCTGTTGAATATTTACTGATGTTGGCAAACTCTCGCTCTACACTTCAGTCCATCGATCAGTAGTGGAATAAAAATGAGTGGAAATGTGAACATTTACAGAACTCCCTAAAATGTTTTACTTGCGCCTCTAAAATTTCAGGTTAGGGGCTATTGTCCTAAGGAGAAAAAAAAAAAAACGTTTAGTTTGTATGTATGGTATATGTGTGTATATGTCTATACTAGGGCTGTCAAAATTAAAGCATTAACTCTGGAGATGAATTATAAAATTATTAATGCAATTAAATATGTTAACTCCGTTTTATTTATTTATTTATTTATTTATATTATAAGTCCTGAAAGGCGCTTCCAAATCTAATTTATTCATAATTATTATTATTATTATTATTATTCGTACCATCAACTCAATATGTGAATTTCCTGTCCTGGCTTGGTCCATTTAATTCTTCTAATTCCAATCAACCATTAAATCGTTAAGACGATCAGACTGACTGTAAAACTGTTTGTGGATGTTTTGCCGAGACTTGATGACAATTCTCGAGTGGGTGTGCCCGCGCAAATTCTTCCATCTGTTACGGATGGGTTGTCACATAAAATGAGAAGCCAAAACAACGATCAAATTGCACTGTAAGCTGCGATATGAAACGCTAATCACCGACAACAACTGAACAGTTCCAGTTTGAAGGCCAAACCATCCAAAAGGCATCACGTCGCTTTTAAATTACGTACATATCCTAACTAACATGTGCACAATTTAAATAATAGTAATAATATATATATATATTTAAATATGATTAAAATTTGCAGTTCACAAGGCTTTATGGGAACAGGTTCACAATTGTCACGGAATAAACAAACATGTCACGAGACCAGCACATTTTGCAGCTCACTTGATGCATGAAGAAGTCGCAGCTTGCCCTGCAGCACGAAAGCTCAGTAGAGCACTTGCACCCTCTTCTGGAGTGAACGGTACTCACTAACATTTTATTTTTTTGGACTATACCATGAGAGTGAGAGAGTGAGAGAGTGAGTGAGAGAGTGAGAGTGAGAGTGAGAGTGAGAGTGAGAGTGAGAGTGAGAGTGAGAGTGAGAGAGTGAGAGTGAGAGTGAGAGTGAGAGAGTGAGAGTGAGAGAGATAGAGAAAGAGAGAGAGAGAGAGAGAGAGAGAGCTTGAAATGATTTACATTTCGACAAATAACTGTTAAGAGTCTATGATATACAATTTGGGAGTACTGTAAATATTTTCCATCTTTGTAAATAGCTGTAAAAAAATAAAATAAAAAATAAGTGAAGGATGATTCATGTTAAGGTATTTTTCCAAGATTTATTTGGAAACATCTTCATGTCACAAGCAGGGAAAATGTAAATCAGAATAGTAGATCAGTGAAGCAAGAAGCAAAATGTTTCGTTTAATTTTCATTTTTTTTAGTTTTTGGTTATTTTTAGTAACTTTGACTAACTTTTATCTGATTAATTTTCAATCCATTTTAGTTATGCAAGTTGTGTGCCAAACCAAAATTGCACTGTCTATTGTTAGCTTTTAATGACTTATAGTTACAAAATAATGACAATGCAACACTGATCACATTTTTTTTTTTTTTTTTCGGGGAGATGTCTCAGTCTAAATTATCCTCCATAATCAGCGACAGTATGGGGTGGCGCTTGAAATAAAATGTCAAACAATGAGATATTTTTCTCATTTAAGCAGAAAACTACAAATGTTATAAATGTGCAATTTTAGCAGATCTGCATCCTTACACAAACTTTATACAAGTTCTCTTTACGGAAATCAGCCATCAGGTTGGACTGCAAATCAGGCAGCAAGAACAATACGACTTTATGATATTGTTTGACTAAAAACAGCCGCACGAAAAGAATAGCGCGAACATCGTTTGCATAACAAGAAGTTCCTGATTCTTGACAGGATTACAAACTCATCGAGTGGTATTAGGCCGGCTTCGCGTTCACACAGATTTGCTACTTTAGTAAATTGGATTTCCGAGCGGTGCCACTTTTCGACAATGAAGACGTCTGAAATAATTAACTCAAATAATTCAATTCCCAAAAAAAAAAAAAAAAAAAAAAAAAAAAGCTCAAAGTAAATACTTGGCTGACCTTTGACCTGGATGCCGTGGCATATATCGAGGAGGTCGTCTTGTCCAACACGTTGTCAGCCCAGCCGGGTCCATTCAGTGGCGTGGTAACGGGTTCAGCGGGACTGAGGATCACAAAGTGGCACAAATTAAGAAATTAGCGCCGTTTAATGATCGGAAATGATGCATAGCTCCAAGATGGGCAAGAAATACAAAAAAAAACAAAAAAAACACAACTGCTGCATGTTTTAATGACTTGCGGCCTGTCGCGTTCCAAAATGATGAAGGCTTTTGAAAAACTTGTCAAGTTTTATATCTTTATATCTTTGAGGAAATTTTTTTTAAAAATAAATAAATCACAGAAGAAGCTTTTTATTAATATTTTTATTAAATCCACAATGACGTTCATTAATCTCTCCACGACGATAGAAGGCACCCTGACCACATGGACGAGATACAATTTTTTATTTATTTTTTTTTTTAAAAACAACAATGAATCATTGCTTCGAGAATGTCGATGAGAACCGGCTAAACAGAGATTGACGTCGTGTTTGTTGGAACAGCATTCCTTATTCTGTAAGTGCCACTTTTGCAGCAAAGGAAGTGGAAATGTACCATTTGGGCTCATGTTAGCAATCAATCAAAAAATAATATACATTAAAAATAAAAATGATAATAAGCTGTCAATTCATGAGCCGGCAGCTACAATATTCACTTCGCATAGGCCGCTCTGCTTTGCACAACTGGAAGGTCCAGAAAGCCACATAGCAAAGTGACATCTCGAGCCAAAGTTAAAATTTATAGACCAGTGGCTCCAAGCCATTTTCACAGTTTTTTTAATTCCCGCACTCAAGCTTTGAAGAGATCTTTCGGGCCACGCTTCAACAATTGGCGTTTGTTTTATATGTAGCACATCCACAATACACACTACACGCTGTAATCGAGGAGCTGTGCCCCAAAAAAAAAAAAAATGCTTCAACAAAGGCAACCAGTTTATGATAATAATAGAAGTCGCATGTCGGAGCATGTTGACACGACGGCCCTTGAAAGCATGGACAAAACAAATCGAGGGTCTCGCCATGGTCCAATTTGCCCTTCCCTGCATCAGATTGCGTAATGGCAGGAAATGAAGTATCCGCTGGGTGTACGCGGGCATACCTGACAATCGTCAATTGAAAACAGAAGAACACACACGTACGTGTATATAGAGGACGCATTGTTATGCTTTTGACAAGCCGTCAGCATTCATTCTTTTCTTTAAATCCCTGTCCATCAGTCAGAGGGAAACACGTTCGGCCCTGCCTCGCGTCCATGTTTTTTTGCATGTAAAAAATGTTATAATGAAAAAAAAAAAAGGTTTAAAAATGAGTACAAACGACATAAAAATATCTATTTTAGTTATCGCTATTTAAAAAAAAAACACACATTCCACTATTAAGATTCTTTTCACTTTTTTCTTCAATTATTATTTTTGAGCCAAATATTACTGCTGTCAGTGCTCAAATATGTGGTTAACCTTTCCCCTAGTCATGCGGCTCTTGAGCAAATCCATCGTTTATTGGTCTTCACTAAAGCAAACACACACTGCCAGGCAGTGTAGTCCGTCAACGTGCGAGGAACAACACCATGGCTTTTAAAAAAAAAAAAAAAAGAAATTGGGGGCATTTCCACCATCTTGAACATGCAGCTACAACACACACATTTTGCCGTGTCCTCACTCACTTAAAATGGACATCCTTTTTTTTTTTTATCCTTGTTTGATGTAAAAAAAAAAAAAAAAAATAGATATGTCACCTTCACTTGACATACTACATCCACGAATATTAAAACTCATCGGAATAAAATAGTTGCCAGCATGTTAACGCCTAGAAGGCAAAAAAAACAACCTGATCCAGTCAAAAGGTGCAAAATACCAGCTCGACTCCATGCAAATACATAATTTGTATAATTTAATTTAATATCAGTGACGAGATACACAAATAGTGTTTCTGACCCTGCATGACTGAACCTTCCTCCAGTAAAAAATAAACAACATTGCAACAATCAGCTGAGTGTGAAATGTCTCACAAAATCAACACTGAGAAGAGTTAAAATATGTCTAAGGTCACATGCAAATATACCATCCCACTGCATCAATGAGATCCAATTTTGCCTTTCCTAACGGGTGTTTTTGGAATGTGGCAGGACACCAGAATACTCGGACACCCAAGGCAAGCACGGAAAGATCATGCAAACGTCACGCAGGAAATCGCCTCATGACGATGGCCTCTAACATGCATGCGTAAATGACTGTCTTGAAAACTATAGTTCAAGAAGCACTGCAGTTCAAATAATTTGGAATTGGCACGAGGTGCAAGATTCCCTCCTTAGTTGTGCCCTTCAGCAAGTAGCCGACTGCTTCACTCTTGTGTAGTTTTCTTTGAGTCATTTAATTAGTCAGGCTCGATTGTGCAGGTGCTCCTAATATAGAGAGCGACGACGAGTTAACCACAACGGGCAACTACAACCCAAACAAAGCATGATGACACTTTTTTTTTTGCAAACTTTACCTGAACACCTGTTTCTGAGAAGCGGGACTCTCCTTCGACTTTATCTTCAACTTTGGCAACTTGAACCTCTTTTTCTCGTCCGTTTTTTTGTCCGCGCTCTTCACCGACGACTCGCCCAAGTTGGGTTCACTCTTGGAGAAGAGGTTTTTGAAAGACTTTTTGCTGAGCGACTTCTTGGCCATCTACACGTTTGAGGACGGAGAAACTCCGTAGATGGGGAAAGCTCGCTGTAACTCCGATTACATTAATGGTGCGACGCAGAGACGCCGAAAGGATGACACTTTGTTGTCAGATGACAGTTTCCCTTCATGCAGCCTCTAGTGGACAAACACGGGAAGTGCAAGAGCAGACACGCCCACTATTACAATGGGAAGACGCTCAAGCTCTTAAAGAGATTAAAATAAAAATTAACGGGGCTCTATTAGTGATTATTGGGCCCCATTCACGTCTGGCTCTGGCTTGAAGGCGAAAATATTAGTTTTATCGTGTCTTAGTGTCATTTTTTTAAAGGTAGGCAATGTTTTGATTGGATGTAAATGTATAGAGGAGGTAAACGACTTTTTTTTCGCTGAGTCAAATTATCAAAACGGGTATGGTAAAAAAACGTATTTTATATTAGGACTTCGGTGCATTTCAGTCAGTTGAATCGCAATTTCTTTTTTTTTTTTTTTACAGTTTCTGCTTTTCCGTCTTCATTTTTACATCCCTATGTTATACTGTATCGTAAAATGTTCTCAATGGCTGACTGTATATACAAAATAATACTGAATTCTGCTTCGAGCACCATTGAAATCCTAACTTATTTTTTAGTTTGGTAGTTTATTCAAAAAGTATAACGTGCTGTACAGGAAACGGATGGGTGGACCAATATTTTATACATAATTTACTTTATGAATCTATCTGAGTTTCACTTTATAAAATGAACTGTTGTACCTCGTACAAATGTTGCGTTTTGAAAAGGTTCATTACCGTAACATTCTCTCTCTTGACGACATAGTGTGGTTACTCATCACAGCGCGTCTCTTGAATTATATTCAAGCAAGTTCCAAATTCAACCGCTGGATGGCGTCAGAATTCCACCACAGCACGAACAATCATTGACATGCGAGTGTCCTATTCTGCCACTGAGCAGCGCTACTATTATACTTTAAAGTCTATAGAATAGAAAGAATAGAAATCCCTTTATTGTCATTGTACTCAAGTGTGCAACGAGATTAGAGGGCTCCCCTCTCCAGTGCAATACAACAATAATACAGACAAATATATAAATTAGATAAATAAAGAAGACAGTGCAATGGAATTCAGTACTGAATAGGGCATATAGAAACACATCACAATGCTGTTTTGCGAGGTTAGGGTGGTCTCGTGTGTGTGTGAGAGTTCAGTATGGAGATGGCTCTCGGAAAGAAACTGTTTCTCAGTCTATTGGTCCTTGATTTGATGCATCTGTAGCGCCTGCCAGAGGGCAACAGGTCGAACAGGTGTGAGTTTGGGTGGGTATTGTCATTGACGATGTTGAGAGCCCTTCTGAGGCACCGGGCGGTGTAGATGTCCGACAGTGGGGGAAGAGGGCAGCCAATAATCCTTTGCGCTGTTTTGACTGTCCTCTGGAGCCTCACTCTGTCCGCCTCAGTGCAGCCGCTGTACCAGGTGGAGACACAGTACGTCAGCAGGCTCTCGATGGACGAGTGGTAGAAGGCCAGCAGCAGCTTCCTGTCCAGGTTGAATTTCCTGAGGACTATATAAACTGACCTACTGCAGTACAACAGAAGACAGCCTGCATAAAAAATAAATTTATAACGCCATCGTATGGACAAAATAAAGCGCCATATAATAAAAGTGCACAACATTTAAAATTGAGGACATGTTTCGCTCTCTCTCTCTTTTTTTGTTAACCACAAACGCCAGAGTATCAAATGGACACAACACGAGAGTGACTCATATCGTGACTTAATTAAATTATAATTTCTTCTATGTAAATCACATTAGTTTGTCCTATTTTCTACTTTATTTCATTTAACCCAATAATGATGTATTGCCAAAATACTGTTGTCAACTCAGAAATTACAGTAAACATTTACACTCTTAATCTTAACAGTTTCACCTTTCGATCTACTTATCATGTCCTGTGACCAACTCGTGTGTGTGTGTTTTTTATTTATTTTTTTATTTAACAGCCACACCCATGGCTGTACTTTGCATAGCCTTTCACTCCTGGCTTACAAACAACTGCAACTGAAAGTAAAGTCTGCGTGAGTCACACAAGGCAGATTATGTCTTTTATTTGGACTGTGGACCTACTGGGAAATGACTGCCACATAGCACGGGGTGTTTTGAAATTGAGTTGGGTCAAATAAAATCTCAAGTTATTGGGAGGATCCCTAGTGCCAAGGCATCAGGATAAAGACTCGCTCAAAAGACTGAGCTAAAAAAGAAAAGCTTTTTAAGAAGGAAATCAGATGGATTGGCATTAAATGAACCCTGACCTAAACCCGGTTAAATTCCAGTTTTCTGGGTTTGGTCATCTGACATTCTCAAACTGAGACAAAACAAAATGGATTTATTCATGTATCAATAAATTATTAGTTCTAAAACATCTGAATTCATAAATCTTTTCAACCTCGTTGTGCTGGAGTAAAAAAAAACGCAATGGCGTGAGAGACAGAGTGAGAAGGGAGCAGGCGAGACAAGTAATCCTCATCCACTTTGATGAATGATGACTTCAATGTGCAAAACCAACAGAGGTGCGCCGAGCACTGAGCTTTAAAATGAAAAAGAAAACATTTTACAGTGGATCTCACCCAAATTCAGATGCGATAGAATCCCGCTGTTGCTTGACCCGAGTGACGTAACAATTTGAATTGGAACCTGAAAAGACATCCAGAAAATATGTAATTGAAATCAATTTCTGAAGGAAAGCATCTTATTTTTATTCTTCATGAAATAATATATTTTAGAGGGTGTGTCTGATGTTCAATAGATCAGCTTTGCGCAAAACTTCCTCACGAGTCACTTTAACTCATTCACTGCCATTGACGGTTAAATACGTCAAAGATCCATTTTTATTTTATTTTTTTTACTTGGCTGGTTGTGAATGAGTTAACATATCTGCCTATTGTCTTAGAACCGTTAAAAAAACAAAAAAAAAACAAATAAGTAAAAATCCACAAGAAACTCGCCATCGCGTTATTATGATGCCGTTGGGGGTAATAGGTGGAGCTCTGCGCTTAACTGGTTTCAACTGATAAGTGTGCAGCAAGATAAGGAAGGAGAACGGTCAAGCTGGAGCCACCCATTTAATTACGAGCCCAAGAGGCCTAATCTATAAAAATTTCATTTACGCACATGAATAAAAAAAAATGATATCCTGCAATTTCAAATCTACACTCGACACACACAGGTGTCAAAACGCTTCGATTAGATTAAAAGTAGAGCTGCGCACGTGAACAAGGAAATGATTGTGAAAGTACTTTTTATGGTTGCACTGAATCACCCGAGCCTGGTCATCATTTCGAAGAAGAGAATATTTATTTTGAAGCCACCACACACACACACGTGATGTGTTGAAACAGGTCGTGTAAAATTCCTTTAATGTCCATGACTCTCGGAAAATGTCCAAAATTGGCTAATTGGTTTTGGTCACCCTGGGTGACATTTGATGCCATTGGGCATCGTAGCCACGCCCGATGAATCGCTTGAGTCGCTTTTGTATTTTCATTGCAAAGGTCAAAATGCATTATTAATTTGAGAAATTTCACCCCAAAAATTCTTTTGTCAATTCACGTTCGAATATTTTTACGTGCTTCCGTTGTCAAGGTGCACGAATGGCTTGAACCTCCGCATGCGTCTTGAGATAATCGAAAACAAATTGTTTGTAGGTATGAATACGAGCGTGAACTGTTTTGTCTATACCAGGCGTGGGCAAACTACGGCCCGGGGGCCACATCCGGCCCGCTGAACTTGAAATAAAACAAATGAATAAACCTTGTTAATGTTTTATTTTCTAAATACTGTGACTAATATATTTTTGTAATGCTTTTATTCACTTTCATTTCAAATTAAATGTATTTAAAAAAAAAAACAAAAAACAAAGGACAAGACTACAATTTTAACCGTACGATAAATAGTACGGCATGCATCGGTACAACCAGTGTCACATGACAAGTATTTGTGGTCGCATTTCAACGTGAATAGAAACAATATTTCCTGTCATTGTTGCTGAATGACAACAAAAACGCTTGCATGAATTTTCGAGAGATTTTACTCAAGCTCACTGGCGTAGGAGTTGCTGATGTGGCAGAGCAAGAGGAAATACAATTTTTTTTTTTTTTTTTTTAACTGGTGGAAGGCAAGTCACCAGAGGCAAAACCGAAACAGAGTGATCAACCAGCACAGAGAATGACTGGAAAGAGTAACATTTGATTTGTTGATGAAACTGTTGCCTCACGGGAAGAAAAAAGAATTTGAAACTGTGAGATGCAATCATTTGAGCTGGTTAAGTCAAGGTCAGTCGCAATTTTCATCCCAAGTAAACGAGCATGTTTCGGCCTTGTGACTTAACTTGCTGTATGAATTGTATTGAATTAATAGTAAAAGTAAACTGATTAAAGAAAGAAATCCTGGAACAGACGATTAACTAACCACATTTGGATTTAAACATTAGCTGGTGTCCGCGTCTGAATTTTCATATTTTTAAAATTCCGTCAAGAATATTACAATGCGACATTGCAAGCGGGGGAAAAACACCACCCAACATATATTGTAGTAACACATTTATTACACTATACCATATAAAAGTAGAATCAAAATAGTCTCTCACATAAATTCTTACCATCTCAAACCAGTTTCAACAATTAAAGAAAAAAATACTATTGGGTCAAACCTCATACAACAAAAAAAAAAAAATAGAAAATTAACACAATACATCCAGCATTGATTTAGTGGTAACATTTCTCGTCAATAACTAAACACCAAAAGCCAACTGGTCCGTTTTTTTTTTTTTTTTCTATCGTGGGTGCAGATGATATACTGCCGGTTTGGTGACTCATTTTTAAACATTGAGAGGAAACAGAACATCTGCACACACAATCAGCAATTCTATATTATTTGTAACTCCTAAAAAAATTATTCAGATTGCGTTTGGATTGTAACACCGGAAAATTTGGAATCCAGTGCAAAGCTACAGCTAACTACTTTATGACTCATCAATAAGGGTCGAAAACATTACAGTCGGAGATAAAACAAAAATTCAATTTTAGCCTGTATTTAATACTAAGTGATTTTAAACTTGCTAAATGATTCTAGAAAATAATTTTAAAAAATCTACATTTTGGCAAATGCTCATTTAAATTGAATTAAACACACCAGATTTGACCCTTTTCATTATAAATAAATAAATTAACAACTTGGAAAAAAATAATTTGTGCCGGAACACACGGCAAAACGACGCAAAAATAAAGAAAGCATGACAACGTAAGACATCATTCCTGAGTTGTTTTAATGTCTACCATCAGATAAACAAGAAAACGGCTAAATAAATAAACAGAACAGGTGGAAAACATAATAAGTTAACATGCATAGACACTGAAAAAAAAAAAAAACTACCTGAGTAAAAGAAATTTACTTCACAGCTCATTGGAAGGAAACACAATCTGTATAATGTCTAAGAAAATATCACGTCCCTGGGTTTGTCACCAAGTCCAGTCTTTGGAATGCTCTTATTTTGGTGCTGCTCTCATTTAAAAAAGAAAAAAAAAATCTTGCTGTGTTTCTCTTCTTCAGTCAAAACAGAGGCTACTTTTGGCGACATTGGTTTCTCTATTAGTGGTATTGTACATTTTTAAATCTCCTTTGCTCCTTTTCGAGGGTCCGTTCAGTTCGCGTCTCACTGACCCTCCAATTTCACCGGCGACCGCTTGTGGAGATGGACGACGCTCGCTCTTTCCTGATAGGCCGCTGAAGACGTGTGCTGGGAAACGGGAGCTGCTGATTGGCTGACAGGTGCGTTAATCGCCACGGTCAGCGCTTTGAGCAGAAAGGTGGCCTCTTTCTGGTCCTCCTTCCCTTCGCCTTCCAAGGTGCGAGCGAGCCATCTCTCCACAGCCTCCTCCACCTGTGACGCCGACGCCGTTTCCGTGAGCGTGTCGGCCTCCTGGCTGGCGTCGAAGCGCTCCAGCATTTCTTTCATGTGGACGTTGACCGGTGAGCTGGAGTTGGCCAGGCAGCAGCTGCGTTGGTGGATGCGAAGGGAGAAACGATGGAAGAAGGCTTGGGAACACAGCTGGCAGAGGTAAGGGCGGTCGCGGCTGCTGTGGAGGCGGCGGTGCAGCTTGAGGTGGATGTATTGAGTGAATTTGGTACTGCACAGCTTGCACTGGTAAGGTTTTTCCCCAGAATGGAGTCGGAGGTGCGTTTTCAAGTTGCTGGTGCTACTGAAGCGCTTTTGACACACCTGGAAATAAAAAAGAAAAAACAAATGTCAAAAGACTTCTCAAAGTACCTCAGGTAATGGAAAAAGTAGGGACAGACGGAAATATTGATGTTGGGTTTATTTTAGTCACAAGGTGCAATTACGCAATGTTGACGTGATTAAGGTAGAGTTGTTATTCCTGTTCTTTACCACAAGCATTCTATAACAGACCAGTTTTGTTTGCACTTACGCGCACTTTGTCACGTATGCAAACAAAAGCATACAAAAGTGAGACGTCGAGCAGTGATTGAATGTAATTTAAATAGACCGTGTTACCACAAACAATGACAGCCGGTGACAAATTACGCGAGACGTTAATAACAATTCCGTATCACCAGTGATTTCCATCTTTTGACAGTGAGAACAGCTTTTAGGTCTGTATCAGGGGTGGGCAAACTTGTTGATTGGTGGGCCACAATGGGTTCTAAAATTTGACAGAGGGGCCAGACCAGGAGCAGATGGATGGAGTGTTTTGGTAACCTCACCTCATCGGAGAAAAAAATAATAATTTTAATTTTAAATGAAAATGAACAAAAGAATTACATCAAAATATATGTCTTTGACAAACCACAGTATTTAGAAAATAAAACATTAACATGGTTCATTCATTTAATTTTTTTTCAAGTACGGCGGGCCGGATTAAAACGTTTAATGGGCCGCATGTGGCCCCCGGGCCATAGTTTGCTCACACCTGGTCCCCCCCCCCCCAAATCAATTTACCGATTAAAATCGATTTTCCTTTACATCGCTCAATATCGATTCATAAAACCATATATCGATACTTTTAATGGCATCTTTCGGCCTGTAAATGTACGTGACTTCACACATCACGCAAGCTCTTCATGTGAAAGTAGCACATCAAAACAAAATGGCGGAAGTAGTGAAGTCAATGTAACTTCTATACTTAATGTAAATAATATTTTGACTACCGCAACTAGTTACAGCAATTGCAGCATTGTTTTTTCGGAGAATGCCTTCTGCATGAAATCGAAAATCAATCAAACTGACTCGTGTATCAAATCGAATAGATTTTGAAAATTCGAATTGATCCAGAGTAATCGAGTTTCAACATACCTGACACTCATGTGGCTTCTCCCCTGTATGGACGAGGTGATGTTTCTGTAGATGAGCAAGCTGAGTGAAACTCTTTTTACACAAGTTGCACTGGAACGGTCTCTCACCACTGTGCACTCGTAAGTGGACCTGGAATCGGAAAAATAAAGGCAATGTCATTAAAAGGAGAGCTTATACGCACAGGTGGAAACGGATAGTCGTCGAAGTCGGTACCTTGAGATTTGACAACTGTCCAAAAGTTTTTGAGCAGGTGTTACATTCATACTTGATCTTGCCATTCTGCTTTTTCAGAGGATAGGGCAAGGATTTGTGCCCGGGACGATTGCGCAGCCCTGAGTTGCCTTTGGTAACATCCAATGTGAGGTTCATTGCCTCCTCGCAGCCAGAGGAAGTATGTTCTGGTGAGGGAAGCTGGCTCATTGGCTTGGGAATGGGAGAGAGCTCAGGAGTCGCCGGGGCGCCTCTTGGAGGGGACACATTAGGGGTTAGTTCTTTCAGACCACCCTGAGAGGATGAAGGGTATGGCAAGGACATTGGGAGTAGATTCGGGGTGCTGAGGTGAGGGTATGGGATTCCGTCCGTCCCCAGATAGCTACCGTACCGGAGGGATCCTCTAGAAGGCAGCATACCAGGGAATGGAGGCGAGTATGAAGGAAGGAGGAGGCGAGGATAGTGCGAGGCGAAGGGAGGAAGGAGCTGGAAGGTCGGCTGGACGGGTCTGGATTGAGGGTAAAGCGGGTAAGACGACACCAGCCCTTCTCTGTGGCCGTAGAGGCCATGGAGGTGAAGAGGCAGATTTCGTTGCTCTGGGAGGTGTTCCGCAAAGTAAGGAAGATTCATTCCATGGTTTCCTCTTTGTTCGGCCTCTGAGGGTTGAATGAACCCGGGATCCTCTTGGTCTCTGTGGATCTTCTCCTCTTTTTCAATCTTTTTGCTGAAATCCATGATTTGGTCATCGGGGGTATCGGGAGGTGTGTCTCTCCCCAACATCTCCACATCCACTTCCTCATCATTCCTCTCCTCTTTCACTTCTTCCTTCGTCCTCTCCTTGGGCCACATCTGCTGAGCGAGGTGCTGTTTGGCGTTCTCATGCTCGTCCTCGACATTCATGTTTTCTGCCACAGACACAAAATAGAACATGTTGAGTATTGGCAACGTTTGGTAAAAATCTAGAACACTACTCATAAACATATGTCACAGAGGTTTAAAATTAGAAAGTGATTCTAAATTTGATCCAGCTGCTTTCATTTGTTTCTCAGCAGCACTTGGGAACTAATCCACGTCTTTGTCAATTCTTGAGTAGATAACTGTAATTCACTTTATTTTGGAGTCAGCCAGCCTTCCTTCAAGCGATTCCAGCTGGTCTAAAAATGATGCTGCTCGCTTTCTTACTGGAGCTCGGAGGAGGGAGCACATAACCCAAATCTTGGGTTCTCTTCACGAGCTCCCGGTGCACTTTGGAGTTAATTTCAAGATACTTCTGTTTGTCTTTAAATCTTTAAATGGTCTCGCCCCAGTGAACCTCTCTGAGCACCTTCATCTCTCTGGTTTTCGTCTCAACATGACACTGCCGCTCTTCGGATGTTTTTCTGGTATCTGCTGTATATGTGTTTTAATCTGTAGCTTCCATCTATGTCATACTAATTAAACATATATCACCACATAAAAATATGATAAGATGCTGAGGCATACGTATCTTGAGAGACGTACCCACCCACATATGACACTCCCTGTGATGGTAAATGATAGTAGTATCAGGTTTGAGTCATAACACACACAAAACCATGAAGTTTAGGTTTCAGTTTGCGTCACGTCACGTCGGCGCCTCCGAACCGCTAATTACCGGATCATTTTACGCGCCGCATCAGCATTGTCGTTTCGTCATCCATCACTATTCACGTTGATGGCAATTACCTGATTTCCCTCTTTCCATCTGACTAACATGTTAGAATGTGCCTAATTGTTTGCCGGGGTTTGGATTTAACCTTGAAGCTAAAATGAAATAACTGGAAAAAAAAATTGTCCCAGATTACAAATAGTTGCGCAACCACAGACTTGTAATGGAACTCATGTGAGTGCTTTGAGGTCGTTTACAATGTAATTACACCGTCGTACCTTTAGTCACCAGGGTAAATAGTAACACATACGCATATTGTGTATTCAGTTGGCGTGAGTCATTCCACTTTGGAGCGATAGAGAATGACTCTGGATGAGGATATACTGCCGTGGTGTTTGGTTAATAGCGTTAAAAAAAAATGTCTCATTTCTAAATGCGTCGGCGCAGGACGTGCATGTTTGTAATCATTTGATTTGGTTCATTAAACCTCGACAGGTGGTATAACATTCACAGAGGGAAATAATGCGTCTTCATTTGCCGTGAAGGAATTTTCCAGCCAATCACAGTGACTGAGTCAGTGTCAAAGATCTATTTCAAGTCTTATCAGATTTAGACGAAAGAAAAATCAAGAAGAGGCACATTCTTCAGCGAGATGGATATCCCGGCAGAAGGATAGTCACAACATCAAATATGTCAGATGATAAAAAGCAAGATCTGGTCGTCTTAATCATACGAATATATTTCTTCTAATGTTGCACTCACTGTTTTTGGCGTTGTCCTGCTGACTGCACAACCTCTGAGCAAACTCCTGGCTGTACCACACCAGCAGCTCCTGTTTGGGCTCCACGGGCCGAATGGTGTAAAAGTAGATGTCTCGGCCATTCTGGCACGCCACCAGGTTCTGCTCGGTCAGAGATCGCGCCGGGTTGACATAGCGCATCCAGTTGCTCCTGTGGACGTCGTAGCCATCGATGAAGTTCTGCAGGTGCCCGTTGTTATAAATCTGCAACAAGCCAAAAATTTAAAATTGGATTTAACACCATTTCAAGTGTTAAACTTAGTTTGTATTCACGATGTAAAACCTTTATTTATTTTTTTTAATGATATACATATTTGCAATCTCCTAAAAACAAATCGAAAGTACGAACATTCACCATTGCCATGTACTGTAAAATATCCTCTGTCTCCTTCCGTTGTAATATATGATGTGTTACACTCCGCTCCTCAAGTGTGCGCAGCAATGTGCGTCGTGGGTGTTCTGTCACTCCTGCGTGTTTGTGCTTCATCTGTCATTGTATTTGAAGCTTGGAGGCGTGGTCCATTTTGCTGTGTCACGCTCTCTCTCTCTCTCTCTCTCTCTCCCTTTCACTCTCGTCATTGTCAATAGTCACAAATAATTCCGCTTCTTTTAGAAGGGGAAGAGAAAAAAAAACAAAAAAAACACACAGTTGGCCGGCAGCCAAATTATACAGGCATCTACTTGACTGCACTGAGCGGTGTTATTGAGTTCACGAGCGTGGCTTCCCACTTCTGCTCGTAAGGGTTACAGGAAATAAAGCCGGAAGGGAAATGCCGTGCGTGGGGAAAAGACTGAATGGGAATTCACTTGGAGTAACGATATTTCCTGAGTGACACAGCAAGTCTCAGTAAAGCAATCTAGTTTAAAAATTCAGGACCGCCAGTGATCACAAGTTATAAAAAAAGAGAAGGCCAAAGGAGGTCTTATTTTGCGTGTCAGCGGACTTTACGTGAAACGTCTTTATATGGCTTTATTGGAGGATGATTCAATGCTCTTAAGCGACGACAGCCAAAGTTGAGTCATGGCGTATCCGTTTTGTGTGTTGTGCTTACCCTCCAGAAGTATTTTCTGTTGGCCTGTTTTGGGACGTTTTCTTTGGTGTAGATGTCTCCTTGCAGGGGACCAAATCGGGTCCCTTGAGGAATGTATTCTTTGCTGAACACGCCGTTCACCTTGAAAACAGATCACGCGGAAAATGAGTCGATGATCTTCAAAATAGTCCACTAAATTGTTTTGCATAATGTGTCAATGTAATGCTGGTGGCTTCTTCACGTCGACCCAGACGGCTCAGAAGGCACGTTTAAACCTCCAAGGTGGCCTAGTTTCCGCACTAACGACTTTGCCAAGCGAATGGAATTACAGTACACTTTCTCTCACCTACTCCACTGATCCCTGACCTCTTTAAGGCAACACGCAGCAAAATGGCATTGACAAGATTCAGACACTTCATTGTTTATTCGAAGGATCGCTTGGCAAGTTCCTGAAAAGTCCTCACTTTAAATATATTTTGTTCGAAATATGATAAAATGAAAAATTTATTTTTCCCTGGTAAAAAAAATCTGAATTATTTTTTTACGGTGATTTAAAATCAGCTTTAAAAAAAAATATATATATATACAATTACACTGGTCAACAGCAAATTTTAATCCGAGATGGCTTTTATTCCGTAAACATTTTTATTTTTTTAACACCGGTTTAAAAATATTTTTTTCTAGCACAGCTGGTTTAGTTTTATTTGTTCTTAAATTGGACCTATAAAATCTTGCACAATATGGATTTTACTATGCGTTGCAATTTATAGCTGTAACGTTTCAGAAAAAAAAATCCAAATGTTTCTCAAATGGAAACCAGCACGACAAAAAATATTCATTGACGAAATATTTGATAAAAAAAAAAAATAAAGATAAATATATAAATAAAACTATAAAAATAAAAATAAATAAATAAAATAGTAAAACAATTTGCTGACCGGCTTTATTTTCTATCCTATCCACATAACAATACCAGAAAATTCAGACATTTAAATATTAAATTCAAAGCCATCACACATGACCAGCCTGAGATCAACCTTACGCAATCCACCCCACCCCGTCACCCTCACAACCAACACGCTGCATCTGTGTCACACTTTTCCTCGACATCTTCAGGAGCTTTGTGTCCCGTCTTTAAAAAGAACCCGCCCCCAACCCAATCCACTAAGTAAACACGCTCTCCCTCTTCCTGCCACTGAGCAACTACCCTTCAAAACGATTACAGGAGCGCCTTTGTGAACAGGTCAACTCTTAAAAACAGCACGACCTAAAAACCAAACACTTTGTGTCCTTCAAGAGCAGTACTTTAAAGTGTTTTTTTTTTGTTTTTTTTAAATGACGCCAAGGACAGGTCACAGAGGACAAGGGCGCGTGTGGCCGTGCGTGTTCAAGTGAGGTGATTCTTGGATGTGATGAACTGGTGTGACAGGGCGCATTGTGCTAAGCCGGCGTTGCGTGGCTAACGAACCGCTGTGCCGCCGTCGCGTTATCGCTGCTCAACCGCTCAGGTTGTTGAGAGGAAGGCGGAGGGCGAGTAGAGTGAGTAGGGGGGGGGGGGGTTATTTTGGGGAGGAAGCCGGGCCAGCTTGAGGATACCCACGCTATCACACTCACCCCCCCATCCCCCAATGCGTCATTATTTTTTTTTTTTATATTTTCCAGAATTGGAAATGGCTTGTGCGCTTGCCAGGTTGAGGGCTGATGCCTTGCTGGCCAGCCTGTTCCCAACGAAAGTTAATCATCTGGTTTTAACCTAAATCCCCCTCCGCCCCCCACCTTCTCAATACACCCGCACCGCAACCCCCTCTAACGTCAGCTAACTGGCACTTCACTGCCCCCCAGTCCCATCTGCCACGTGCTTTCAGGGCCCACTTCAGACTAAAAAGTTTATATTCGAAAAAAAAAACCTAAAACGACGATCTCGATGGACCCCCTTGCATCTTGACTGCTTAATATCATCAAGAAATAACGGTCAAACCTATGCGTCCAAATCCGTCGGCACTCACGAGCCACCAGTGCCGATTGCACGATAACGATCACGATGGATGAAATTTCCAAAGACGAGTTCCGAGAAGCGCTCAAAACCGTTGGAGTCTATTCTCTTCCACTTTCAGTATGTGTAATGGCAAGTTCGTCTTAAAACGCCCGACATGAGACTTTTCATGCGTCCACTGTGACTTCATCAGAAGTCATCCATTCACAAAACGCACAGAAACGTCAGCATCCTGGAATGAGTCAGGAAAAAAAAATGTTTCACCTTGACGACAGCAAGAAGAACGAGTCGTATTTTAGGAACGGAAACTAGTCTGGACCGGCGCCAGTTTGCTTAGAGCTGCTGACTTGAAAACATGTTTTTGTTGGACAACTTCCTTATTGGCATTCTTCATCGGAAAACACTGACACATGTGGGCAAAAGGAAGACGACCGCATGGCGATGGGTAACGATATGAAAATACCCATCCATGTTTGCCGGTAGAGAAACAGAAGCAGAAAATTTGCAATGAAACTGAAAGCAGAAGAGGACATTTGAGCCCATGCCATCCCTTTCACTCCGCTCTGGAAAACAACTCCCTCCGTTGCAAACCAAATATTTTTTTTTAATTAGATTCAAAAGCCAAGCAGTCAGCTGACTGAATTGTTATCGCAAAACGTCATGAGTCACCTGAGTGGAAGAATCGGTGGGAGGCAACGTGGGTGTGCATGGTTGTAAAGAAAGCAAACAAGGTGTGATAAGATCGACTAAGCAAAATGTCTTGACGTCATTGACGCTAAAGAGAAAGTAAAGCCTTGTTTAGTTTTTCTTCCGAGTTACCCAATGTAACTCGATATTAATCGTCCAAAAAATACAAATAAAAATTTCCATATTTGGGTTTTACATGAATCAAAACTGCCCTTACCTCATCTTTGCTGTACTCGAACGAAAGGTTGCGTGGGATGGAAGTCATGGCTTTTGGCAGGTTGAAACTCGGGTTCGACACCTGATCCGGTACAATGTAAGTACAGTTGAGAGCAAAGTCCACTTCCCTCCAAGTGCTCATATCACCCTGTGTGCTGTCCCCCTTCATTTTTTTTTTTGGGGACACTGAGAATTCACTGCAAGTGTCGGACGAGCTTCCGTTCGCTTTGGTTTAAGGAAGGCTTTGGTTTGCTTGGGGTTGATTCCCTCGGGTCTTAGGTATGTCGTTTAAAGCTCAGGATCTGAAAACAAAAAAAAAAGAAAGAATTAAAATTGATTTGCCTCGCAAAATGTGCCATACTATTACAAAATTTAAAATTAGTCCTATTAAAATATTTAAATGGTATCTACTTGCTCGATCCTAATCATTGACTTAAAATAAATAAATAAATAAATAAATATAAATAAATAAATAAATAAAAATAAAAATAATAAAATAAATAAATAAAAATAAATAAATAAAAAAAAATTAGACCAGAACAAGTAGCCAACTTCGAAAAAGTCTGCAATAATTCTCCCTCTGACTAAATTTCTCAAAACGTTACTTAAATGAAGAAAATCAAAACTTACTTGTGCACATTCATTCAGCTGTTGGAGCATCATTTCTTTGGTTAGGCCATCCCCGCCGTGGCTTCTTCTGACCTCACTTGCTCCCGTCTTCCTTCACTTAGATCCCGCGGTCACTCTTCCCACTGTCACCCGAAACTCTCGAGCCCGGATTGCGCCGAGCGTTTTAAGCCAGGAGGCCCGGCCAATGGCAAGCGACCGCCGTCATGTGATTGAACCATCTGACACACAACTGTTGGTTGCGGACAACAACAATCGGTGACGTTGTACACTTGGTCCAGCGAGTGGCTGTTGTGATGTATGCTTACACACACACACACTCACATGCACACACAAACACAAAGACGGGATGATAATGAATGAATAAAGGACGAGCAGATGGCTGGCCTGTTGCCACTGGAAAACACACTCGGAGAATTTTGCTTGGTTTGGCACATAATGAGCAATCTGTTGCCACTGTATCGCCTTGACCTATATCTCGCCGAGGAACATCTTTAACTAACCGCTCACACATATCCGTAAACACACACTTATATGCGTAAATATCTTCCGAGCGTAATCCGGTTTCCGAGGGTGTCGCAAATTGTGGACGAGCATGATTTGTGCTTCTCGCTCGAGTGCACTTGAAGATGTAGGCCAGGTCACCTAAGTGCACAGGAAAGAGACTTAGAGGACTGTCTGGTGAGCATCCCGGTTACTTTTAGACGCACGCAACTCTGTCCACTCACCTGACGGTTATAAATAGCTGGGAAAGTATTGGAAAAAAAACTTCATATATACATATATTGGTTTCAATATATTTTGATTGATGTACTTGTTATTATGAATATTCTCAGTTGGGAATTCTATATTTTAAAATATTATGAAATAATGCCCCCGTGTCTTTATTCTAAAGCCGAAACCCCCCGGCCCCCCCCATCCTCTTGTCTTAACTGAGATAGGAAATTGGCTGCCATATGGCGAGATTGCTTATTCCAGGAGTGTGGCTTGGGGGGGATAGAGGGGGGGGGCAGTGTAGTCGTGTGTATGCGCGCGTGTGCGTCTCTCCGTGCACGTGCAGGGTTTTTCACTGGCCCGAGCCCCACTGGGCTAATTTCTCTAATTTGCAGACAGTCTAGGCTCGGGCTCAGAAGCTCAAGTCTCCGAACTTGCGAGACAAGTGGCGAGTTGACCAGGCGCAGATCTTATTATAGCTGGCACATCGTGCCGTCCAGACACACTTTTCAAGAGGGGAAAACTCTTGTTGGGTAACAGGGTTGGAGGTGTGGGGCGGGGTAGATAATGGTCCAGACGAGATGAACGGATAAAGTGAAGACCTTAGGTCAGCTATACCGAAGCTGTCTGAGACTCGCAAAATTAGACAAAGGGATGTGAGCGGACACGTAAAGATGCGACTACCTGAGTGTCACACTGCATGTACACTTGCTTGTTCGGTCTGGTCGGCTACTTTAGGGTGATGCTGAAAATCCAGTTACAGACTCAATGTGAGCAGGTGAAAGGGAGCGAATAAAGAAAGTGTATTGGGGTTGACAAAAAAAAAAAAAGCAAAAAAAATTCAGTCGAAAAATTCTTGGTGTTGATTACATGTAGGAACGGAAAACTTCAGTGGCCTTCTTAATAATCTTTTGTCATGCGTGAAAAGAATGGCGTCATGGAAACAAAGACTCAGAGACAGTCAGGTAGTCAGTTTGCAAAGTGCACGTCATGGAGAGTGTTAAAAAAAAAAATTACAATTAAAGTCATTTATTGTGATGAAAGAATTTTAATCAATCCAAAAGGTTTTAGTTGCTATCCATGAACGAATTTATTGTTCAGTGAAATATCAACACCGAAGCACAAATTGACGTATTTCTCTATCTTGCTCATTTGTTGCGTTGCGATTTTCTTTCAGACAAAATGAAAGTGAAAATCCATCCAAAGGAAGAATTTTAATTTTCTGTCTGGCTCCTTATGACTCCGTCTTCCTCGGAATTCTTGCCCAGCCCATTTTTGTTTTGTCTTTCTTGGCTCAACACTGAGCCATTGTTGTTTTTGATCATTGTCTTGGTAAACTAAAAGCATCAGATCTTTAAAAAAAAAAAAAAAAAAAAAGAGGATTACGTACTGTTGATGCATTGTTACTGCACTCATGCACAGCAGAGAGAGTCACTTTTCAACCGCCTTGTTGTTTACCGACTGGTCAGCCTAGTTTTCGATCAGATCCCTTTAACCGCAGGGATTATCCTCACTGACTGCAAACCTTCAATATGTAAGATGGCATTATTACATTCGGTGTTTTGCTAGAAGCATCTGTGTTTTATGAGGTATTTTTGATCTTATCTTAATGGGTCAACCATAAAATCTTCTAGTCAAGATATTTTCATTGCAGGTTAAAGCCGCAGTTTATCTCGTATGATAAAATTAAGATACATAAGATTCATTTATTTGGACATTAATTTTAAAATATGAAAACAACACATAATACGGTCAGGTTACGTATTGCGGCTCATTTCATTTCATCATCTTGTCTGAGTCAAAGTCGGAAAAGTCCAAACAACCCTCTCATTTTCAGACCGCATTGTGGCAAGGTGGCCTCGTAAAAGAAGAGGAAGGAAGAAGATGGGCAAGCCAGAAAACTCGACATCATTGCGACACCACATTTGAAAACTTCCCATTAGTGTTTGCTTTTCTGATCTGCCAATTGTTTCCTCTTACGGAAAATACAACGGAACTGGCTTTACTGTTTCATACTGGGCAGTCGCAAAACTCACAAATAATCTTTGATATTTTAGCGGTTATAGTTTTAGAAAGGAGGAGATAAACCGAATATCCAAAATAATAGAACGCATATCTCCGTTTTGGCTGAACGGTCAACAAAATCCCGGAGGGTCACATTTATCTGCCACCTACGTGGTGGCGAGTAGGCAGGAATGCTAACCACAGACACACAATTTAGCGACCACAAAAAATAAAAATGAAAAAAAACATTGACGTCTCACAAATCATGATGTGTAGTGAATATAATTGTTAATTATTTTTATTTGTTTTTTTATCTTTAGGAAGTGGGGCACAAAGCAAGCTAACGTCTGCTATGCTACCATTAGCATCCAGGGACAAAGCATCGTTTCCTTTGGACAATATTCATTCTTAGCGAGGTATTAAAACCTGTCAGATCAGGCTCATGAAAACTTATTGAGGGGTGACAGAGGATTTAAGGATTTGGAGGGTCGGCTATGGGGTGGCGGAGTAGAACAGCGGATAAGAAAAAGGGTGAGGTAAGGGTGTAGCAAAGTCTGCACGCTTCTGGCTTGTGGTCAACAGGTGGGCCTAGCGCCCCCCCCCCCTCTCCCCCAACCCTCTTTCCTCAATCTCCCAGACCACCAGATAGAGAAAGACTTTAGCTCGGATCTGTCTGGCAGACAGCGAAGGGGATTTCGCACACCAAATCCAGCGGATCAATAAAAATGTCTGCTAATTAGGCGGTTCTCAAAAGAAGGAGGGGTGACCCGATGACGGTGACACAAAGGTAGGATGAGGCAAGAAAAACAAGAGCAGTCCATGCTGATTCACAGGTGAGGACAGATCAAGACAATCCCCAGACGGGCGTGCCTGGTGTGGAAATCGGGTGAAGTTCAACCTGTCTTACTCTTCAGGTCAATCCAATGAAGTCTTTCCAAGGATCACTCTCTTCCCCAATCAGAGGAACCTTGCATGCTGCAGTGATCAGTTTCTCTGACCCCAATCCGTCCTCCTTTTTCCTCCCACCTTTTCTTAGCCCTCCTCCTTGCTTCGGCCCCTCCTTGGCCCGGGCATCCCCACTTTGACCTAAATCTCCTCATTTAATCTTCTCCTTCTCGTCTTTTGGATAACAATCAACCCCCTAATTGTCTTAATCTCACTAGTCTTTTATTGTCTCCGGGGCGTCATGCGGACCGCAGAACAAAAACAGTCACCTTCGATCGATAGTTGGCAACAGGCCACAACTAGCGGGACGGCCGCTATTGATTCTGTCTAATGAAAGAAGGGCGGGTGCGCCTGCTTAGAAAACGCGTCGTTGTATCGGTTTTCTAGTTGACAAAAACTCACTGAAAAGAAGAGTGGCAGCGCTCGTAAGATGTTTTGAAGAAATAGCAACATCTTGAGCGCCTATGGATTAAATACAACCAGAAAGCAACAATTGTAAACACTTTTCAAATCTGCCCGCAAATCCTCTTTTATACGCTTCCTAAAATCTTTATGTTGTCAATGTCTCGAATGAGAAGCTCATGCGGAACTCTCATTTATTTGACGACACGAGCCGCGAGCTGAAGATATTAGCTTGGGAGCGGCGGTAAAACCTGGATCAAGCTAAGGTTAGGGGGCGATTTGCGTATGCTTTTGAAATGACAACCATGACGATAATCAAAAATATGCAGAACAATAACGGATTATCTAGTTGAGAAGCAGCTCCATCTGTTGAGAGGTGGCGTATACACGGGATGATGCCCTCTCAGTGTGTGTGTGTGTGTGGATTTATAAGCGTTTACCAATCAGCCAGCCTATATTAATCATACATAATACAAGAAATATTTTTCACGGCACAATGAGATTAGATTACAGAATGGCAAATTTATTAGATCGTCAATCACGAGGCCATACATGACCTGTTTTAATACACTCGTTTCAATCACATCGCAGCGTTTTATTATTTTCAAACTGGCACGTGGAATTTAGCAGGCTCTCTGGGTTTCTCAGAAGACAATTGAGAATTAAGAATTTCTATGTATTGATTTAATATCAAATGTTATTAATTCACGGAAGTTGAGATCTTCTGTACTGTACTGTAAGTGATTGTAATTTATCTTTCCAATGCAAGTCACAATGTTTCCAGTCTCACAACAGTTCAACCCCCGCCGCCTCCTTAAAGGCCCCCTCCCCACAACGGCATCTCCTCTGTCCCTCTCTCGCAGTGGGCGAGTCTGGGATGACACTGTCTGACTGCGCTCGAGCTGTAATCTGACATGGCTAATCTAATCGCTCAGTCTTCACAGACGAGTAAACTACCAGGTACTTTCCAGCCAATTAGGGGCCCATATGCACAGCACGCTATGCAGGCCAGGTCCGAGCGATGCGGGCACTGTAGGGGCCCAGCCAAGCGGCGATCCTCGCTGGAAAGCTCAGCAATGGCTCAGGCCGTCTGAGGCACCAAAGATCTGCTTCCATAACAGTCCATCTGCCTTTGGCTTGGCCTGGTCCACTTTCATCGCCAAGCGCTCCTGAGATTAAATTGGGTGCCAATTAAAGCACCTTTCAAGTCATCGCCAGTGGTGTCCATAATTAGTAACTTTTTTTTACAGTTTTTCCTTTCCTTTCATTTTTTTCTGGCATTATTTTTGAAAATTGTTCAAATCCAGGAAATAGACGTAGCGTTCCAGAAAATGGATGTAAATAGGGTCAGAGATCTTTTTAGATCCGACTTCATCATCAAGAGAGTCTCACTTAATCACCTTAGCCAAATTAGTTTGAAATTAGCCCTCTTACTAACTCTGGCTAATGTTTTTTTCTCTTCCTTCCCACCCCCTTTTCTCCCCAGTCGTTTTCACAGCTTTTTGGATTAGACAGATTATACGTCTGGATCTCAGTTTTTTGTTGTGTTTTGCTGGTCTCTTAGTTTTTGACGGGTAATAATCTCGGATACAAACTAACTCAACAGGTTGTTCTCCCCAATGAGGTTTTAATGTAAACTAACGAAATAAATGGAAATGCTTTTTTTTTTTTTAAATGAAAAATAATAAATTACATTTTATGTTCATAAAATTAACGAGAATTGTAGTGTAAATGGGTTTTGTTTTAGTCTTTGTCAATATCAGACATGCACTAATAAGATTATCACCAGTAGTTATTTCAGTATTGACGTTTGTCAAGAGTTGTTTGAGAATTGCAGTTTCCAAAGTATTGTGTTATGAAGTCTCTTATTTTTTATTTGATATTTGACAAATACTTGCGATCTTTAAAAAAAAAATAAGACTAAAACTAAGAAACTGAACAAAAGTAAAGCATTAAAAAAATATTGAAACTAACAAACTCTACAGATTGGTTTGAACTCATTTAAATTAAAAAACCAAAAAATACCCAAACGAAAAAAATAAAACAACAAAAAAATATAATCGTATATATATATATATATTAAAAATGTAAATAAAATGCAAATGCTAACAACCAGTCTAAGGCGTACTTTCACCGCTCGCACGAAATCAAACGAGATACACGCCAACTAATCAAAACTAGATTGATTGATATCTCATAAGGTGACCGAAACATTCAGAAACAAAAGAAGCGCTAGACAAATTAAATAAACGACCAGGGGCATTCAACCTCATTATGAGCCACTCCTTACAAAAAGTTGTAATCCTCTGAAGACCACATTAAAAAAAACAAAGACAGTCAAGCCCGACATATTCAAAACAAACACGTCGGGCTATTCTTGTATCTCAGCTGACAACTTGAGTTTGACTGGCAGCACATTACATAGTTAAGCACATTTCAACATGAATTAAAAAATGTGGAAATTACCTCAGGTGGTGTTTTGAACCTTAAACCATGGCCTGTCGAGGTATGTTGTGCTTCGTTTCCATGGTCGTCGGTTCCCGCACCTGAATGTGGTTGCTCATCAGCAAGGGGTTTCCATGCTTTTTGACGGACAACTTGTTTGACTGAAACATAATGCACTGTTGTTTAGTTTACTGTCATTTAAAGTCACCAAATCAAATCAAATACAGTGTTTTATGTACAGTATTTTAATTATTTGGGCAATTTTACAGACATTATATGAAATGTTAAATCATCATAGCTGACATACAGCCAGCTTTTTTGTTCTTCTCCGTTCATTAAACAATTCTGTTCTTTTAAATCCATGTACAATCCTTTTCTAGGCCAAATGTCACGCACCCTCCTCTTATTATTATTTTGATGAACTTTACTAAGACTGCCAGTTAGCAAATGATTGGAACATAATTCATGTGGTTTGGCAAGGGTGAACTCCGACGTTTGTCTGTCTAAATGACTCAGCGGTTTCAAAATTTGACAATGCCATGACATGCCTTAAAAGCAAATAAAAGTTCTTACTTCATCATTGTATGGGTTAGAGGGTTTCCGGTATTAGGAATTGCGTATTGCCCAATTTAATACAAAATTGGCACATTTGTATTATTTGAAATAATTTGTTTCTCTGAATTTGCAAGTAATTTTGGTGGGAATTGAATATTTTCTTCTACACGCCGTTGTCGCACCTGACAATTAGATGAAAGAAATTACCCTCAACCTTAGAGCAGCAAAAAGCAGGTCTAAGTTGTGGCGCAGGTGGTATAATGCAATTTTGATCACTTATGAAGTTAATTAATATATATGATGAAAGAAATTGAACACTAAATCCTCATTGAAATAAATCCATTGACGTTATAATAATTGTCATCACCGTGTAATAGTTATTAAAGCATTTGGCGAGGTGATGTCACTCGCAGACATGAATAATCGGGGCGGAAGGTTGCTCTCTAAGTTCCCATTTCTAAGAAATGACGTCACCTTTGTATCATTTATTCTTTATAAAAATAATTGTACATTTCGATCTTCTGCATTAGTAGCGGTGAGTCTATTCAAGCTTCCGCGATGTCAACGACTGTGTGCGCACCTCTCTTGCACGGAATTTTAAGGGAATGAGTGGAGCTGCTTGCTTTGACCAGTAAGTGAGTCAGATGTATTCGCTCCCACAACGGCGCAAACACTCCTTTTTATCCACAATAATGACAAAACGCCAAGTTATGGAACAACAAACCCTGAGCAACGCAGCTACTTTGAGTGTAAAGTACTTTAGTCAGTGGCGAGCGATGCATTTGCATACCAACATCATCAAGTTGCAGATATGGAAACAAATCAATTTAACATGTAACTGTATTAAGTGCATCATCTCCATGGAGAAGTTTAGAATGGATTTATTAATCTAATAACGTGACAAAATATAATGCGTTTTCCATGAAAAGAGATGGTTATTATTAAATCCATCAATATGTGCCGATCACGAGAGACTACCGACAGCCATCTCGCTGGCCTTGCCAGATCAAAATTGATAACTTGAAATGAAACAATCCCATTGATGATGAAGTTACACCACCCAGCACTAATGATTTTGAAGGCAATGGACAGGTTAGAATTTAAAAATAACATCGAACAACTATTTGAAATTATACAGTATTGTAGGTCAATGACATTGTTTCAGTCAGCAGGTTTCCTTGCCCAGACAGGCCACAGCAGACTATGTATATTATACTGCCCCCTACTGGCAATTGAAATTGATTATTCAAATCCTTACAATCCGTATAATTGATTATATGTATTCGATTGTTCATTAGAAAAATATTATATAATAATATAGTTTAGTGAGATAGTTAAACAGAGAAGTAGCAGATACGGGTGACAAAGACGGATTTTCAATTAAACCAAGAACACACCTTCCTTTAAAGATCTTGTTGCAGGTTTGGGTTCCTGTACACCACCGCCACCTGCTGGACAACCTTGTCCATGACTTGGATGGCCTTCGACAGCACATCACATTCAGGCGTCGATCTGTCGCCATCTTGTGGTCACGATGAGTAATGCTGTTGGTGACGTCTCAGGAATTGAAGAGCAGTTTAGCTATGGCAAGGTTGAGTTTTATGCGCTAAACAGTAAGTTGTCCTGTTGAAGGATACCAGTACTTGGTACAATTAAATCAAAATGGAAACAAATGGGTTGAATTTACTTTATTTTATTTTGTCAAGGTTCTGCCCAAAATAAATTAATTTGGATCCGGATACATTATTAAAGTCTACTTAAAAAATGTACCATGATCCTGTTGATTTTATTACATGAAACCACTTGACAGATTAAAATGGAGTAAATTCAATTTTTTTCCCCCCCAAGTGATATGGTTCAATTTGAATGGATGAAGTCTTCTCGATTGCCGTCTACAGCATGTTGTAGTGATTGCAACGTCCACCGAGTGGCATTGTGGCACTGCCTAAACTCCCTCTGCTTTCTGAGTAGCTTGATGGCGAGTTTAATGCTGCTTTGGGAGCAACTTTGTACGACAAGACAAAAAAGCATAATGGTTGCATGTGTAGCGATCACGCGTGGTCTTGAATAACTGAGGCAGTAAAGCGGGAAATATCCTTGATGGATGCTGCAGAAAAGCCATGATGGAAGACAGTGATAAATAGCCGCTATAGTAAACGATGTGACAATGAGAGGTACAAGGTACAGGCTATTAGATAGGGCCGCAAAGTGCTCTCAAGGAGAGTTTCAGGAGCCAGCCAGACTGATTGGTGTTTAAACTGTCCAAAAAGCAAGATAGAAGCCAACTACACCGAGAGAAGTTGTCAGTGCGGTCACTTAGAGTTTAATCTTGGCTCAGTGGGAAGTTCAGATTTTGTCAGACTGAACCCACGCCGCCTCACATAAGTACATCTCAGTGGAGAGATGCGATGGGAAAGCAGTGAAGGCTTCAGGAGGAGGATTTGCAGACAATGACTTTTTGCCACTCGGGCAAAGTGGCTGAGTGAAGCCGGGGAAAGACAAAGCCAGCCATAAGCTGGACCTAGGCCAGACAGAACGAGGTGCTTTAAGATCAAGCTGTTAAAAAGCTGCGACGCTCTTCCTTCCCTGAGGGATCTCTTCGCCTTTTGCTGCTTCGTTTCCTTCGTCAGCCCCTTGCCACTTTTGTTCCCTTCGCTCTTTTCCCAGAGCACGTTCACACAAGCATGCGTAACCTTCATCTCTCTGTGGAGAAACCAGCTTTTACCTAGAAGAATTTCTCACCTTCCATGTGCTGTTTCTGTCCCCCCTGGTTTGTTTACTCATTCCCGCCATAATGCAGGGATTAATTTCCAAAAGCCGATTTGAGCCGTGGCACGTTTCTGCAAAGAAAGGACAGGAGCAACTATACAGAGGGGAGGTTTCCCCTTCAAACTGCTTTAGAGGTGGACGGTCTCCCCTTTTTATTGTGCTTGCTTTAATCTTCACTCAGAGCCGAGGGAGGAAAGGGAGGGAGTGCGGGACGAGAGCGGAAGACGGCTCTCAAAACACAGCCGGGAATCACTCTTGCGTCCCGACTTTCCCATGGGCCTCTTTAAATCCTTACCTGACATTTCCTTTGTTAATCTATTTAAGGAATTACTGTATGAATCAAAATGCCTGGTTTGATTGGAAAAAAAATTGTGATAAAGGGCAGAGCACTTGAGATGAGAGGAACGAGTCAAGAAATGACGCATAAGGGGCCGTTATATACATATGTAGATTGAATAGATGCAAGGATGGAGTCATCAAGGTCAGATAACTGCGAGCTTAATCACTGAAAATACCTCAAGCGCACCTCAAATGGCAGCCAGAGATAACAATAACGACGCATTTTTAGGCTCTCCACCTATTATAACATTTTCCGTACGTACGTAATCAGTTCTGTTATATGTTGCGCAATCAAAACTTCCAACACATATTTCAGTTTGCTCCCCAATTCAATAGACCTTGGGAAAAACTGTTGTGACTGTATTAATGATCTTTTAATTTTATAATTATACGCGCATATAATGGCGGCACGGTGAGCGAGTGTTTGTGGCGCGTTCTCCAAAAAATGCTTATATTGATAAACAAATGGCAAAGAAGGAATATGGAACGATACAAATACTAAACAAAAGCCCCCCCCCACCCCCCCAAAAAAATAAATAAATAACACGGTGCACCGTAAATATGGAAATTTCCCAAAATATATTTAAATATTTATTGTGTTACTGATTTCCTAACTGGTCTTCTTCATTTGAACGAGTCCAACACATTTTCACCCTCTGTACCTGCCTGCTTGCAAGCACAGAGAAGAACGAAATTGTTGTCTGCCTCATCATAAATGCCTCGTAGCCTGTGTTATGGTTTAGCCTGAGGTGTTTTACAAGAATTGTTGTGTTGCTACAGCCCCTAGTATCGGTTTTCCACAAACATCACAAATCACTCTTTGGCTGTTTGTAGAGCTGCAATAACTCCATACATGACATTACCGATTTAAGAAAAAGTAGTTCTTAAAATCTAGGATGAGCATCAGATATAAAGTATCCCAAATATTATTTTTTGGTCGCACTCAAAAGTTTGACTGTTCTGCAAGCGATGGCGGGAATGTTTGATTGCGTGGGAGTCGCCGAAAGCTGCGCCCAGCGCTAGCTCGCAGATGAAACTCATTACGTCTCAAACTCCAATCCGCAATGCCAATAAGACAGCAATATAAAAAGTATGGATTGCAGCCGCCGCTGTGTTTGAGAAATAAATAAAAATTGAATAAGAATCTCTTTTTCAAATCCCCGGTCAAAACACACACACGATATGTTGTACGTATACACACACACACACACCCAGACCCGTGCGAGCGGGCACGAAAGCATGCAGCGGCGTCCACACGCCCACACAATCGCCCGCAGCAGTCCACCACAATCCTCATTTGCATTTGCAATAATTTCCCATACGCTGAACACCGGTCCAACTGTGGGTGTTGCATAATAAAGTAGTAAGTAATATAACCCCATTCCCGGAGAGAGCGACTTAGTAAGTTCACATGTTAATGCAGCCGGGGTGTGAGAGAGAACCATGAACCTGCAAAAGTATCCTTGGCGAAGTAACCAAAAGTTGAATTGGAGAGTAAATGGATTAAAGGAATTAACCTTGTAACAGATCCAAGTACAAGCAGCTCAGGTAGACTTAATGGGTGAAGAATGAGTTTGTTCTGAAGGCCAGTGGCTTGTTTCTTTGCACAGGAAGGAAAAATAAGAGCATACTTTTAATTGGAGAGGGAGCGAGAGGAAGGGAATAGATTGTGCTAAGATAAATAATCTAGTTTAGTTGGTGAACAGCGTCCAAAGTACAAAACGAGTTTGGGTATTTCTGATTTATAGTAGGGAATATTTTTGTATGGAAACGTCAAGTTTGAGTGGGGACATTTAACTCATTTGCAATCACGTTTTTGACTAATATCCGACATGGGGGTTCAAATCAGAACATTACAGCGCAGTGTAAATAAATAACAGACTTGCTTTTCAGTCAAGACAGCAATCAAAAGTTGAACTTCCTTGTCATCGCCATTAACCAGCCCTTTTTGTCCCCCTTTCGTTAATTTAAAGGTCATCTGACACACAATCTTTGAGGACTATGCCATCCATTGTCCTTTTCAACAGATCACTTCAAATGTTAAGGCAGTGAAAATTCGAGGTCCAACTCACAATTTGAATTCTGTATCGTTCCAAATCTGGAATTGTTTCACAGACTTTGCACAGTTTGATTGACGGTCACTTGCCGATCATCAACAAGGTGGCGTGCGTATTGTATTCTACAAAGTGATACTAGTTCCGCTAGTGGAAGTTAAGTTAACCATTAAGTGCAATTGGTTATTTTTATTTTATTTTTTTATTTTCCCATGTTCACATTTTAGAACAAATCTTTGTCTTGTTTTAAATTAACATTTGGGCACTAATGAATTTTAATGTTGTTCAGCTTGGTGGCACTTTTGAGATTTTCAGACGGCCGCTCAATGCATCACTATGACACATTAGGAACGATACGTTTGCTTATATTGGAGATTTTTTAATAACACAGTTCATAATTGTAACAACCATCAGAATTTCTTCTAATGGGTAAAAATCATCCAAAACTAACAAAAAGACATTTTTTTTTTTAAATATTCCAAACACCAGAGTTTGTTGGCCGTGGCCCTAAATTCAAACAAATAACCCCGTACACAGTGAGCAGATATTATATTCAACACATTGTTCTTCAAACAAATTATAAAAATAGATTTAGCATTTTCAAGTACATATTTACAGTATTAAACATATAATGGGAAGAGATGGGCAAAGAGAGGGCAACGTACATTTCATTCATTGTGGCAACAAGGTCCCGTCATTATTTATTTATTTTTTTTTGTGCATGTGAACGCATGAGGATGCATTTTGTTTGTGGCGTTGACAGAAATAGTAAACTTTCGTCATATTTATCTCTGTTCAATCAAAAGGCCTTGCAATCAGCTGACAAATGAAACCTTTCGAATTTGTCAGCTGCCTGCCCGAGTTTCTTCATTTTGACAATTACTAAGAGAGACGGACGAGAGAAAGCAGACCGACGCAAACTGTATTCGGAGGCAAATCCAAACCGGTTTCATTATTCCAATCAAGAAATCCCTTCCCGTTGTGAAATACGGTCATCAATGAACGCTCGCTTTCAAATCTGCTGTGATAACTTAATAAAGGCGACGGGGCAGATCACTTTACACAAACACCCGACAAAAATGGGAAACCGTAATCGCAAAAAAAAAAAGAATATCGTCATGACATTCTAATACTGTATTCACACACACACCACATCCAATGAGAGACTAAACTGCTCATGAATACACAGATACTGTGCGCAGACGCCTAACATCCTCCATTGGTCGTCTCGTATGAAACATGTTCAAGATGTCACAGTCATATAATTAGCAAACTATTTTTTTTTCCATTTACATTAAATACTTTAAATTAACCATACTAACCTCTGTTCATTAATAAATTATCTAGAGAGGTTATTGCTAAATAAATATGAGATTTGGGTCATCTTCCAGAGTTGACCTGAGTTTTAAAGAGAACTTTGTGGGAGCAAGAGGGGAAGATTACAAGATGACATCCGGGCTAAAAGGTGTGGAAATTAAATATTTCATTTGCACATCTTGAGAGAAAGAGAATAAAATCGTGAAACAGACAGTGACATAAATTAAGGGTGATCAAACACGCAACTCTTTTACAACACGCGCCCCCTGACAGCTTTTTTTCCCCCCATCAGTATTTAAAAAAAAAAAAAAAAAAAGCAGGCCGATATTCCTGAAAGTTCATTCCATCATCCCCCGGGCTAGAGCTCCATTTAGGCCTGTCGGCACACTTTACGCTCGCAAGCATCAGCCCCCGTTTATTTAAAGTGTTTTTGCAGGCCTCATTTAAATACGAAACTCAAATTTGTTGGACCCTTCTGCACGGGACAGCTCAGACTTTCCAAGTATTGACAGCTGCTGCACGGAGTCGTTGGATTACAAGCCTGCCATTTTTAATATTCAGAGATATTCCTTCCCCATCTGATATGAGATCAGGCATAGTGATGCTATTTCGCATCTTTCGATTATGTCCCTTTATATTTCAAGTGAATTCCGCCAGTGGAGGAGTGTCTTTGTCAAGTCTTGACTCAAGGCCAGTAAACAGTACTAAAAAAAAATACCAATAAAATAATTGTGGTAAAGGGAACAAAGTAGTCCAGTAACCTTTTGGAGTCCTTCTCTGCAGCCCCCCCCCGACAGTTCAGAGGTCACCAATCTGGAAGAGACTCTCACTTTCTATTGTGTTCACTCACCCATTCCAAACCCAGGACGATTTAGCCGACACAGTTTTTGAAGGTCTAAGTGCAGATAGAGGTCACAAAAAAGTCACATGACATCACTCCTCTGCCATCCCCCAATCACCAGAGGGTCTCGTCACTGAGGGGCTTCGTCGTAAAAGAAAGGAAGGAATTGCGGAAGGCATGAGGAAGAATGGGAAAGAGGAGTAAATAGAGGAGCGCAAGGTCCTTTTGTCTGTCCTTCACTCGGAAAGACAGTCTCTCTTGCCTCGTCTCCACCCCATCATCCACCATCTGCACGTACGTGTGAGCCTGCAGCGGCAGTGCCTTCGGCCGGCTGTTACACTTGCACGCCGCGCCCGTGCATTTGGATGACCTGGGCTCTTAGGGTCTGGATGGCCGCCAGGATCAACTTCTGGTGCTCCAGGGAAGTGATGCCGAGGCTCAGGACATCTCTGCAAATACACAGTTCGGTTTTATCCGAGATTAATTAACACGATAGGAAACAATAAACAAGGCTGCTGGTTAGCGGTTAGCATCGAGCGAGTTAGCAACAGCTCTCAAATGAGTCTGCTGACCTCATTGAGAGCCAAGAACTGAGTGTATGACTGTCATGACTAAGTCACTTGTGCTCTTTAAACTTGAGACACATTTTATTCAGCAACTCCAGGAGATAGCTCGGGTAAAATCATTTTTTTTTTATCTCTGGCTTGTTTTGCCGAAAGCTGCGTCACCGATGACAATGTGCATCGGCATAAAAAATGCATTATGTTGCATTAACTATCTATTGAAAAAAAATTGTTCCATGTTCTAATTAAACTACTCTTAATTTAAAAAGAAAATTTGATATTACTAAAACTTCCAACATGAAACCACCTAGTGGCAGTAAAATTACATGTTTTACGCTGTATTTCAATGCAACTAAAATATACAATATCTGTTTCGGGTAAACATATTTACAAAGCTTGAAACATTTTTTTTTTTTAATTAATTTGCAATAATCGTGACTTAACTACGGAAATCACATTTCGACTGACAGCCCTAATTTTTATATAATTTACGAGAACAGTGGTTGCGTGACTAATGCTGAGGCCTTAGGCATGGATGCTTTTCAAATAATAATCGCTAGTAAAACATGTAAATTACGTATAAAATATCAACAGAGTACTTTTGCGCATGTCATTTTTACCTTGCACGTTAATATGAAATTCGTGGCTCGGCCCATCCATTAGTCATAAAAAGCCATAAGTAGCTGGATTCAACTTCCACACAAAGCTGTTGCAAAAAGGCTTTTCTCAGCAGGGTTCTAGAAATTACTGCACTTCACCGTAAAACATTTTTATTGCTAAAAGCAATGTTTCGGACAGCGACGATAAGCTCATAACCATTTTTCACAATCGGTGAAAGTGAATCTATCCCCAATGACACAAAACAAAAGCTCAACGACGATTCGTTTGTTTTTTTTCCAAAGTGAAATCGGCAAGTTACAAACAAGCCTGTAGCGGTATTTATTCAGAATGATGGAGTAAAGCCATGAAGACAAGACACCGGGTAGCGAGAAAAAACTTCAACAGGAACGTGAGTGTGAAAACGTGTTGCAGAGCAGAGCTACTCACTGTACGGTCATCCGTGCCACCGACTCCAAATAGCAGTATCCCGCGGCAGTGAAGTTGTCTTTGTATCGGCCCATGTCTACGGCATCCAGCCACTCACCTACCGAGTTAAATGATGGGAAGGTGGGTAGCGGCCTCTCTGCTAATGTTATGGACGAACTCAGGGTCCTAGAAGAAGCGCCAAAAGGGGTTTTATGAGTCTACAGAAGGTTGAAGTAGAAGTTTGCAAGGCTTCTATAATGACCTTCGTGCCAACGTGGAGGAGCCAATGCCGTCGGGAGAGCGAATGCTTTTGCTGAGCGCTGAATGGATCTGACTAAAAGTGGGTCTCTCCGTTCTCTCCTTCTGCCAACAGTCGAGCATCAACTGATGCAAATGCGTCGGACAGTTGACCGGCGCCGGCAGCCTGAAGCCATCTTCGATGGCCTTGATCACCTACGGCACGGACGGTGGGAAACAAAAGACAATTCGATTTGAGCCGTTAGGGAGAAATGTGAAACTAATCTAAAAATCTCCCGAGGAGAATGACTCCATTGATTGACACAAATTTGAAAAACTGCGAGTTAACATTTCCGCTCAAATTATTCCAAAACGTCACTACCCTATTACAGGAAAATAAAAACTAACGTCCTAACGTCCATTTCAGTATGTCGACCTCTCTTCCAAGCTGACATTACATATACAAAGAAGAGGTCAAAGTTGACCAGAACTTAGCCATTACAAGGTGTCTTCAATCCTGTTCCTTGTCCCGCTGTCCTATGCTGCAACATACCTGATTCAAATGATCAGGATCGTTATCCAGTTCCTGCAGACCTTGTTGATGATCTGATCATTTGAATCTAATATGTTGCAGCGGGGAGAGATGGAAAACAGGCAAGAAAGCGGACTTCACGGAACAGGATTGAAGAGATCACAACAGTAAAACTAAACTGAAGGTTAGGTTTGGCTAGCTCAGGAATCAGCCACGTTAAATACGCAAAGAACCATTTGGACTTTCTCTCAAAAAGTCCCAAAATTTTGGACTACCTTCCTACCAGACCACCAAAATCCCTCTTAGGGTGAGCACAACCATAATGCTTCAAAGGATTTTAAGATGTTCTTTCAGATTGCTTGTTTCTAGACCCAGTATCGGTTTCTCATCCAGATGATACCACTTGTTTCCCCTCTGTGGGAGAGTTATGGAATTAAAAAAATATTAATAATCGGAACTGCAGTGATATATCACCTAGTTTAAAGGATAAGCAAAATTCGGGATCCACCTTTGTAATCAACTTTAATAAAGCTCGGCTCTCCCCCTCTCACAATCGGTAGAGCATGACCACGTCCCTCCAGACTTACTCAATGGTCCTTTCGCCTCCATCTAGCTAATGCCGCTCCCATTCAAAAACCATTCAGCATAACACCTCACTGGGGATTTCATCTTATCCATCCCTCTCCTGAATCACTCCAAGAACTACACTCTCCCGAAAGGAGGAGATACAACTCAGGGTATACTCATAAAAATTACATCTAACAGCTGCATTATTTCCTAAAACACTCTTGCTTCTCTCAATCTTGCCAATCTCCTCCCCTATTGGGCTCCTTAAGCTCCCGCCTCTCTAAAGAGCATTCATAAAATGCTTTTCAGCATTTGACATTTTCCATTTAATCAAAGCCAGCCAAGTAAAGGGCACAATGAATTACAGGTGGACAGGCTAACCAACAATCCCGTTATGATATAATGTATCAATTCAACGCCGATTAATATCCCGGGCGCTCTACAAGCTTTGCCCTTTGCCCCCCGCAAATGGAAAGTTTGATAATACGCGCCTAAACCGAGAGGAAACTTTGTGAAAGGGGACTGAAAAAGATCCAGGAAAAAAAAACAGAAGTTGCTTGCACCTGCTGATTATCTCATGCATATTAATTTCGGACTTTAAAAATTGGAACACAGGAATAATGGTTTGCTTTCTTTGCGCCCGCACCTGCATATTGGATACATTATGCGACTCCAATTTGCGCACATATCAGCAAGATAGATCTTTTAGATTCAGTGGATTCTATCTTCGTTTGCGTTTTAAAATTATTCTATTAAATTGGAATTATATTATTGTCCAAAGAGGAATGACTTTTACTTGAAAGTGAAATGAAACCATTTTGAAAGGCCAAGAAAAGTGAGCAAGCCTTTCTATTCACTAGGAAATAATAGCAACAGGGGGGGTTCTATCAACCAAAATAGAAACTAAAAATTGCATTTTGCCGAAATGTAAAAGAGGGATTTTCAAGACTTTTTAAGAACAGGATGGCATTGGAGGAGGGACAGGCAGCGGCCACGAGAAGGAGGTCACTGCTTCCTTAGGAGAAAACAGGATTGGTTATGGAGCTGATGCAGACTTAAAGTGGGGGTTTTGGCCTTGGAAAATCTTTCAGAGCGACTGCAGCTTCTTTTGCTTTCTATTAATAAGATCCAAGCAAGCTACGGACACCGCGTTCATTGAAGCAGATGGTGACAAAAAAAAAAACAAAAAAAACGAGTAAAGTCAACGTTTCTCACGGCAATTTCATCGGAAACAACTGACAAACACAAAATAAACCCTGAATTGACATTTTCATTTTTTATATTTTACTAATCCCACTGCCATTATTCTTCAGATAACATCAAACTAAATGATTTGACTCTCTAGAATAAATAAGGACTTACATCTTGGTTCCCCATGTCCCAGTAGGGCCTCTCCCCATACGACATGACCTCCCACATGACGATACCGAAGCTCCAGACATCTGAAGCAGAGGAGAAGCGATGGTACTGGATGGCTTCTGGAGCAGTCCAAAGCACCACACTCTTCCCGCCATGCTAGTAGATTAACAGAGCACAGCAAGGTAAGAGGGTGCAGAGAGTTCACGCTAAGAAATCTTCAATGAGAAGTCACGGTGTAATCGGAAAATCAAGAATCAAAAGTCACCCCTCGCTGAACCCCGTAATCCAGAAAAACTCTCCATTTTCATTATGGTAAAATGACGTGACCTCAAACAAACCCTGACAGCTAATGATTTGATCCAAATCTTATTAAAAATATCAGGCAAGCAAGCTTGATCCAGGGGTGATTAATGAGCTCCAAATTTAGAGTAAAAAAAAATGCATTCGGTTTTCTTACCAGTGTTGTGTAGATCGCTTCTATCTTGTCCTCTTGAAGAGGTCTGAAGCCAGACACTTTGCAGCCTAGGTTTGCGTTAACCAAAACCTACACATAAGGGACACCAAAATCAAAGTCTACATTTCAAGGGAGTGAAAAGACCAGGTGACATTACGATGTATGATTTTGAAGATTTTACAAGAATTGACAGCCTATTATGAGTAGAGAATACATTTTGGAAAAACTCCTCTCAAAATGTAGTACTTTTACTCCACTATTCTTTCCATCAGAGGTTCATCAATCCTGTTCCTCGAGGTCTGCTGTCCTGTCTGTTTTGCTTTTTTCCCTGCTGCAACACTGATTCAAATGATCAGATAATCAGCAAGAATCAGGTGTGTTGCAGCAGGGAGAGATGGAAAACAGACAGGACAGCGGACCTCGAGGAACAGGATTGAAGACTCCTGCATTTCATAGCTGATTTTCAACGGTTGGGTTGGGACACATTTTGGGTGGGCGTGGACAGCTCATAAAAATACAGTGCAGCTAAGCTTTTGGCTAGCAGACGTCTTAGCTAGCAATATGCTAACAATAATAAACTGCGTTAAAAAATGTAACATACTGTACATGTGTTTTTAAGGGCTATTTTTAACCCAAAAAAATCGCTCCTAAAATATCATCGCACTGGTGGACAAAACTTTTGTTGCACCAGACCAGGCCTGATCGCTTAAAATAAAATAAAATAAATAAAATAAAAAATGCGACAAGAGCACTTGCAATTTAGACAGCTTGGCTCCTTTTTAAAGAGGAACAAACCGACAGAGCAAATCGTCACGACAAAATGATTTTGACAGCATTGTCTTGTCATTTTCAGCTTCATGTATTCCTCAAATAAGCGACTGACAAATGACTGTCAAACACGCTTGGAGACAAGGACAAATTGTATTCTCCACGGCTGCCAACGGAAAACCGAGCCGGAGACATATATCAACCTACACACTGTAGTCTATTACGGCCCACAACAGCACCTGCTCTCTTACCTTGTGTGCAGCCAGGCGTTTGTGAACAAAGCCCATTTCGGCAAGGTACTTCATCCCAGATGCCACACCAGTCAGCATATCCATCAGCTGCATTACGCTCAACTGACCCTCATGTTTCTGTGATTTTCAACGTTGAAAAAAAAGGAAGAGGACAGCGTGAATAGAAGCGTTGGCAAGAAATGAGAAAAGCTTCTACGTTGGTGTGGAGTCGCAAAAAAAAAAAGAAAAAAAAAGTGACCCATTTGTTACTGTGGTATTATGTTGCGCTCAACTGGATGTATTGTCTTCATTAGGGGAGAAAAACAAGCAGGCCATTAATTCAAATCATTATAACCCACACTGAGCTGGTTCAGAGAGCAGAATACCACAGTAGCAGCTTATATCATCTTGAAGCAAAAACACCCCGTTTGTGTGTAATCGGGAATATTTTCCATTAAGCGTTAACAAGCAAACTGGCCTTGAAATGCTGAAAAATAGTTTGAATTTATGTTGGAGTAAAAAAAAAAAACGCCCCTTAAGGCGAAGCTATTAAAAATAGCAATGACCAAGATGTCAGAACTAGGAATTTAACAATTGATCATAAATCGATTTAATATCGATTTAAACTGCGTAAAATATGCATGGAAAAAAAAATAATTAAAAGAATCTAAATATATATTTTCATGATTAGTTCAGGCACTTAAATTAAAATATAATTTAAAGACTGAAAATGATTTTCAATCTATTTGTACAATTGTAAGAGTTAGTTTATGGAACAAGGGCAAAATGCAGATGTTAAAATCAAAACAAATTTTAGTTATAAAATTAGCTCTTCATTTAGAAAAAAAAAGAAAGAAAGAAATCGAACCAAAATCGGGAAAATAAAATCAAAATCTGAATCGAATCGAATCGAATCGGTGCTTGAGTGAATCGTTACATCGCTAGTTAGCACATATAAATACCATAAAAATCCTGGATGTTCATCATTCAACAAATTCTGTGACGAAGTGGAGCTTTTATGTCAACAAAGTTGCTACGTATGTGCCCTGCCCCCAAAAACAAACAAACTTAAAAAAAAAAATTAAAAAAATCGGTGAATCACATTTGCTATATTTGGAACAGTTAAGACCCCCCCACCCCACTATGCTGGTTTTATGTCCAGAATGGCAGAATCTAGAAACACTAACTTACCCTAAGGAAGGAATCCAAGGCCCCATTAGACATGCTCTCCACGATGATCATCATGGTGTTCCCTGAACACAAACAAAACAGGACACATTCACCTGAGATTGAACGGCGAGAAGTTACATCCTGGAGGTGAAGTAATAGAGACACAGCCACAAAGAGAGAAGAATAAAGTGAGGCCAGTCCTCTTGGCAGCACTGCAGGATTTGTGGCAAAGCCATTCTTCACTCAGTGAACTGTGGCGAAGCTGGAAGAACCTGCATGCTGCCCTAGCTGTCTCAGCAAGTTTAAGCACCCTTAAACACTCACTCGACAAGCGCACGTACACACGTGCGCGTGAACAGACACGCACAATCCAACAAGGTCCAGGTGCATGTTCCTGTATCCGGCACGGCTTTGAAATGCATTGTTTGCAAAATAACACAAAAATAGGAACGAAACGGCAAAGAAGGAGAAGAGGGGTGAGAAATTATTATGGCACACCTGTAAACTAATTATTTATGACTGAACAGTAGTTTTGGTCTTTCCGTTTTATTATAACCATTCGCGAGGCTGAACCAAAATGCTAGAAATATCTCTTGCGGTTTAATTCGTCACCCCTGTAAACAAAGTGCAAAAGCAAAATATTGAAAGGTGATATAATAATTCTCCGCAACGAGACAGAGCCTTGCAAATCGGCCCCGAAATAAAATTGAGAAATTTACACCTCTCAAAAGCTTTACTATTCCCACAATTTAAAATAAATATCTTTGATATATTAACTCATTACATGCAAGACATTTCTTTTTTCACTCAAATCACAAATTTGGTAAAAAAAAACGCGGAAAACGAGCTTTTGAGTAAAAGACATTTAACATCTTTTATTCGAATCATTTATGCTTTAGTGACGCCTCAAACCTATTTACAAAAGAAAAAATAATTCCAGTGTAACAAATTTACACTTGACAAGCTTTTCAAACTAGACGCTATTTAGTCGTAGTAGTATTTAGTTACGTGTGCGTGCATCAGCGATGCCATGTTAACAGGCGTCTAGCATGGTTGACGGTGACCTCATCCAAGACACCCAATGTTGCCATCTGTTTTTTTTCCCCAGCTGAATAGTCAACCCAGAGTTGGCCAAGACTTTTTTTCTCTGTCCATTCCCATAAAAAGTAGTTGACGACAATTCCCGTCGAGTTTGCGAATAGCAAACCCAGAACATGCAATGAGTATTACATATTTGTTAATACAGAATCTGAATCTTTTTTTCTTATTTTCTAGCGGGGAACTATGGATTTATTTCTCATGCAAGCACATTATTGATAAATCCCAACGTTAAAAAAATGCACGAATTCGAAGAGAAACCAAGGTACAAGGGGGCTATTGTTCGTCTTCAAATTAATAATCTATGCGTCTTGATGGTCAAATGAATTTTACACATTTAATTTAATCTTCTATTCCCTTGATTAGCCAGAGATATTGGCAGCACGGTGCGCTGCCATTCAAATAAAAGTTCCAACAAACTGGCTGAATTGGCTTTTCTACTCGGGCTATTAGTTTAGTTTTGATCCGTCCTCCTCTCTCATCAAATTGTATAACTATTGTTATTAGTTTCTTTGCTTAAATGCCCCACGGTATTCACTGCAGGGACGGTATTGTGTGCGTACGTGGCAAGTTTTATGAGGAGCCAAATAATCTGTCATAAAGAAATTTTAAGTTCATAATTTAATAAACAACAATGCTGTCAATAGACAATAAAGAAATTGTCTCCATAAAAACTCCCTCGGGATTTAATGAGAGCTCGTTAGAAAGCAAATTGAGTACAGTTTAAGGAGGAGTTTTTAGATAGGTGCCTCGTTTCCATTTGGAACCTGCGGATATTTTGTGTGGCTCAATTATAACGCAAAGGTGCACGCGCAATTTTAAGGATGGGATTTTAAGGATGCCGTCGCTTCGTATTCTGCAGGAGCGCGTGCAATCCCGCATTTTCCAATTCATATTTCATTAGCGGTGTCTATACCTTCAACATTTCATCAGATGAAAATGGCTGAGCTGAGCTACACCTGCAACGGCATAATTGGATCATACATCTCAGATCATGGCTCCTCAGCCAGCAAAGAAGCAGTCATTGCAGGCAAGGTCGAAAATAGCTGCCGGCAATCAGCAAATGTATGAGCACCGCTTCTCCCGCAACAGGTTTCCTTGGTGGTTTCCTTCGAAAAGGTAACAAAACAATTTATGGCATTTTCTTTAATCCTGTTACGTATAATCTTGGAAACGGTGCAGCAAATAGGTCATGAAAGTGGTGGGTGTGGTAGCAAAAGACGGGACTGCAGTAATTGACATCCCTGTTCCTATTGGGCTTTGAATGACAGCCAGAGGATGGACAAAAATTGTTTGAGGTATAGAATTAATCATTCAACATCTAATTTTGCACCATTTACGGTACTCAACGTATTTACATAAAAAGATTTAATTTGCATTTTTTTTCTTGGATTAACTCTAGAATGTTCTGGCTGTAAACCTCAAATTTCCCCATTGTGGGACTAATAAAGGACATCTTATCTTATCTTAATCTGCAACTATGTAAAGCACTCGTAAGTCATCTCCAGGAAAATCTGAGAAAAGTACTATATGAATAAAATGTAAAAAAAAAAAATAACCCGTTGTTTGTAATGGCTAAAAACGAAGACTGACCGGCCGACGTTATTTAAACAGAAGTGATTAAATACAAATAAATACCTAATTTATTTCCGCTATTACAAAGGCCATTTAAAGAAAATGTGAGGTATTTTCTGAAACAATTTTATTAGCGTGGTCATCATTAATTTATTTATGGTTATTTAGTCAAGGGGTCCTCAATCTTATTCCTCGAGGGCCGTTGTCCAGCATATTATATTAAATATTAATAATTAGCCTCAGGCTTTGTTGCAATGTATTTGTATTACCCGTCCGCACCCACCCAAAATGTGTCCTGACCCACTAGTTGAGAATAAGCGATGGATAGCAGGGGGCTTCAATCCTGTTCCTCGAGGTCCGCTGTCCTGTCTCTTTTCCATCTCTCGTTATCTAGCTTCTCCAGACTTGCTAATTATCTGACCATTCAAATCAGATGTGTTGCAGCAGGGAGACAAGAAAAACAGACAGGACGGCGAACCTTGAGGAACAGGATTGAAGACCTTCAAAACGCTTAATCTCGACTAGTTGGTCAGGACACATTTTGGGTGGACCGCTAATACAAATACATTGCCGCTAAACCTTAGGCTAATTATTAATATAAAATATAATATGCTGGACAACGGCCGTCGAGGAACAGGGTTGAGGACCCCTGGACTAAATAATCATAAAAAAATGACAAGGAGAATTCTTCAACCACAGAACTACAAAATTGTTATGAGCCTCATTTGTTCGTGTAAGTATATTTACTCAAGTGCTTGCTATGCTAATGACTTTGACGTTAGCAGTACTTACGCTTGACACAGCCAAACGGCACATGGGTGTACTATCCGTGTGACCGCGTGGCAGGTGTGTGAGATCGTAAACGCAATTGAAGAGGCTTTGTGTCTGCGTGTGCACACCAATTGTGTGAGTGTGTGTGTGAGATTGGAGTGTATCCTCGGGTCCCACTGAGTCTCTAGCACCAATTACTGTACCCTGCACATCTGCTGCCATCCTGCTGAGCGCAGTGTGTCCGGGCACCCTGCCCGTCCTCCGCACACACGCCTGCATCGCAAAAACTTTACAAACTCTTTAAGCGTCGCCCCCGCCCCTCCTCACCTGCCTCTGCCATTAACCTCCACCCTCGTAGCAGATCATCTCCGTCTCTCGTGCCTCAAGTTTATTTTTCCATCCTGTTTTCACAGCGGGGCGTCAATCGCTATCTGTCTGGGCCCTTATGTCGCTTGGCTGCTGGCGTGCGGCGTCCATTCAAGCACTCGCGATACGCTCTTACACCTTCTATCCTATTCCGCCGTGAGGTCTGGCCTTCCTCGCTGTGAGTGTTGATTCCTTCCGTGCGTGAGATGTTGATGTGATCGCAATGTCTGGGAACTCTTTGGAAACTTCCTGGTTTTTTTTCTGCTGTCCTGACCATTCTCTCCCCCCGTTTTCATTTCTTTCTTAACTTACACGGTTGAACCTCTGTGCGTGCGGTGCATTGAAATACATAGACCACTTTCGTTTATTTCCACCCCATTCCGAATTGCCACTTCTCCAATCCTATAAGATGCCACACTCCACTTCCCCCTTCTTCTTTTTAGTAAGGGATAAATCCCATTCACAATTTGATCCTTTCACACCGAAGATCCGCCCAAAGCTTCCTTTTGTCCGAGCCATACACCCCCCCCACCCCGATCTCCCTTACCGCTGGTGACGACGCCCTCCAGTCTGATGATGTTGGAGTGGTCAAACTGCCCGAGGATACCGGCCTCGCTGAGGAACGAGCGCCGCTGTTTCTCTGAGCAGCCCGCTCGTAACGTTTTTATGGCCACCGGCAGCTCTCTCTTGCTGGGCAGCTTGAGACAGCCGCGACACACCTCCCCAAAGTCGCCTTTTAGGAAGACAGACAAACGGAGGTCAAGCTCTCATACAAAACGGGACATAAACAGCCAGACATCAGACAAGAAAGGCGATCTTTGAAGAAATACAATCACATGCTGCTTCAGTTCATGAGTGTTTCACCGTTTTATTGCAGATCATCATTCATGCACCCACTAATATCACAGATTGTTGGGCTATAATTGTTTTTTTTTTTCTTTTTTCGTGCCATGACATGCCAAGTAGCACTGAGGTATACTGGAAGAGATGCAGCATAAATAAGAACAAGATGAGGCAAAGAAGGCCCCCAATTGTTGTTCCTCTGAGCATTGTTGATTTCTGTTTGTCTGAGTTGCAACTCTGTTCGAAAAAAAAGCAGATGCTTGAAAGTTTTTAATTAAGCATCCATGCTAAGTGCTGCTAGCTTAGCCCATCTATGGCATTTCTCAATATTTCTTTGCATTGGAATATTATTTATCATGTGCATATTTTACAAGAGTGTAGAACAGCACAAAATTTCAAGCCGAGGTTTTATGTACAGTGTTCTACACGTCAAAAGTATAAATCAGAATTATTGCGATTAAATGCCGACTAATTGAACAATATCCCAAGATATCACAAGAAGGTCAAGATGCTATTCATGTAGAATTCCACGCTTATTGATTGAACACGGCTGAAGTAATAGACGAGAGGAACATTCTTTTGGTTGAGTCATTACCCGTGTGCACAATTCTCTCAATCTTGATGCTGGAATTGTCCAACTCCTTGGCAAAGGCGTGAATAGCCTGCAGCAGGTCCTCACACGTCTCTGGGTCAATGTAGGTCCTCCGTGTGGGAATCTTGACTGAAAAGATATGAAAATAAATAAATAAATACATTTAAAAATGCAAAGTCAGATTTTTTCTCTCTTTTGTTTTAGCCAGTACAATTGTGATATATGCTACCCACTATGAGGCTAGATAAAGTTCAGCATTTTAAGATATTTACATGCAGCTGATATTAAACCTTAGACGATAACAATAATTTAGCGAATAATCTATAGCTTAATTAAACTACTATTTAATTGAGTAATATTTAATTGTCCCTAGAATATTCTTCTTTAGCTTTGCCAGGCTTGCATCTCATCTTTCAGCTGCTGTTGATTTAATTCAGTCTGGATAAAATCCATGCTCAATAGGGTATGATTCAAGAAATTGATGAGGTCAGTATAAATTTTTCCGTTTCTCTCTTCTGATGAACTCCATTATTTTATATGATTGCCTTGCCGAATGATGAAGGATCTTCCCGATCAATTTGGCCGCGTTTTTTTTTTTTCATGAATTTGCGTGTATTTCGGAGTTCATTTTGCTCCTGCCATCATGTATTACATCATCAATGAGGATTAATGATCGCATCGCATGCAAGCCCAAGCCATGACGTTACGTCGACCGTGTGGACCTTGTATATGTGTCGCCTTGAGCAGAACCTTTCCTTCTTGAAGCTTTAAGCCTTTCTGTCACTTTGGTTTCTCTTTGTCAGATTTATTTTACCAAATACAAATGAACTGTGAAATTGTATTGCATTCAGTTTTAGTACAAAGAAATGTTTTTACATGGCATACATTTTGTTGCTTAACGTTAGCACGACTTCTTTCTGTTCCTGCAGCGAAACATTTCCTCCGGTACGATTGTTAAAACGGCGCTACCAAAGGAGTAGTGGCGAGCAGGTGTCCCAGTCAGAAAAGGTAAGACTTCGAATCTTTGTCAGAACATCTTTGTCGAGTTTGCGAGTTCTCCCTTTGGTTTCCTTTCACATCCAAAAACATAATCTTAGGTGAACTGAGGTTTCCAATCCACACTTTCCATTTGTTGAAAAATGTTTTTTTTTTGCCAATAACATGTCGAAATCTATTCCACAAATCGCCTGATTTGACCTTGCCAAACTCTGGAGGTGGCAAGATGAAAGGCTCAGACTGCTTAAATCTGACTTTGGGTTCCTTCCACAAGGCTTTAAAGCGATCACAGACGGGCTTTTTGTTTTTTTTTTGTCTTTTCAGCCGCCTCAAAATGTTATCGTATTAAACGCACGCAACACTTGGAAAATTACAAAAAATGCAACATGGGCATAATCGGAGGTTGAAATGAGGACAAAACAGCTTCTTAATAACAGTGCGGGAATGAACGTCAGCAGAAAAGCCCTCAAAAGAAAACCCTCTCATTACATTATGATATTTTAATACAAATCCGACATTGTCAATGTATTATAGAATCCAAGACACCTTCTATCTAAAATCCAAACACCTCGAATAATTTCACTCAAGGACCTCAACGGAGCTGCTGTGAAGTTAATGAGACGACGGAACATTTTTGCAGATAATTGGAGCAGTCCTATTGACCCCAACTGTTCCTCTGCCCTAAACAAACCCAAAGCACAAACCCATTTTCGCGGCGAGACTCTTGTTTCCTTTATCAACTGCCAGTTGTGTTTACCAAGCACTAACGACTCGCAAATAAAGTAGCCAGCACGCAGCCAATAACCATTAACCAGCAAAGAGTAGCTCTTAATTAGATGACCTTTGTTACCGCATGTTCAAGATAATCTTCCAGGAAAAGGCCAGGTAGTTTCCAAAAACCGAACAGGGCCTTTGAAATGTGATTACAGCTCTGAATCGACCTGAGGGATCCTATTCTGGCGGCCTCATAACGGTTTATCGATCCGGCACACACACGTACGTATGTGCCGCGGTCGCATACATGCTTGCGTGCGCCTTGACAAATCAAGCTAAGATGCTTATTATAAAGCAAAGGGGAAACCCTTTCAATTTAAAGCAAGAGATGAGAGAAAGATTGAAGGGGCTTTTCGCTCAAATTGGCTTTTCAAACATGGCGCTAGCTTAAAACCTAAAGGGGATGCTGCCTATGTGTCCCATAAAACATAAAAGCCCGGCAATGGCTCAGAATCTTCGGAGACATACCCCGACATAGACATGCTTCATTGCCTCCGTGGCTGATTAGTCTCAGGGTTAACTGTGTCACTGCCAGGAGCAACGGAGGGGTAAGGATATATGGCTTTATAAATCCTGAATATACAATATCGGTACCGGAACCGTTTTAAAGTGACAGAATTTGACGTATTCATTGTAGTGCAAAATTGGCCTCTAGACAAAAGTACAGGAAATGACTTCAGCGACCTGGCCTGACCGCCACCGCGGACGTCTAACAAATTAATCAGAACACGAGAGTATACCCACTATTGGTGGGCACACCAGGCTGGTGAATATGCAACCTGCGGACCACCAGGGGCCAATGGCCGTTCTCGACAAAAAAAAATCCAAAACGCAATAGCATCATCATGCCTTGCGATCGCGATGCTATTTTCCCAATGATTTCCCCAGATACGTTCCCTCTCTGTTGCGCTTGCATTTTTTCCCTCCATGCAATCACTTTGAACAATATCTAAACCTGCATTTATTAAAGCAGATTTCCGATGATCCCGTTTGAGCAATGCCCACGACAACTGCCCTTTGGTTGCTTTCTAGGTCACACATTGGATTCACCCCGCAAAAAAATTAAATAAAAATCCTCCCAGCAACATCAATGGCATATATAAATTTTGCTATGAAAATATGATCATATAGAATATTTGTGATGAATCCGTCTTGTTTTCAGCAGAGATCAGAAGCGAGAAACCCGTTGATCTATCCTTTGTGTTGGTCGGCAGACCACTGAACCGTATTCATGAATTTTCCATGTGAGCACCAATATTGCTCATTTGGACTTTGAATTTGGACTCCATTTCAGGTGATTCACCGGACCAGCATGAGTTGTCCATTAAAAATCACTTCTGAACATCATTGTTTATTTTTAAAAGTCTTCTTAGTCAGGGTGAGAGGTGAACGTAATACCGTGTTGCCCTAATAAGAAATACATTTTGTTCAAAAAACTCATTTTAAAATCTTATTTTTTTTTGAAAAATTGCACAATTTTATCTTTAAACAAAAATTTAAAAAATATTAACGTTCCTGTGATCCGGTCAGGGCTCTATGTTTCTCCCACACCAACCAACGATGCTGTAGGTTCGCTGCGCAACAAGTGATGTAGCCGAAGGCGACTGAATTGAACAATCGAAACCATATTACCGTCACAGACTCACTCAAATTCACCATAATGAAAAAAACGCAAAGTTGATCTTATCAGGAACCAACATTTTGATACTCTACATATACCACATTTTATTTAAAAAAAAAAAAACATATATGCCCTGTGACACTAACATATCAAATCAAACTGATCAGAGAATTTTGTGAATATTTGTACCCTTAAAATATTCGCAATATATTCAGCCACATCATTAAGGGTAATAATACGATATTTTCGTTTACGTAGTTTAGGTAAAGGATGAAAAGCAAGAATGCGGACGACACGATCACACTGCACGACTACAAAAACTTTAATCTTGCAATGCAGCCCGCTCAGTTCTGAGCCAGAAATGGGCCCATGGGAGTCCAAGCGAGCGTGTGCTGGCTAAAGAGAACAAAAAAAAAAAAAAAAAAACGTCGTCGGGTCTATTTATGTGTGTGTCCATGTTCTCCGTAAACACCATTTCTTAAAAAGCAGGCCAAATGTGTGCACTTGCGTCAGCTTCTGGCATCTCTTTGTTTGGGCGGATTTAATTCCCAGCCGCATGGCTTTGGCTCATTATTCATCAAGCACAGTGCTCTGAAACCCCTCCTGAGGGCTCAGCATGCTGGGAGATTAAATACGCAAATGAGCGTGCGCACACGTACTACATTTACAAAACTGTGCACACACAAATGGAAAAGTCTAAGCACACAATTACCACTTAAGCAAAGCTTTGCCATGCACGCACACAAACAGGAGGAGATATGTCAAACTACCCCCATTCAGTCAGTGTCCAGCAAAAAAAAAAAAAAGCCGACAAGGTTTTTTTTTTTTTTTTTTTTAAAAGAAACATGTTTTGGAATCAGGATCCCTGACTTTTGCCTTCCCGTCCCCTTCTCCACATGTCTTGCTCTCCTCATTTCAATCTCTCCCCATCACATTCTGCTCTGCGCTAATCTGTTCCATCAGTGTGCCCAAAGTTCAACTAAGCATGCACAGTCCGAATTAAGAATTAATGCTGTTGTGCGTGTATACATGCAGCAAAAAAAACAAAACCAAAAAAAAAAAAAAAAAACGAGAAAAAGTACAAGCGCCACTTACACTGGAAGTAAAGTTCCTCGTCTCCTTCTTGAGAGGCTTTGCTGTAGCCGCATTGTCTAAAAAAGCGAAACAAAGACAGGCATCAGAGAGCGTTCCATCCCAGTCGGGAGACACAAACAAGCACCAGACGCTGTTTATCTTGCAACGCAGTCGTTTACACGGAATGTGCAATAACTGTGAGATGAGGGGAAAGCAAAGATGAGAGTGTCGGCTGCCGTGATGGAAGATACAGGAGAGTAATACAGAAGGCCCCCCCTTGATGCAATGGCGCCGATTTGCCAGAGATGGATCCGAAAGGCTGAAGGTCTGATTTGACTGAGCATGTCGCAGACACACACACACACACGCACACACACCGATTGGACTGGAATAGATAAACTCCTGTTGAACACACACCCGAGATTATGCATTTCACACAACTCCTTCGCCGCCACGAGGAGGAGGAGGAGGAGGAGGGGCGGTCGAAACAAGAGCAAACTTTATATATACTGACTGGCTGGCCTCTTTGGCTCAGAGGGAAATTTAAACTTGTCTCATAACCTTAGCAGGCTGGCGCACAGATGCGCGCAAGACATACACACGCACACACAAAAACTGGAAGAACCAGATTAAGAAGTGATGAGCAGACATTCTGGCTGGCCTCAATGTTTTTTTTTTTGGGGGGGGGATTAGTAAAATGGCTAGAAAGCAAGCCAAGAAAAAAAAAAAAAGTTACAGGCTTCTAACTAACAAAATGCTTCCAAATATTTATACAAAATCTATTACACAAAACAAAGTCAAGCTTTTTATAGCACTCAGACTTTGGAGGTTTATAGAAGAAATCAAAAAGGTTTTATAGATGCGATCATTCCATGCATTGACAGGGATCATAATTGTGTCAGGTAACCACATTTCATGGAACAACAAAGTGGAAAGGGAGCGTAAATCATTGGCGGCTAAATATTAAACAGACCCTGAAGAGTTGTTAAAAGGAGCATCCTTGAGGATTAAAAAAAAAAAAATGGATGCAGAAGGATTGTATCTTAAAATGCTTGCCATCATTTCATGTTTAGTAGCTTGTATTTTCTTCAAAAAAAGTGACGTGAAAAATTAAAATAAACTAATGTGAAGCGTAATTTCTAAGGCGCATGCTTAATTACTATACAAGTGTAAAAAGAAGTTAACCAATGTCATGAAATTAATCAACAACTTTAGCTGAATATGATTTTGGTAACAATCGGAATTATCTAATTATTTTGCAAAACAAATGAAAAATAGTATTATTATAATTTGCATGTGACTTGGTGAGCAAACCGGTATGGTCTGATAAAGCCGGATTAAAAAAAGTTACAGTCGGGCAAATGCATTATATTTAGAGAGCAGCTGCTGAAAAGTCGGCTCATTAGCAACTTTTGAACAGCTGTTGCTGTCTCTGCAGTCCACAGAACGTCTTGATGCAAGATCTTCTCAAGACTTGCAGTCATAAAGCTGTAATTTAGCCACCTCTGAGCAACCTCACATGAAGAAGCTAACTAGTTATATATTTTTTTTAACTCATTCACTACCATTGACGGGTATGTACGCCCAAAAAGTGCATTCATTTCACCTGGGCTGGTGGTGAATGTGCAACATCAGCAATCAAGTTGCTGAACAATGGTGTGCCAGTCTGTGGCTGCAGAGCGACTGAGCAAAAAAATATTGAATTGATCATCCGACTTTGAAAGAAGTAATTATTTTCAAAAATCCAGTGCATCCACCTTCTGCGCACATCAAACCGTTTGATTGAGCCACTGGATGCTGTAATAAAAAAAATACTAAGCCCGTGAGGTAGCAAAAATGACTTTGGAGAGCTTCTTTGGAATTGGGAACGCTTCATTCCAGAAAAAAAGAAAAATCAGATGTCCTACTTAAAATATGAGTTTTTCGCATCAGGTGATACTCCCACACGAAGCCCAAATACGCAATGAAGCCGTGGAAGGAGACATCAAATTCCCCCAAAAAGGGACAACAACAACATTCAGCTAGTGGTGACTTACATTTCAATTAATCGATTTAATTGTTTCTGCCTGGCTATCAAAATATCACTTCCTGTGTAACCAGCCCACGCCACAAAACAAAGGTTGCTTTGGAGTGCATTTTTTAAGAGATGTCAATGTTTCCTTTTTTCGGTCTCTCTGGGTCCCCATGCGAGCGTTCTCGCGGGGGGAGACGTGATCGAGGATGAGGCTGACACATCCCTCATCCAGTGTAACAGCGAGGTCTGAGACAAGGTCAAGGCCTTGTCTGTCAAAACACACCAGCAGACACATGCAACAGAGATCCTCGGGGCACGAGCTACCGCACAGAGGAGGCCAGACAACAATTGATAGACAAGGGAGCGCACGAAAGGCGGAGCGGGACAGAGACGCGCATGGAGGGCATAATGGGACCAAGAAAAACAAGATCAGAGACGTAGACGGGTTAGCGGCAAGGGAACATATCAGTGGGTAAAAAAAATATTTGGACAAATGTATTGGGATACGTGTCCATTCCGGCTGCGGGAAATTAAAATGCATCAAAATTTGAATGGTGGAGATTTTAGTCAATTTTGGAATCATTTTGTGAAGAAATGGAGGAAATCATAGAAAAGGTTAGTACCTGGCTCACAATCTAATTATTATATTTACAGATAAATAAATAAAATGACACAACACGGATATGAAACCACCAAGGCCCAAATATTGCTAATTTGCATAAATCTTGACAGAAAGTCAAATATGCAACCCGAGGAGACGAGACAACTCTAGGAAGGAAATATGGAGGAAGGGAGGTGTCATCATCACAGCGGGGTTAAGTCACATAGCTTGAATTCTTTCCCATCGATTCCATTGAAACGTCAGCTTAACTCATTTAATCACAGACATTTCACAAGAGGAAACCCCTCAAGTCCAGCATTTTTCTGTATTTTGACTGATTTTGCGAGGCCAACAGAATAATGTGTTCTGATGCTCAAAGAAGTTGGAGCTATGACGCAAAAAAGAAAAAAAAAAGGCTAAGACGTACAACTACGTCTTTGGGAGGCAGGGACTACGTTTTTGAAAACTTATATGTATGTCTTATGGATTGAATTAGTTTTTTTTTTTTTTAAATGGGGGGTTTCTTTTTGGATGTCAATTCAAAAACGGGTTACTTCTCAACATGCTGGGAGCTTATAAAAGGAACTGGGCGGAGAAAGAAGATACCTCTTTAGCCGATTAGCATTTTATTTGTATGAGCAACGCAAAAGAAAGAAAAGATACCACTAAGGGATAAATGCGATGGCAGGAGGACTGCAGGGAACTAAAAAGGGAAGATTTAGAGGATGGAGGAGTGGGGAATGCATGCCAAGTGTACCTGGGCATCAGCTGTGTGAAGGGAGGAAGAGGAGAGAGAAGAGGAGGAGGAGGAGGAAGAGTGGAGAAGGATGTCGAGAGCAGCACCACGCTAGCAGGAGTTACATTGGAGGAGCTTGAGCAGACACTGCTGGGAAGAAGACAAGGAGGGGATGGGGTAGGGGAGGGGCTCTTTTCAGTGCTTTGAAAGGCGGCGAGAGCAAAACATTTGGACTCATTAATTCCGCTTTTATATTCAAATATTGTCACCGCTGGCAGAAATAATAATAATGGATCCTTTTTTCGATGACATCTATTTATCTAATTTAAAAAAAAAAATAAAAAAAGACCTGTGCTCCCACGTGAATGGTAGATAAATACGGGTGCCAACTCACTGTATTACATAACTCCGACACCATTATCACAGCCCCGGCAAATGCACTGCAAACTAATAAGGATAAATACGCTGATGTATCAATGACATTAAATTGAAAGCAAAATAAAGTAGTTTCAACACCAAAACACCCACATTAAGACGGATACTGATATCCAGACGGTCGATAGTTGCAATTTGCAGAGAGAAGAAAATTGGAACGCGTCACGTCTTTTAGCAGCAAGAGTGTGAAATATGTCGGATAAGATACGTGAAATAATTCACAATCGCCGAGATTTGTTGACTTGTAATTTCATTGGCTGACATTGTTTTGAAAATACTTTGGAATTTCGACTAAATCACAAAACTGGTTCAATTGTTTAAGGCAAGGCAACGATGGCTCTACATAAGCGCTATTCATCCGCAGTCTGGACACAGAGGGAGTCACATCTCCCAGAAGTCAAATAAAACGATCAGTACATGTGTTGCTCATCTCTTAAAAAAAAATTATCGCATGGGTTGGAAACACGCTAGCTCTGCCCGGGCATCATGGTACCGTGTGCCATAATCAGCATTTACATGAAACTCCGCCCTTGCCAAAAGTGTTAAAAACGGTTTACTGTACTATAATTCTTTCTCATTTGTTTATTTTGACAGAAGAATGTCGAATATAATTTATTAAAGCACAGCCTTTAGTAGTACCAAACAGCAAGTTAAAACTCACTACTTTGTATGCAAGTGGAGGGAGAAATTTTTCACTGGGGTCCTTTTTACTTGACACACGTAAGTAATAATGAAGTCAAAACTCAGCCTTTATCACATGTTTTATAAATTTAACAATTACATGTGTGGGACTATTGCACTCGCACATTGTTTTGGGACTTTCTCTGCTGCCTGTTATTGAAGCATTATATGATATTGTTGACAGCACAGAGTTTTTAAACAGTTTTTCGCTGACACAAACTCAAAATTCACTCTCACTGCTGCAACCTGGAGACGGTTTACTCTAACTACCTTAACTCATTTATTCCCAGCCGTTTTCACAAGAGGAAACACCTCAATCACAGCGTTTTTTTTTTCTGTTTTTTGACTGATGTTGTAAGGCCTGCAGAATATTGTGTTCTAAAGATAAAAACATGGAGCTATGACGCCAAAAAAAAAAAAAAGGCAATGACTATGACGTATAAATACGTCTTGGGGAGGCAGGGACTACAATTTTGAAAACGTAAATATACGTCTAATGGATTGAATGAGTTAAGTGGGGAAAGATACTACTCATTTTCTGTTGACCCGCTTGTGTGCCTGACCACCCAGAAGCAGTCAGGAGCTTACAGTGAAAAGATTCAGAATTATGATAAATAGCTACAGGAGTGCTACAACAAAAGTTCGCATGAAAAGAATTGAAACCTAGCTAAAAAAAAAAAGTTTCACAAAAAGAGGCAAGTATGTCACTTTTGCACAGCAAAAGACAGATGAAAGCAAATCACACGTATTTCTCCTGCCATCTCCTGATACCTTGACCCTGCAGACGTACACCCACTCGATCACACTCATACACAGTGTTGCGACCACTGATGGGTGCGCCAACCCTTTCACTGACCAGTCAAGGCTGAGCTTCATGGAGAATGTTCGGCCAATGCCCTCGAACTCCGGCCCTATCAAACTTTGTCAGACACCAGTGTGTGTGTTTGACTGATGTACTTGTGTGCCAAGATGGATTTTCTGAGAAGAAACTACAAAATGTACTTCTCCTCCCGGTCTCGCCCATTAGACCAAATATTCGCATTTAACGTTGTGGTATGTGCTTGATATAGTGTATGGTAACCGTTAAGTAACAGCTGAATGAGACACTGACCATGAATTGAGTGCAGGTGCATAAAAGTCAGTGATGCGAACCACGACTACGCAAGAAACAGCAAAAGACACCACATTGAACAGCAGGGGGCGGCAGTGCCTCATTTGCCTACTAAACAGCACATCCTTGATGGTATCTGCATGGCACGATTGGTACCTCGACTGAACCGGTACTAAAAATTCATACTTAGCTTATAGTACTTGGTTTTGCCGATGAAAAACACCAATTTTTAATAAAGCATTAACCGTATAAAAAAAGCTTTCCTACCAACAGATATATCAAAATTTATGTCAGCACCCTTTAAATTTTTAAGCCTTCAAAATTTTGCAGGTGATGCAAGATCATTATCACCATTATCATCGTCTTGTGTCCGAGCCTCTGTGAGAGCATCACGACTCATTTGCATGTTTGCGAGTCAGCAGGCAGATCAGTGCATCAGAGACCCTCCAGCCGTGTCTTCTGGCTGGCTGTCTTTGCAAACACAAGAGCCTGATAATTGAGACATCAAGCCATTCCACTCCTTGTCTTCACACAAAACACAAAGAGCAAGATAATGGGGCTGCTGTGATGAACAATGGAGAACCCCTTTCAATGCAATGCAGTGATGAGGAAAAAAGAAATGGAGGGAAAGATAAGCATTATTACTCCATAAAGCGTGATGTGTGATGTGAATATTCCGCCAGTCCTCAAAGCGACCACCTGTATATGGCAGATTGTCATCTATTTTGTCTATTTCTACATTGGTGCTCAAGCATTCACGTGAGGCTTTGCATGGGGTTTTGAACACGTCCGTCAGGCGCATCCCATGAATTCCTTTGTTCGAGAGAGAGTGGGAGAGAAAGAGAGAGACAAAGAGAGATGGACAGCACTGGTTCGTTGGGTGTTGCGACTGACTAGAGCCCATTTCAACACCCAGTTGACCCCATCATTGAGCCTTCACATTTGTCTCGAACCGCTCCGGTGCCATCAATATCATATTTTCTTGATGGCGTTATCTGTCAGTCGCCTCCTCTCACTGGCCGCCGCATCAGTCACATGGGCACATTCTAATACAATCCTCTGCATCTGGTCTATTAAATACCAAATGTCAAGGATGTTAAAATGTATGATTGACACTGTCAGTGTTAATTTAACAAGGCCTTCAATAAGTCAGAAAAAAAAAAAATCTAAGCATCATTGGTGTAAAACTGCGCTGTATCTTATGCAATTAATTAATTCACTGCCAGCCGGGTAAAATGTATGTACTTTTTGGCTTCTATATTCGTCAATGGCAGTGAATGAGTAAACAGAATAACAGTGTACTATATCTACCGTGTTCTTAAAATATGTATTTGTTCACAACCAAAGAAAAATATACTGCACAACACTGAATGTGCTATTTGCAGATGTTTCAACAGACGGAATCCTTTTATTTTTGGATTAGCGTAATCTGGATTACACACACACTGAGTCGATGAGGCATTGTTTGTCGATGTCAAATGCGGGTTTGTGTGACATTTTTTTTTAAAGAGGAATAGAACATGAGGATGTGCTGTGTAGAGCCAACAAATAATGCGTGTGCATGTGCATCTCTTTGAAGCTTCTTTACCTCCTCCAGATGTGCAGTCCGACTCCCATCGACAGCAGCATGACAAGTGCCGCCACTGACACGACAGCGATAATCACCACAGGACTCTGTTCGCTGGATGCCAGCGCCACTGCAAAAGTCATTGAAATAGGTTGTTGCTAATGAAAGGAAAAAAAATAAAACATATGGATGACACTTTATCGTATTCAACAGCAACATGCTAATGTAGCTAAAAAAAAATGGGATAAAAAAACACTACACTTTTTCGGCATTCCTCATCCGCAGCAAACATGAAAATATAATATGCAGCATTGTCAAGTACTGTTTAAACTTTAGTATAATATTTCTTGGCTCCATTTCCCGTGTCGCGGCCAAGGATGCAAGTCTGGCTGCCTTGAAAAGTTTCTGAGGTCATCACTTGTTTGACACTTCTCAGCTCGCCCTGCGGCAAGAATAGACATCATCCATAAAGTTACTGCAAAACTAAGACCTCTCTTGCGAAACACAAAAAGGTCAACCGCTTTTTGTGTAATATTCTGCTCGGCCCAAAATAAAAGAACAAATGAGCCATGCTAGATTTGGTCTTTTGACCGCATGTAGGAGATGCTGCATGCGCGGAGCAGCTTTTAGGTAAATTTGCCCCTGAGTATAATGTGAAGCTCAACGGCACTAAAAATCCCATCACTGAATATAAAAATGGTTGTTTCCATTAGGAGTTACAGGCATAAAGCACACACACGGAGTAAAAACTACACTCTGAGGTGTTATCAAAGACAAACTGTTTCACAGCTCACCGATAAAATGTCGAATCTTCACACATTATCTCAAACACTGTCACATTGCTGACACTCTCAAACTCGAGACGCACGCCTCATTGTTTAGGCTGGCCGCGTGCCTACACAACCTCCCGCATCTTAAATCACTGGCTGCCTGGAGGTGCTCGGCTGAGAGGCATGAGCGAGGAGAAAGAGAACAGGACAAAACTGGGAGGAGGTGTTAAAAGGCTACTCACACTCTCCCAGTGTTTGCAGTTCCAAGGGAGCGCTGTAGGCTCCGTAGTCAATGGGAGAAGGAGAGGATGACGACGAGGAAGAAGAAGAGGAGGAGGAGGAAGAAGAGGAGGATGAGGGATAAGCAGAGGAGGAAGACGAGGAGGCGGAGGATGAGAGCGGGGAGGAGGACAGTGAAGAGGAGGGCGCTGGGGTTGTGAAGGGGCGAATAAGGAAGACATAGGTGGTGCCGGCTTTGAGGTTGTTGACACTGATCCGTGTGGCGGACGTCTTCACAGTAGAATAACTTTGATCCTTTTGCTCCTGTGGAGGCAGAACATGCAATTAGAGTAACAGAAATAGATTGAATCACTTTTTGACACGTTCATCACATGGTTGCACATGGGACCCCATTAGGACAAAAAGGAAAATAATACAGATAGAAATGTGTGCGTGTGGATCTCAACTCATACACTTCACCGGGTCAACTCCACATTGAGATCTATTTACGTGTCTTTCCAAAGTACAGTACAAAATGAACGCATACATTTTAAAATATTCCTGACATTATCTGAACAGATACAACTACCTGAAGGTAGCATCTAGATGTACAAGACAAGCCACAAATACCATGGAATTCCAAAGGCAAATAGCAACCTTGAAGAGGCAGCTCGAAGGGCAGCCATGGTCAAACGCCTAAAGAGCATGAGGCTGATTCTGAAAAGTCTGCTGAATGGCAAGAATATGATGCTGGCCATGTAATCAGTGATCCCACTGCCATCAAACGCTGGTCACTGGAACAGATGCAAGCCACTGATAAAGACAAGAAAGCTCCTTACAATGCAGAGAGGCTTCCACCCCAAGTCCCCCATTCTGAGGCGGTACACAAAGCGGAAAGAGAGGGGACAGGGACTTGTGAGGGTCATGGGCAGCATCCAGGAGGAAACTGCAGGCCTCCAAGAATACATCCAGACGAAGTCATCCAGGGAAAACATGCCTAGCGAAAGCCATAGACAGCAGAAACCAAATAAAGAGAAGGAGCCAGATGGGCTGACATGGAAAGACATGCCTCTGCATTGCACGTACCACCGACAAATTGAAGTGGACGACATCGAGACAACATACCAGTGGCTGGAAAAACTGGATTAAAAGACGACACAGAGGCAGGACAAAAAACTGGTCCTAAACGCACGATCAATAGAACCTGGGGTCTACCACATCAGACAGGACCCCCTGATGCAGGCTGGACAAAGAAGCCCCAGAGGAAGTGCAGCATATCACCGGAGGGTGTAAGATGCTGGCAGCCAATAAGTACGTTAGGCGGCATTACCAGGTAGCGGGAATCGTACACCTGTACCAAATGTGGACGAAAGATCGCAGAACCATGCATGCAGCCACCACCAAAGGGATAAATCAATAGGTAGGCAAGAATAATGCAACTTTTCACATTCACAACTACAAAAGAGAACTAATAAACTGCCTGATGCTGTGAAGAGTTTGTGATCACCAAATTATGCTAAACCACAATAATTTACTATAGCACTCATTAGATTGCGCAGGTGCACCTAATGTTGTGTCCTCTGAGTATATGCTGTTCATGCGTCTCTCGTTGAGAGAATGACTTAGACAAACAGCCATTACCATAATTGCTCTCGTCTGATGTTTTTGTCATTTGCCCGCGACTTTTGTGTAATTATCGTTTCGTATTTATCTGTTCTCAGGCATCATGACTCAAACTGACACCGATTTGCATGCAAAGATTTAAAAAAAGTAAAGCACATGATTTCTGTCTAGCCAATTGCGAGTAAACAGAAATGCATATGTGTCTTTTTTAGTCTGGTCATATGAGGAGAGCAGATGAGGAAAATTACTTAAAAAAAAAACAAAAACAAATTCTTGACGTGAGGAGAAAAATACCACTCACTGCTGTGTGTAATTTATTACGTTGAAAAATAAGTGGGAGCAAACGAGCAATATTTTTGGCTGTTATGTTGGCCCACAGTGTAGCGCAACACCTTAATAAGAGAAGAAAAATGATACCACAGCTCCTAAGCGATACCATTTTTTATTTTTTTCTCAAAATAACACTTCTACAGGCTCTTTGTTGCTGTGTAATTGTATCGCCTTTTCATTTCATGGCTTTGCAACAATGTTCCTGTCTGACTCAGTTATTTTCTATCCCCTTGCACCCCTTGCTTTTATCTACCACCCTCCCAAAGCTTCTTCCTTCAATTCTCTTCAGCTGCATGCTCTTGGAAAAAGTAAGCCATGTCATCTTCTCCTAATCTGATACCGGTCTAATACGTGAGCTAACCTGTTCTTTACCTCTGGCATCTCAATCTTACCAAATCCTCACAGCAAGTAGGAAACATATTTTAATAAATATGGCAAAGCATACTGAAGAGAAGGAGGTGTGAAAAGGGGTTGAGCGAGCGTGACAGACAACCCAAAAACGTAACGCTGCTTGAAAATACAACGTATGAAAAACGGTTGGTTGTGCGACAGCTGGGAGTTTACGAGCGTGGCAGATTTACTGTGAAGACTGTTGAGAACTCGTGTTGAATGAGTGTGATGTGACATTTTAAATGATCAGTAAAACACCTTTAAAAAAAAAAAAAATACATACGTTTTCAACTTGCTGATGATTAGCTCATTCACTGCCATTGACGGGTATAGACGCCAAAAGGTTCATTCACTGCCATTGATGGGTATAGACGCCAAAAATTGCATTTATTTCACCTGGGCTGGTATTAACTGACGAGGATATTAAATTACCAAAAAAAAAAAGAAAATCAAATCAGGATTTAATTAAATTCCATCGGTATCGGTGAAAAACAGACGCAGGTAAATTATGTTGTCGGACATCATTTTTTTCCGACTGAGTTGATCCACTGAACACTATTTCGACGACTTCCAGAGCATTTTAAAACTTGGTTTTACCTTCTCATAATATTTGACTTCATATTCCGTCCGGCTTCGATTTGGGGACGAAGGCTGCCTCCACACCAGCGTGACACTCTTTTCCTCAATCTTCTCGGCTCGTAGCTCGCTGATCAGAGATGAGGCTGCACAAATAGAAAGTGCGAGTGAAAAAAAAATAAATAAAAAAGAGAATAGAGATTGGAGAAGTCTGGTCGTCTTCCACATACACAAGACTTTCAATCGCTTTGTATTTGTCAAGGACATTAGGAACATTTTTGCTCCTGCAGTTACAGCATGACAGTGCAACAAAGGTCTTTTTTCCTCAGTTCAAAAATGGCTATTGATTTATTCAGCAACCCCACAGTATTTTCAGTTCAGATTTGAAAGAAAAAGCGTTTTATATTTAAGGACAGATGGGAGAGTCCGCCAATATTCTACTTTAGGGAGAAGGGAGAAAAAAGGAGTAGGACAGCAGTAATGGATTAGTCATTCAAGAGACCTTGTAACAGTGTGTGTGTGTGGGGGGGGGGTGTTGGGGGACAGAAGCACGTTGAGACTGACAATAGATCAATGCCGATATGGATTGACTGACAAGTTGGCATCGACAAGACTAAAGGATGGAGACTCTTCCAAATTCAAACAGCCATTTTTTTTTTCTTTCTCCGAGTCTCTCAATTAATCTAAACCGCGATAACTTTTTCTGACTCAATCCACGAGAGGCAACGCAAAAGCTTTCCCAGACAGATTCCTCATCTCTTTGGCTGGATGAACACGACATTGTTGAAGAATCTGTGTACCCGTCATTATTTGCATTTTTAATTGGCAATCAGCAAGGTGGCACTTTTTTTTTTCATTTTGTATTTTTGAGCTGAGCTGAAAATTTAATTAGGGGAAAAAAAAAGGATTTTCTTCCGTTTTGTGATGGCTTCATAAAGAAATTCTATGAATCAGTCACATTTTCCAAAAAAAACAAATAAAAAATAAAAATCATTCCGTCTGATTTGCATTTGTATATTTTGACACAACACCGACGGCGGCATAAAAAAAAAAAGAAAAAAATCGAACTAATAAAGCACTGTAAATAAATGAAACGAATAACAAAACCATACACCATCGAACGTACTATAAATATTTTATATTAGAGAAAATAAGGAATATTTCCATCATTTGACCCAATGCTAATAGTAGAGTAGAAAAAGGTTTTTTTTTTTTTTTTTCAATAAATTACATTGAATAAACATTAGGTCATTATTGTTTCCAGATTTCATCAAGCTCTGAAAAAAAAAGTTATTTCCGTCGTTTTTCTTTGTTTTTTTTCTCGCCTCTAGACAATTTCTTTGTCATCTGTCCTTTGCGGCGCTCTCATCAGTAACCTCAAAAGTGAACTCCCCTTTTTTTGCCGCCGCTGTCCTTTTTCCTGCTCATCTTTTCACCTGACCTTTAACCAACATTTCATCTATTTTGTTGATGGCAACCGCCGCACTTCAATATGTTCGACCTGTCACTCACTCAAGAGACAAAAACAGAAATAATACGAAGCTCCATTATGCCCCTCCCCGCTGATATATGATTCAAGATAACAGTCAAGAGAGGCAATAGATAAAAAGAAAATCCATCTGTATATATATATATATATATATATATATATATTTTTTTTTTTAAATAAAAACATTTATTCATGGGAAATTCCGTCTTTAATGTAACAAAGTAATATCTTCTGATCTCTTTGTTGTGGGCAGAACCCGAGTATGTTCTATCCAAGGTGGGCGTGTCAGTCAATTTTAGGACTGTCAGTAAAAAAAAAAAAAAAAAAAGCCTACCAGCCACACTTGTATTCATTTCTAACATTTCGAAACGAGAAAAGAAAAACATTTTTTGGGCGAAACAAATGGACAAAGACGAACTAAAACTCTCGAGACTCCGACGACAGGAAAAACCGCAGCTTAATACACTAACTCAAAAACGCAGAGTAAATCTGCTCACCTCACCTTTGACTGCAAGACTGTTGTTTGCACTTCTTTGCTTGCTTCATGCTGAATTATGCATAAGACTTGCGCTTGCCCCCAAATCCCAGAACACATTAGAGCTCAATCTCAGCACCAAAGAACACATTTGGATGATTTCGCTATAGATGTACACCCACAATCACCTTCCCGCTTTACACCTCAACCGCAGAAAATAACGGGGGCGCTCTCCACGGTGCACAGACGACTTGCAGGGTCCAAAGTGCGGGTCTGCATTTTTTTTCAAGCATGATGGATTCAACTAACAATTGTGTGCACCGTGCACAATTTGAATCCTTGCGAAACGTTCCGCTACTGTTCTCAAATGAGGAGCAGAGGTTGTTGTTTGGCGCTCATTTTTCTAGCGAACTCATGGACCAACAAGAATACAGGACAAGGTTTATCGTTATTATTATTTTTTTTTTATGTTACTTACTTTGCCTTCAATTTAGGTCTGACTTTTATAAATCAAAATTAGAGCTGGGACTAGGACCTAAAATGAAACGAAACGGAAGCAGAAGAACTAGGGTTGTCATGGCAACGATTGTACGATGTATCCCCGGTTTGGCATGCAGATTCCAAATGCCTCAACAAGGTTTTCTAGCACCAAAAGGCACAGCAACCGATCAGGATTATTGTTAAGGTAAGCCAAATTTAAAAAGCAAAACTTCTCCACAGTTAGAAGTAAAATGTAATACCCGGCAATATGAGGTACGTTCGTTAATTCACTCAGACACTCGAAAATTATTCAGAGCGCGGGTGTGTTCGAACAGACAGAGCACGCTCGCTTCTTATTAATTTCCGAATGCAGCTCAAGTCAGAAAAAGGAATCAGCAGCTGGTACTTAAACAGTTTCCATCTGGCACTGGATTCCGGCACTCCTCTTTTGAGGCACTCGGAAGAACCGAACGACTCATTTGAACAACTCTCCGAGGTTCTCAACGGTCATGCGTTCGGAGCGTTTTTTTGGTTATGAGTTCGAGCTCTACTTTCCTTGGTCTCGGTTTTTGTAAAATAGATTTCCCCCAAAAAATGCAACTCATACTCCGGGATCTCTATGTCAAAAAGTTCATTTCATGCAATCAGAATGTCGCAATACATTTTTGCAGAAAACAAATATCAGACGTGAATTGTATTTTTGTCACCAGATTTGATGTTGACTGTCATCTCAAATCTTTTTTTTTCTCTTCACTGACAGGCACAGAATGAGTTTCGCATGCAATCTAGAAGAGTTGGTGGCTTCCTAGGCTTATCGTCGGAAGTCATTCCCAAACCCACATCATCGAGCAGCAACAATATTGAGGAGACACTGATAGGCACTTGTCACAAAGACATCCAGCTTCAAAAAATGCCCAATTTGAAAGCTTTGCAGTGCACATACCAATCATACCGATAAGCCTTGCAGACTTCAAAGAAAAACAAAGACGAGAAACAGAGACGGAGCATATTAGGTGAAGTGTGGCACAATGTCGGAAGCGGGGGCATTTTGAATTTAAAGCATAGCTGCTGCCTTTATATGAGATGTCTCGTTCAGGCAGACACAAGGTAAATGCAAATTCCGTCAACAAAACAGAAACGACAGCAAAGCAGTCCCTTAATTACCGATCCTAGTTAAAAGTCCGTATGCAGCTGCTTTTAACTTTGCCTTCCGTATTCGTCGAGTGTGACTGAAAAAGATAGTTTCCTGAAAGACTCTTATGAATTTCAATTCAAAGCTGCTTCGTGATGCACAGCCCCAGTACAGGCCTCTCATTATGCAGACACTCGGGGGTTATGCGGCGGCTCGAGTTAGGGACTGTATGGCAGGTAGAGCCATGAATTGACTTTGGCACAAAATGGCAGCTGCTGCTTTGGGCTTTTGCAGCCGCATGTACAAAAGGCAAACGGGGTTTTATTATCAAAGGAGACAGATGCTGAACGTTTGCTATCACTCAGTGGAGAAATAGTGATTTGTGAACCCACCTTTACGTTCTATATCATTTTAAAGCGCAACTTTACATGTGACGACAGTGGGCCACTGCATGGCGTGGTGAACAGACAAAATGGAAGCGGTCGTCGAGATAGATTGAGGTCATAAAGACGCGCCTATCCGGAAGGGATGTTTTATGTTCAGGGTTAACCGAAAAGCAGGAAAGCCATTCCAAGCGGGGCTCGCACCTTAGTTAAAACGGATGGCGCAACAATTTATGTGCGTGAAGAGTGGGAACATTTAGTTTCTTGGATTTGGTACTCCCTGGAGCTTTGGGGTGGACCAATTGCGGCAAGCGATTCTATTGAGTGTAAAATCTGAATTGAGTGATTTTCTTGCATTGTGCAAAATCAGCGAGAACAGTCGATATTAGACACTTTAAACCAATTTTATTTCAAGTGTCTTGTTCACGTTGATTCATCGATCACAAATTGGCCCAAAGTCTCATTTTCCATGCATGGGATTGCGTCCAAAATTAAAAACATTGATGCAAACATACACCTTTATTCTATTCTCAAAATAAGAATTAATTAAAAAAAAAATTCAGCAGCTGGAGAAAGCGAAGGAATGAGGGTGCTAGAAATCTTCAGTGGTTATTTTTGTTCATACCAGTATAGGGGGGAAAAAAAAGGGAGGGAGGATATTAACTCATTCACTGCCAATGACGGCTATGGACGTCAAAAATAATTTTTTTTTTAAATTTGGCTGCAGTGAATGAGTTAAAAACACACACATGCACAGCAATTTTGGATAAGTCTATCGGTGAAATGCCCAACAAAGAGGACGCACGAAACATGTTGCGTCTCTGATCGGGTTTATGTGTGTACGAGAAAGAAGAAGGTGTCTATTAGCGTGACAAGGAAAAAAAAAAAAAAAAGAGTCTCAGTGATGGCCTAATTAAAAGTGTCAGTCAGTGGGCGGGTGGCCGCGAGCGGGACCAGAACGGCGCGCAAACAAGCGAGTTAGACAAAGAGTCAATTGGCAACTGATCACGAGGATGACAAAGATCTCGTCTAATTTATAATGACAGCTTGGAAACACCAAAATAAATAAATAAATCATTTGGAGGGTGTCGTCATTGATAAGAGGCTAATCCGTATTGTTGTCGTCATGGCAACACTTCACATTTCACTGGGAAAATAATGGCCTTTTGGATGCCTCTCATGCTCGTCTTTTGAAAAATATTTTTATTAATTTGTTTTTTTTTACTTTGGATCGTTATACCCTTGCCTGTCTCTTAGTCATGTACCTCCTCTGTGATCATTAGTCTCACCGGCGCCTTGTCAGACTTGCCCTTTCCCCATGTGTCTGTCAATCACTTCCTCGCCTGCACTTGCGCCTCCGACCTGCTTTAACAATCACCGACCACGTATATTGTCCTCCCATCATCTGCTGTCATCATCATTGATTCTAGATCGCATTAGAAACGTCGACTGATCAATCATAGCGACTAACGAGCTGGGATGATCATTCAAAAGTCCCAATAAGAAGAGGATTCCAAAAATGGATTTGTTACATTCACACACACATCCCTCGTGTGTGTGGAAAAGCGCTCGCGATTCATCCGACAGGCTAATTAACCTGTCAGTGACCTCCCAGGTGGGATCATGGCGAATTTGGCGACCAGTCTCGATGCAGTTTGACACAGCGGGACTCTTTTAACAGAGGCACCTTACAAGGTATTCAACAGAAAATAATTTTTATTCAGCCCCTTTGGCTTTTATTTTGCTCACCGTTTACTTGTGGAGAGGGTCTGCCCTTCAACCCCGGAATTATCCACACAGAATTGTGAGGTCACCTTCCCCCAAGCTTTGCTTTATCAAAGTGGCCATCGCACTTTCCGCGACAACAACAAACCCTTTAAAATCCATACCCAGAGCACACATGGCTAAAGATTCAATGCCTCTTCATGGACTCAAATTATAGGCCAAGAGGTAGGCAATTAAAATTCCCATCACAGAGTGACAAAGCATCTTAAGTGGCTGTGCTATAGTCCTGAAAAGTAGCTTGATGACTCTATTCATTTAGTGCCTGCTGAAGCCTCACCTTCCCATCACTTCTAATTAAGGAGGCAAAAAAAAAAGGATTCAAATGCCTCCATGCAGAGTGCTGTAGGCGGGGATGAGCAAAGAAAAGGTAGAGAGGTGTGAAAGTGGTTGGATGCGGGGGGGAAAAAAAAGCTATTGGGGAATTGATAAAGAAAAGCAAAGTTTTGTTTATTGACAGCAGAGTAGCTGTCATTCAGTTAGCAAATATTCAAATGTGAAATCCAAAAAAAAAAAAAGGGATTTCAGCGAGATTAATATTTGCAAACTCATAAATATTCATATAGTCGTGGACTCGCACATCAATCGGTGGTTGGGGGGAAAAAAAAAAAAAAACAGTGTTGAGTCAGAGTCACTCGGCTCCGTTTCCTATTTTAGATAAGATTAGATTCAGACTGGCAGACTGTTAATGAGTGGTTATCACGTAGCAGTTCGAAGGCTGGCAATTGGAATCCAGGCGCACGGATCCCAAGCACGGATAACACAGATACACGTGGGGGGACTCAGGAAAAGCGTTTACGGCATTTCTGACTGACTGACTTTATAAGAGAAGTGGCGAACATTCAGTAGCCTAACACGGAATATTTGAGTTAATGCTTGTTCATTTTTTCAAGTTGGCGCGTGATACAATGACGATTTACAACAATCCAAAATGTTCGGAATTCTTTAGCTATAGTTCCTACAGGAATTATCTCGCATTAGCATTAACACCAATCAGTGTTACTATATCGTCGCTATGCTGTGAAAATATGTATGTCCAATTTTTGTATTTTTTTTTTTTTAATTTACATTGCGGGATATCTGTAATGCGGAAACACCGTTAAAAAAATTTTTAAAAAGTGTTTTTTTTACAGAACAGCATAAACACACAAAACCAACCAAATACGAACGCTGAAAATATTAATGTGCTAAAAATTAGAAAGCGGTGCAGTTTTTCATTGTTTGAACTGAATTGACATTTCTAGCCGTTTTCAGTTCTTTTAGCTCATAACCTTAATCTTTCAGATGACTGGCGTCTACACGTCGACTCAGCGAGCTCCCTGTTGTCTTGACTGTCCTCAAGCACCACAACGACACAGTTCAGACAAAGGTTGCCATTGTCCGCACAGCATCTACGGGTGTCTGCACAAACTCCTTATCCCCGAGCCCCCTTTCCCTCCGCACCCAGAAGCCATTCTGCTCACATTGCTCCACCACTCACCTCTCCTCATCCCTTCAACTTCGATATCCAAGCGCTCCCTCTTCCCCTCCGCCTTTATTCGTCCGTCTCTCAGGCCCGTGTAACTCCGCGGGGACCAGCCATCTAAGCAGAGCCAGTAATCCTCTCAGGATATTGAAATGCCAATCCTTCCTCCTCCCTGACCCACCCCATCACTACAGCCATCCTGCATCCCTCTCTACTCCTCCGCCTCAGCTAAAGGGCTTTGGAAGTACCACCAGGGGCCGAGACATTCAAACCCGCGTGTTTTCGATCACTCGCGCGCGCACACAAAAGCCGTACAAGCCAGGGGAAGATACCATGGCGTCCTATCGTCCCCGCACATACGGGGATGGCCGCACGAGCCAATGCGCAAAAGTGCGTGGCATGCGAGATCGGTGCGGCAAACGCATGAAAAATGCTGTCACGCACGAATGGCCTGGTGCAGACGCTAGAACACGGCAACACACAAAACCCGCAGCGACTGAAGATAAGGAGCCGAGGGTAATTCCGATCCCGCATTTATCCAGCCCGTGCCCCATCCACTCACGCAACCCCTGCTACGTTTCTATCCCCAACCTCCAATTTATCCATCCATCCAAACATGCAAAACTCACCCCACACCCCCCAATGGCCCGGGGGTGAGTGGAGAAAAAAAATCCATCTGTTTGGGAGCAATCCACTGCTCCTTAACAAATCTGCAAACATCCCTTTTTATATCATTGCTGTCAGGCACAATCATGGCGTCTTCAAAAACATTTCAGGGAAAAAAAAACTGACTTGAGTTAACTACTAAATTGTTAAAATTGGGATTGTACCGTCAGACTTCACCATTGTCATGTTTAATTGCTAATTTTAATGAATAATTCACATTAACACAACAACATTTGATTTAATTTGTGCACCAATGTCAGTCTATGGCCTCAGATTATTTGCCCTCTTTGTAATATGCACCCAGCAACCAGATATAAACTACACACTGCAGGATAATAAGCTTATCATGCCCAGACAAACAGCCAAGGCACATGTGGTGCAGATAGCGAGGGAGATGCAAAAGATTGACGAGAGGAAATATTGAACGGTAATGGCGTGAGTCATGCATTTGCACAAAATAAAGCAAGTTTAATTTTGTGAATGTGCATTTGTAGCTTTTATTGGTGCAAATCGCTTTCTGTTTGTGTTGAAAATGTAAAAAATTTTGTGGATAAAAAAGATCATCATGAAATTATTAAATATATATATATATATATATATATAAAGAAAACTTTCATTTTTTAATATAAAAGATGCCGATGGATCAAATCTCCATTTATTGGAGGGATATATCTTAGAAGGAAATTGCACATTCCTGACAAGTTCATTCAAATGTCCAACCAAAGTCATTACATCATATTCTCTCAAACTGAGCCATACCATATCGAATCAAATCCCACCGAGTCAAACCAAACTGAATGGTTCCATTTTCAAATCGCCTTGAATCGTTTCGCACTGGTATTGAATCATATTTAGTGGAGAGACGCACACCCCTAATACATATGTATAGTTGTAGACGTTAAAAAAAGTCAATAATTAAACATTAACTTCTTAACATTAGCTATGACACCAACAATTTGAGGCTTTCATCCAGGGGTGGGCAAACTTTTTGATTGGCGGGCCACAATTGGTTCTAAAATCTGACAAAGGGGCTGGACCAGGAGCAGATGGATGGAGTGTTTTGGTAACCTCACCTCATCGGAGTAAAAAAATACATTTAATTTTAAATGAAAATGAACAAAAACATTACAAGAATATATATGTCTTTGAAAAACCACAGTATTTAGAAAATAAAACATGAACAAGACTTATTAATTTCATTTGTTTTCAAGTTGGGCGGGCCGGATTAAAACGTTTAACGGGCCGGATGTAGCCCCCGGGCCGTAGTTTGCACACGCCTGCTTTAATGGCTTGATTCTATTTCAATATTTCAAGTGGGGGGGGGGGATGCTCCAATCAAAATTCAAATGAATCAAAAGTTACACTGAAGGGATATTATAGTAGTTCATTGCAACGCTGAAGTAAAAACTTTTAACAGAACATTCAGTATGAAATTGGCGGCGGGGGAGAAGGAGGGCATTAACAAGCTATGATCAAGACAAAAAGCCTTCAATTGATGATGTTTGGTTTGCAGTCCACGTGCAGTCTGCACTAAGAAGGAGCCCCTTGAATTAGGAGGATTAGATTAGGAAAATCTCAACAGTCTATAGTTGCTGTATCTTAACGGTGGTGAAGAGGAATCTTAAAAACAGCAGAGTCAGACATGAAAGTGGAATGAGGCTTTTCAAGGTTGTGGAGGATGAAAGCGATACATTTTATACATTTCCCCTTTTTTTTGTTTTTTTCCCCCCAGCAGCTGAGCATGAAATGGAAGTTTTTCAGAGTTGCAACGTATGAGACAAATATATAAAGGCTTAATCAGGAAGTATCCTTTAGTTCAGGTGTGGGAAAACTACGGCCCGGGGACCACATGCGGCCCGTTAAACGTTTTAATCCGGCCCGCCAAACCTGAAAAAAATTAAATGACTAAACCTTGTTAATGTTTTATTTTCTAAATACTGTGGTGTGTCAAAGACAAATTTTGTTGTAATGCTTTTGTTCACTTTCATTTAAAATGAAATGTTTTGTTTTTTTTCTCCGATGAGGTGAGGTTCCCAAAACACATCCATCTGCTCCTGGCCCGGCCCCTCTGTCAAATTTTAGAACCCATTGTGGCCCGCTAATCAAAAAGTCTGCCCACCCCTGCTTTAGTGTATATGGTTTCTTTTTTCTGACCGTACAACTTTCTGAAGCCAGCTCAGGGATAATTTAAGGATTAAAAGGGGATAATGTCCTTTGTGATCACATTTAACATCACATTGACGGATCTGCTAAATTTAACGTGCAATTTTTTGACACTTGACATACGCAATAAAACGTGAGCAGGCTTTGTCGACAACATCACACTGTCTGCTTTCATATTATCACCCGAGTTGAATAACAAGCCACCTTTCGGTATGAAGCCCATTTTCCTGCGGTAAACTCAAATTAAAGCACGGAGCAAACAAAAACAACTTGCTTCTCATTGTTTTTTTTTTTCTATCATCTGCTTCTTTGTGGCGCATCTCTCAGGGTCACTACTCTCAACTTTCTAATTAGATTGCCGGTCTTTCGAGAATTTTGATTAGATTTTATATACATATATGATGTGCATATAAATGAGCATTTTCAAACACACACAAAATAAATAAATATATAAAAATAAATATACATATAAATAAATAAATAAAACTAAATAGATAAATAAATAAATAAAATAAATAAATATTTATATATCGGTTCAAATGGGTTACTAATCGTACTATTGCCAATCAAAAAAACAAAAAAATTAAAAATTTGGCTATTTACCACACCGACCGACGCAGCTGCTGCGGGTCTCTACGTTATGAGATGGAAGAAATATAAGAAATATAGTTGTCATTATTATCAATGTCATCATTATTACTTTTAATTCATCAATTAATTTTGAATTGCTGCACTACTTGTATTTACCCACCGGGTGTTGACCAAGCAATCTCACCGAACACGTTTAAAAAAACAAAAAAAACAAAACAATAATAATTCTCTCCCTTTCCACATTTGCAAAAAAACTGAAACTGTCAATTGTGAGATACTGTACCCATCCGTGATCATTTGAAAATCTTCACTGCGTTTTTTTGTACTCACGATTAGCTCCAGCTCAATGAATTTCCTGACACAACCTATAATCTAAAATAACATGATCATTTTATTAACCATGACTCACCAGGCAAGCTTGTTGACACATTGACTTGTGTGTAGAACCTCTTGTTGGGTAGAAGCTCAGACACTCCATTCAAAGCCTCCACAGTGAAAGTGTAGTTATTGTTGGGAAGGAGATTAACCACAGTCACCGTTCTCTCCGTCAATCCAATTTGCTGAGGCACAAAACCAATGCTCGCCCCGCAGGGCTCGCACTGCTTGCCAGCGCAGCGCCGACAACCCACGCTGTAGGTCAGATCCACCCGACCACCTGTGTCGGATGGTGCAGCCCATTCCAAGATTAGAGTGGACTGCTTTACCGTGTAGACCAAATCTCGAGGAGGTGAGGGGGGACCTAAAAGACAAGTAAATGTGCATTAGTTCACATCAGTCTTTCAGTTTTGGAGGAATATGTGAAGTAACTGAAAGCAGAGTAAAGTCTACGAGGCTGGAAATGTTACTTTTCCTCTAGAAGCTTATAGATTGACAATTAATTTTTGGTTCTCAATATTCTCCATAGAGAACATATAATGAATTTCGATCAGCATTTTCTGAAGAATTGTTTGGGTTGGTAAAAAAAATTTGAGGGTGTTTGTTGGTCCCCCCCATGGATAAAATTCTAGCTGTTTTGTTTTTGTTTTTTTTGCATCTGGAGAGGTTGGCCACTTGATTAGGGATAGCGAGGAGGACTGCAGGCCATTTTGTTTCCGTAGTTTTGCCCAAAAACATGCCAATAGCCATATGCCATATTTATGAGGGTTTCGTGCCTCGTTTGTGTCAACAAATCAATCCCTCTAATAATTGAAGAGAAGCTAGCAAGCCATGTTTTGATTTATTTAACGCACAAAGTGTGAGCGCAAAACCAAAAAAAAACTAAACTGCAGTCCATAAGGGCCTCTTGTACCTAGCCATGAATACAGAATAGAACTCAATAAAACTGAGGTGGCCCTCTAATAAAAAAATTGTGCATTTGATTCTGCCAGATATAAAAAGCTTTTCACAAAATTTCAACGTGCCATAATAAATCCCCCCCCGGATAACGCCTCGAAATTAACATCCCATCCCCATTGGCTTCTCTCGGTTCAATAGAATTTGAGGTTATATTTTTATTCTTGGCGGGCTCCCCCCAGAGTATGCAAAGTTATTAAGACTTCAACTTGTACGTGCGGGGCTCTCGCATGTCATTTTAAAGCCCGGAGAGCTTACAAATACAATAGAGTGCAGGTCAGCTGACGGATTTAATCCTTGCAGTATCTTGACTGACCCGTGCATGCCTTTCTCGCCGTGATGGCAGACAGAGGACTCAGGAGAGCTGATGTCCATGAAAGCCCATGCATTTTATATGCCAATGCGTATGCGACGTGCGTGATGAATAAGCAAAGGTGCGCCGGCGTGAGTGTGAGCAAAAACGTCACAAACCACAGCTGTCCCCCGCCCACTCCACCGGACCCACACAGAGAACAAAATTACATAAGATCAGAGCGTTTCGCACTATATTTGATGAAGGCCCAGATGGGACTTTTTCATGCGAGAGAACTTTCCTCGTTTCTGCTCTCCACTTCAAATCCGAGCGATTCGTATTAAAAAACATAACCCGCTGCCTGTCCCACTCTGCTGCTCTTGTTGTACACGCCATCTGAGACAAACTATCTTTTGATGTGGATTTACATAAATCCCATCAGCATGTCTGCCGCACATGTAAAGCAAACTCCAAACATAATGCCTCAACCTTTGCGACTTTTTGCACCCATCATCAAAATCTGGAGATGGTCTTCCGCGTCGGCGGCTGGCTCCAAGCCGCTCGTCAAAAGAGTTCTGTTTCATGTGGAGCAATTTGCAGGGGAATACATTGGCGAATATTATGCATCACTTTAAAAGATTTGTCATCTCCCCCGCAGTTAACTCTTTCACTGCCATTGACGGATATAAACGTCAGAAACGGCATTCTTTTCACCTGGGCTGGCTAAAATGTGACCATCATTGTACTGTCAGCAGCAGTTTCACATGCTAACAAATGTGTCTTGGGTGACATTGGAACTCTTCAAAAACTAAAAAAAATAGTATTTGTTCGGAAATTTGTGAAGTGAGCCGACATTAGGAATTATTTCAAGAACTATACGATTTATTCATCCCTTATGTTACGATTTACCTAATTCCAAATTCATAAAAACACTCCACCCTCTCTTCCCCTTCCCATGCGGAGGATTAGCCAAATCTGGGGATGATCATAATTACGAATCAATCGCGTAATTAATGTGCTCATTAGGGCTGCTATAAACGTTATCGCGCGCGGATCGGAGAGCTCAGCAATCAATATTGTAATTAAACCGCAGCATAAAAGCCGGGATGACCGCACACTCGTGAATCTGCGCACACGAGCGGCTGCGAATGTACGCATACGTAACGTGGACGCGCAGACCTAGTGACCTCGTGGTTTTAGTGCCCTGAGTACTCCCAGGATATACAGCCCATTATTTTGCCATCTAATTACTAAGCTGTTCTCTATGCAGAAATCAATTCGGCTCCCCTGTATGGTCTTTGTCCTATTGGCCCTGTAATGCATCTTTATTGGGGAGTTGTGGTATTTGGCATGCAAGAAGAGATGTGAGGTTGGGGGAGGGAAAGGGGCGGGCTCAAAGTATGAGGGATGAAATGATAATGTGCAGACAGTGGGGATGAGATTGCGGCGTGCCGTGTGCGCTTGTTGCTCGAGGACAGTGGGAAGGAATTTGAGTTTGACAGACGGGTGAAGAATAGCGTCGCAATATGCGCCTGCGTGAAATGGATGAACGGACAGAGAAAGGAGGAAATGAGAGGCGACAAAGGAGAGCGGCGGCGATGAGTTAAAGGGGGCCTATTATGCTTGTTCCAAGTGCTACCTTGCTATTTATTTATTTTTTTTTAGGGAGGGGGGGTCAGATTATATTTATTTGGAGTTCAAAGCTGCAAGGCCAGTCACTGAATCTTATCATTACAACACATTAAAAAGCAGCTTTAATGCATCTCATTCTAATATTATCAGACCATGTTTAAATAAAATCAGAATCTCCAATATAGCAAAACTTTTCACAATAAAGCGTTATTTTTTTCGATATTAGAAACATCAGAAAGCGAAGCTGTACTTTGTGCCGCCTTCAACCCACCGACAGCACTGAAGCAGAAAAATACTCAAAGCGGTTTCTTTTACTTGGATCGAGCTCATTATTTGAAGATGTTCAATGAAGGGGCGAAAAAAAAAAAAAACATAATAGCCCTTTAAGAAGTCAGACTGCATTGAGGTGGTCCATTGAAGGACTCTAATGCAGAATGGTAATATCGGCAAACGGAATGGATAAAGAGAAAGAAAATGGCTTATGGGTTTATTTTACGCGTAATGTGAACCTAATGTCAAAAGACATAAAACCAGGGAGGAATATCGGTGAGAGTAGGGATTAAATGTTAAACAGACAAAAAAGGGGTTCTGGTGGATCAAGAGAATACAAGTTAAAATTTGGATTGTATTATTTTTTTTTCCCTCACCAGGGGTGCATCAACTAAATCAAATCACAGCAAAGGAGAACAGGATTTAGCCGCTATCTCCGCATTCTTGAAATCATTGTGCAGCTAAATCTGGCCAAAATTAAACCGGCCTGAAAAATTGGTTTTAATAAAGAAATAAGATGTATGCTTGGGTCGCCGGCTGCAAAACACCTCGCGTTCGTTTCATGAATACAAAAAAAAAAAAAAAAAAGAGCAAGATGCATACTGCATGCTGTCGTTATCTCGGGGCGAGTGCTTGGCAATTTTTCAATGAAATCCAATCGCAGAGGAGGTACAAGAAGGGTGAAGGTTGAGGTGGAGGGAGACAGATGAAGAGGATGAGGATGGATGTTTAAGAAGGGTCGCAGGGGGAGGAGGCTGCAGGTCAAATGCGGGGGGGGGCGGATAAGAGGTTCTGGAGTGAAGGACAAGTAGAACACGTAGGTGAAGTGATTCCTTCATACGGCGGAGTTGACCGTCCAGATTGGCGGACACATGCGATTGCTCATTTGATACAAAACCATCCCCACGCAAGATGTGGATTGTTATTACGTGTGCATGGGGAGGAGGGGGAGTCCAGCGGAGTTCGGAAGTGGTCCTCTTTGCACACGCACGCCACTGAGCCGTCGTCGTCGGAAATGCTGTTTGCGGGACAGGGGAAGCACTCCTGCTGCCTGGACGACATCTTGTAAGATCCAGGGGGACATGCTGCAAAACACACGTGAAATATCAGATCCGGAGACGGAATTACATTTTGCAGCAGTTGTTTATTTACATGACAATTTGTCATATTGAGATCATGACATATACTGATAAAAATATATAATTTTTTTTTTAGGCATTTGGAAAGACAAATAAAAAATACGATCATAGTTTGCCGTGGAGTATAACTTCACGTCAGGCTCCACAGGCATTAGTTCTCAAAAGAGGGACAATAAGAACAAAAGGGAGATGAGGAAAATAAGTATTTGCCTAAACCCTTTTGACGGAAACAATTTTCACATCATGTCACAAATAGCATCAAAGAAGCACTGAAAACGATAAATGAATAAATAAAAGTGCCATCCTACAATTTTAACACATTCACTGCCATACGGCTATAAACGCCAAAAAGGCGCATTCATTTTAACTGGCTGGTAAAAAGCCTCAAACTCCCTTTCTTTTTGTCTTATAGTTATTTTCAACCGCCCTACTCTATTTGCGAGTCGTTTGAAGTACCTGCAACATTCCCAAAGTGCAACTGCATCACTTGAGGGAGCGACGCCAAAAAAAAAAAAAAAAAAAGTGGGAATATGGCTGAGGGGCGATAAGCACTCATGACCTCACGTGCGAGTACACTACTCACCATGCAAGAGAAGCTTAATAAAGCTCAAAGCGCCAGCTCGACAAGACGGCGGGCACAAACACGCGGCGAATAAAAAGCGGCTATTTCGCACTCTCGCCATGCGGTTTCATTTTCCACTTGCCATGCCTTTGGAGCGGGTGATAATGGGTGTGAAATCAGGATGCCAGCTCCTGTTCAATACTCTGATCTCTCTTCTGAGACTATATTATAAACAATGGGTATGCATTGGCAGCTTCTACTTTGCATTCTGCCTCTCTTCACGTTCCATTGTCTCCCATCAAAAACGCATTACCGCCCCAAAGGTCTACTTCTTGGAGGGGTAACACACTTCAGGCTTGAATCAAGTTTAATATTCAGGCCGTCAATGCGTAAAATTTAAAAAGAACAAAAAAAAAAAAATGAATGATCGCCGTTTGTTTTGCTTCCCCAAATATAACTTTTTTTTCCCACCAAGGGGAAGCTCTAAATTAAAGTTGCTGTCTAACAACTGGAAATTTCACCCCCAGCGCAGTTTAAACCCTGTTGAAGGATTCCCATAGCAACACAAAACAGCTTAACACCCGCGACTCCGTTCTTGGCGCATATGCCAACATCGTAAAGGAGCTGGAGAAGCGTCAAGGTCAAACAAGGTGACGCGAGTGCAGCATATTTACATCAATACAAAAGTATGAGTCAGACTCATAAAAGCTGTGCGCGGCAACAAAACCACCACAGCGGTGAAGCAAAGACCTGCGGTCAGGTGAGGCGGGTGAGACGGGGCCAGATAAATTATTAAAAAAAAAAACGAGATGATGCAGTCGTACTCTGCCATGCTGACTACACGCATTCACTGTTCTTCTTCTACACCAATGCGTAGCCATCAAGTGCAGCTGCGGTCCATTTATTTGAAAATGCTGCTTCTAAGGAAAGTTCAATACAGAAGATATTATATCAAACCTTTAAAAGAAAGTAATAATTGTACTCGTATTGCTCTATTTCTCGGTGCTGTTGTGAAGATGATGAAATTCATACTTATGATCCATAAAGGGATGAAATGTGATGCTGGATTTGTTATAAATCTAAAACACACGTTAGAAGCTGCGATTGGGAAAAAAAAAGAGAAAACTAGTCAAGACAAGAGCATTTGAGATCCCAAAGCTGTGCGTGTGGATTATTTACAGTCACACGGAGGTACGATAATATTTGCTGTGTCTTTTGCACAATGAGAAGAACTAACCTGAACAAAAGTCAGACGATTACATCTTGATGCGATATTTGTCAAGTCTTGTCGCTCGGACCAACAAGTCTCACGGCTGAACACGCGCATGTAAAATTGGGAATTGTGTGTTTCTTTTCTCGACAAAAGCTTGCGATTGACTTTTTAACGCTGAAGTGAAAAGCCTCTCGTTTTCCAAGCCTGAGGACATAACAAAAAGAGCATCGGGATGTATTCTTTGTTCCAGGATGTTATCCTTCTTTCACCAAGTGAGCGAACAACAGACCATCCGAGGGCGGTAATCTGCGCTAAACCACAAACATATGTCGGCAAATTGGCCGAGTTTGGTGGACAAGCTACAAAATTCACCACGCCACGCCGAAGAAGCATTTTAAAAACAGAGGGGGGTCTATTCCGCAATATGAGTTTGGGTAACAAAGGAAGCTCTGCCAATCGTCTCCCACAGCAAGAGGTCATTCGCGGGGCCACCAAAAGTCAATGCCGCGCAAGGTCGTGTCCGTCAAAACCGACCGTCAGCCGTCTGTCAAGAAAAACCATGCAACACAGGAACCGATTCTCACTCAAACCATGAGAAGAAATGTGCTTACTCCTTCATTCGCCTTTCATAGTCTTAATAAATACGGTGAACTGGAAATGAGAATTTTCGGG